>NC_143129.1:112866813-113184868 GCF_059928025.1 Delphinapterus leucas
ATATAACACTAGAATATTCTAAACATGTAAGAGTCTTTTCAAGCAAACCAGACCTGAATAGCCAACGTGCTGGCAGTTTGACACTTGACCTACATATCCTCAATTCAACATCAAAAATGTGAGGCTGAGTTAGGGATGTTTGGTGAGTGGCTTCATCTCTAGCCAGGAGACATTAGATTGAAGGAGGAAAAAAAAAAAAACACAAAAACCTTGCTGTATAATAAAGGCAGTTAGATTTATTGTATATATGACAGTAGGGAATTCCTTTAATCACATATTCTTGAGTGCCTTTGGGAACTTGGGTGATAATAAAGTGTATGCTGAGAGGAATCAGTGACAGTATTCTGCAGAAGGAGAAAAAATGATACTGAAACTCATCATTCCAGTGTTCCTTGCGGTGACTCAGAAGAGCAAATCTCCCAGCTGCCTGCAATCTGGATGAGTGGGATGCTGGACTGGAACCCACTTAGGAAAACGTGATGATCCCTGGCTACTTCTGTCCTGAAGAAGTTGGTTTTATTCTGCATCATTTAACAGTGTAAGGTAGCAGAAGGGATATAAAGGAGAAAGCTGAATTGAACCTCTCTGCCTGAGTCAGGCAGGTAATTATGAGCCACACCTTTGTCTCTGGGTGACATTGTGGTCTCTGTCCCTGGTCCATGTCTCTGTCCCTGGTCTTAGCTAATGATGACCAGACTGAGGTCAGAGGGAGTTCCAGATGGTTGTGTGCAAACTACACCACTTAGTGGCTCAGATGGCTCTAGTAATGAAATTAAATGCTGGGCTATCAATCAGTGAGCGTATATTTAGCACCTATTATGTGCTTGACATTGTGAGGATACAAAGGAAATATAAGACCAATTTCTCCTCTCATTCGAGTCTGCAGTCTAATTATGAGACATATGAGCATGAGAGGACAGATAAGAAAAGTCAACTTCTATTTTCATTTCTGTGAAGCTGTGTAACATCAATGTGTGAAAAAAGATGCATGTATTTATAAAAGTATTCCTTCAAAATCTTTCCTTTATATGTGGTATCTCAGACAATTATCGAGACGCCATTAAAATATGATTGAATACTTTCCATTGATGAAGAGATGGAGTAGTGAGACATCTAACTTAAGGAGGATAAAACTACTGCCACAAGGTTTTGGGGTCTCATTTGTTACCCTTGCTTCTTTAGGAGTAGCCAAAGATGATAGGCAGCCTACATGGGGCACTGTGTGCTCTTCACTCTTTTAAGTACTTCACGTTCATTATTTAATTTAATCCTGTTATAACCTAACATATTCACTGTCACTATTCCTGGGACCTGGGAACAAGTAGCATGTCCAACATCACATAGCCAGTAAGTATCACAAGATGTCAGAGTTGGGACAATAAAGATTTTGGGTGACAATCACATAGGCATTTGGCCCTGTTCTTGTACTAATCAGGGTTTTGGTTGCAAACAAGGGAAACCAACTCTAGTTAATAGAAGCAGAAAAGGAATGTATTGGAAGGATATCAGGGATTTCATAGAATAGCCAGGAAGTTCTTAAGAACCAGGCTCAAAAATTAGTCAGGAGCCAAAGGATACTTGGCAGCAAATTATATAGAAAATGCTACAGAAATAGTAAACTTGGGAAGCTACTACTGAAGTTGCTGCCAGTGGCTACTTGCCCCTGGTTCTCTGGATAATCCACCCACAACCACAGCCAACAGTCACTCTTGGCCCCTTCATCTGCATGTGAAGCCTGGGTCACATACCTACAACCCAGAGTCTGGGAGGAGAGGAAAGGAATTACCTGTCTCCCTCCAGCCGGATTCCCACCTCTTTTGGAATTGCTTTCAAATGGGAAGGTTTTGCATGCTGGGCAGGCCAACATATATACCTGACAAATGTCCATTTCAGGTCTCCGCATCATGTGGTTGTATGCTACTGGAATGCATATGCCAATCTCTTTCCATGATCCCTGATGCTAGGATTTCCTACTTCTCAATTACTGTTGCTTCATTCTATCTTAGCATCCCTTCTCACATAACCATGCCTGTGTCCTTGCTCCGACTCCCAGCCCCTGCGTGCATTCCACTCCTCTTGCTGCTGTTACAGGAGCCATTTTATAATGAAAGTTTTTCCTTCCTGAGAATTATGTGTTTATTCAATCAATCTTAGATGGTTAGGCTTTAAGACTCCTTTGGCTCAGGGACTGCAAGGAGAACATTTGAGTGATTACTCTCAGCTTCAAAAGTATTCAAAATTTAACCAATTCAGTTAAGTACAACAAGCAGTATAGACCATTTACCAAGGCCAGAATTGTTAGTAACTGGGGATACAGAGAGGAATAGCTACCTGTCCTAATGTCAGGGACTTCACAGTTGAGTTATGGAAACAAATATATACTTACAATGTCTTTTCTTAGAACTCTTGTTATCTCTTAAATCACTCTTGCTTAAAAGGATTCTCTCATAAAGCAAATGCATTCTGGATAAAAGAAGCAGCATATGTTAATGAGTAGTTGTTATAAGTCAGACAATATTCTAAATGCTTTGCATTTATTAACTGACTTAATCATTGCAACAACATTTTGAGATATCATCATCATTATCATTATTATCATCATCATCCCCATTTTACAGATGAGGAAGCTGAAGCAAAGAAAGATTAAGAAATGTGTTAAATAACTCACACAGCTGGTAGGTGGTGGAGCTAAGTTTCAGACTCTAGCACCCTTGTTCTTAATTATCATGATACATTGTCTGTCTCTCTAATGACATCCATCTGAAAACAGAGTTCTTTCTGATGATAGAAAAAAAAAAACACAACAATACTCTAGGTGTTCTTTTTCACTCTTTCAGCCTCATTTCCTTGTTTTCTAAGTTGTCTATTAACCAGAACACATGTTTAAAAATTATTTTTTAGACCTATTAATTTGAATTGGTATATGCTAAAAAAGACTCTAAATAAAAAGATGCCAGTTTGCTGTACCATCAGCAATCGGCCTCATTAAAACAACAACAGTATTCTGTATTATGATTCCTTCCACTCCATGATGCTTAGTAGAGTACTGAATATAAAGTAGATGCTCAATAAAAGCTTTTTGAGCCAGTGATTGCATATGCAGGAGCATGCAGCTAATAAATCCTGTGAAACCAGGCCTGTTCTCAGCTCCTTAGGGATTGAAACTTACAAGAGTTCCTAGGCAGGATGAAGTGAAAGAAGTAGCTTGAACATGATGCTTGGCAGCTGGACGATTCTGCTTCCTATAGGGTGTCCCAATTTGGAAAAGTGAAGACCACCCACAAGGGGTCACTGGGCAAATGCCCAAATTCCCAGTGGGATAGAGTGACCTTGGACAGAATTAATCTTATATAAGCAGGACCACACTCATTAATCATTCACAATAAGCTCTTATTTATGAACTAATTTCAAATAGACATATTGAATCCATTTTCCCAAGCGAAAATGGAGTTGGGTAAATCATAAGCAGCTAAATTATAGTTTTGGCACATGCACACTGTTTTGTCTCATATTTAGAATCATTTGCCTCTTAGAGCAACCTAATACAATGGGAACACTCTGCAGAACGCTATAGAGAATGAGTGTTTATAGAGACTTACATCTGATTTACATTTAAGGAGCATAAAACTAATTGCAGAGAGACTGTGCTCCTAAAACCTTAAACCTCAGGGACAACCATGTACGAACTTTTATAAGAATGCTGATATGTCTGCTGGAAATTGAGACCTTCGAAATTGATTTCCACGACTGGAAATAAGGGTATCTTAAAATGTCCTCAATGGACACAGGTATATTGTAAATGATTCCTGGACAAAGTAGCTGTTATATGAGAACATCTTTCTAATATAAGATTAAAATCTAGAATTGCAAGTAGTAATAAATATATCCATCTAATATTAGTGTAAAAAAGTGACAGTATTGTAAAAGCAATAAACAGGTAGACAGCTAATAGTTAGTGCCTATGATAAATTGCCTTGTTATTGCAATCAATTTTATTCTCACGAAATAGTCTAATTTTTCTTTTTCTTAGAACCACATATGTACATGAGGAAAAAGTACCTTCCAAAGATATTATTTTTAAACGATTTGAAATAAAATGCCTAAAAAATACTCTTCCAAACTTCTTTTATGGAAGTTAGCACATCTGGTAGTCTTTTATGTTGCAAAATTATCTAACTTAGAAATTATATATTGCTTTAATATTTTCATTTTCAAATATTTTGGGGCCTCATTTTAGTAGTAGTTTCATGTAGCAACAGTTATCCTGAGAAGTAATAAAAGTAATATTGTTATGTGTTGAGAGTGTCATGTTATTCATCAACTCCCATGTACTGTACATAATACTTGAAATCATTTGCATCCATGTGTGCATGCCTGTGTGTGAATGGACAGACACAATGACCTGTTTACTCTGCGTGCTGTTTGTGGGTTTGCTATTTTGTCATGTCTTTTTTGTAGTGTTGTCTGTGAAGGTTTAAACGAAATTTATAGCATGCATCACGTATTGTAAGTTTGTCTGTCATATAATAATCAGCATGCAAAAAAGCCACGTATTTCGACTGTATATTTAAGCCTTTAAGTAATCACATACAAAACAATGCAAAAATGTGAACATTGTATGGCAATTAATAACATCTCTGCCAGTGTAAATACGGTTTTTTCCCCATAAATCATTTCCAGCTTGTCAAAATGGATCTGCGCTGGCAAAGAAACAAGGGTAATGTTTCAATTTTCTCCATCTGGCAAGAAATTTTCTGTTAGATTTCCTTCTTCCCTTTTTCAGTTACAGAATTTTTATATGAGCAACTACATATAGTATGATTAAGAAAGGGTGCAGTGTGATAGGATACAGAACAATGCTGAATATTAGGAACTTGACTCTGAATAACTGCCCCAAATTATACATTCATATCACATGTGCATATAACAGAAAATATTTGGTTGTTGAAGCATAGAAATGACTCCCTTTGTAGCAAAACATTGCTCTCATTAAATAAAGCACAACTTTCTTTTTTCCCGTAAGGGCTTGAATATATTTTAACTCGTTTGGAATAATTTCTTATCCTGATTGGGGATGCATTTAAATCTTAAAAATTTTTATCAAGACACTTTAGAATATTCTAGAAAGTCCAGCAGGACACACACACACACATAAATTCCCAGTATGGATCTAGGAAAGAATTTACCCTTTCATGACCCAATATTTAAAACAAAACTCAATAGAGCAGGCGTACTATATATACATTATGCTTATAGATCTTCAGCAGGAGCAAAGTGCTGGTGTTTTTAACCGCAAAACTATTTATAAATTACTCTGATCATGAGGGTATAAATCCATTCACAAGCACCAAAATCTATTTATTTTCACGTACAGTGATGGGTAATTTCCAACATTCTTTTATTGTTTATATGAAAATGTTCTTAGAGCTTGTACAGTGTGTTATCCTGCCTAATTACTCAGCTGTCTACAGTATGCATGGGTGCAGGTTTGATAAAAATGATGTATACTTGAGTACTTGCGTGTGTCTTAAGGGAAACCAAGCATGATACAATAGCCATGACAATGGTGTCTGTGCAGCATCCCTTCCTATATATCTGCACTTGGAAGGGCACAGATATCCAAAAGCACAGCAGACTCATTCATATTCGATTTGGGACTATACTGTAAGGTACTTTGGGAAGCTCATTTTTTCCTTCAATTTTTAAAAAAATTATAGTTAATTTGTATTAGTTCAGTAATTGCACCCTGGTAAGGAAGGGGAGGGAGAGAAGCGAAGTGTGCTGGGTTCTGGTTTGGAGAATTCATGGGCAGATAACCAACAATTGTGGGCACAAACCTCCAAATAAACTTGTGTAGTGAGTGAACTGTGAGCATTTTCCCCAGGAGGGTGGCTATCAGTGCAGCATCTTTGGGTCACACAAGTAAAGCAGCTTGTGCACTTTTTGTGTATAACTTTATCCATCACACAGGTCATTGAAGAGGTGGCTCCAGGGTGTTGATATTAATCACTTACAGCCAGAGTGCTTCAGTTGTCACTTATCCTTGTTGTGGACAGTTTTAACTGCACATATGGAACATTATTTGTCATGTACTCTTCTGAGACCCCTAGAATGTCAGGACAGAAGAGATGATTAAATAATTGAAAAGCAACTTTCTCTCTGAATATCTTTGTCTTCAACTGCCAGATCAGAGCTTTAATGCAATTTGACAGTTTTGTTTTCTTTCACTTAAATTTTACGGGCATACGCCAAAAATAATTTGTACAAAACTTTACCTGAAGAAGTAGCTAGAACAAGGGACTTGGAATTAAAGTATAATCAAATAAATAGTTTCTTCTCTCTCCACCTTACTTCCTCTCTCTTTTCACTTTATTTTTTTTCCCCATCCATGGGAGGATGTATCATTCATTCTAAGGCTTTTATCACTCACTTGTGTTTGGGATTAACTCTTCACACTGAGGGAAATGAGCCTCACTTGTGATCTTGTTTAAATATGATTCCCTTTCTCCTGTGTTCCATTGTTCCATTATATTCAAAACACTGTATGTATAAGCAGTGGAGGATTCCTCCGACTTGTGCAACAAATGAATTCCCAGAGCTGCCTGCAAATCAATTCCTTGGGATCTAGCTATCATTCCCTGTTGATATCATAATGGAAAGTATATATTTTCAATATTTCTACAAACATATATTTGACACCAAAATTAATAAAGTTAACATTATAAATATTAAAAGAAAAAAGGGATAACATTTAGACTATATTTAAACTAAATAGCAAAAAATAACTGAACTGAACCTCCAGGGAGGCTCTGGTTGTCACGGTGTGAGGCAGTGGTGGTGGAGTATCCTGGACAATGGAGAGGCTGGCACGAAGGTCCTCTACCTCACCCTGGGAAAGACCTTTTTGTTGTTTCAGGCTGTTACCCAGAGAGGAGCAGGGAAGGGAGAAGGGAAACTTGGCTTGCCTCTGAGCTTCTCAATAAAGTTTTCTCACTGTCTTCCCTTTCCTCATGGTTGGACAAAAACTCTGTAAGATATTGCATTTTTTAAAAGGTCAGATTCCCTCATTTGTCTTGGAAGGTTTTGACACTCACTTGCCAGAAGGCAGTGAGTTGGGCCAAGTAGGTTCTCATGGTTCCTTCCAGCTCCTATATGCCGTTGATTCTTAATCTTCCTTAGTCTGTCTTTATTATCTATAAACTGGGAAAACTGATTTGTACTGGTCTATAAAGTCTTAAGGAAAGGTTTTTTCCACCATCCAGGGTAAACTCTGGCAATCTTTCCTTTATTCTCAGACCCTTGACTGTGCTTGTGGAAAGTCAGTCCTGGATCTGGGAAGAGATGAACCAGCAGTGGATTTTCTTCTTGCTTGGGAGCTAATGACAAAAACTCCTACATGGAGGTCCTCTGGGATTTATAATTACTTAGAATGTTTCTCATCTGAACAGTATGGAGGCTATCACAGACAGTGGGCTGGTTATTGCAGGCTTATAAACTCAAAGGAATAAACTGCATTTTCCTATGAAAAAAATAAAATCAAGTGGAGGATCAAGTTATGAACAAGTAGAATGTTTCATGAACTTGGGAACCAATGCGTGCAGTGTCATTTCTACACCTGGATCTAGTGCTTTATTGGACCAGACCTCCCTAGGATTCTTTACAGAGGATGAGAGTCTATATTGTATTTTTGTGAATGATAAGTTGACATTCGCCTGGGGCAGTTGAAAAGATAGAAGCTAAAAGTAACATAATGTATTAAGATTTTAGCAATATTACTCTTCCTTCTTATGATATGTTTTGCACTACATTTGATCATAGCCTGAAGATATAACTTCTACTCTTGCCAACTCCCTGTGAGGTTAAGATCATCTAAGGAGAGAGTGTGAGATGGACCAGTTTCTCTATTTTCACTTTCACCAGTAGGACACTGAGACATGGAGTACCTGTATGATTTGTCTGAGGTCAGTGTTTAAGACAGTTCTATAATATACCATCTAAAAGGCAATAAAAGAGAATGTTTATAGCCCAGCATTTAAAGTCGAACAGACCTAGATTCTGACTTCAGCACTTAGTAACTCCCTAAGCTTTAGTTTCTTCAACTATAACACTTGCCTTGTAAAACTATTGTGTGCATAAATGAAATACATGTAAAGCTCTTAGCATAACTGGGGGCATATAATTGCTATATATAGTTACATTTATTAATATAGTTTCCCATTTAATGTTATTTCATTTAAATTGTGCTGCTTAATTTACTATACTTGATTGATCTATCGATAGCATCTTTTCGTTCTTAATAGTATTAATTAGAATAGAAGGGAAAAAAAGAGAATGAAACTTAATTTCCCCTAGAGTCCTAAGGGATTTGTGTGGGTCAATTTATTAATGAAATGTGAAGAACATTTGGCAAACCCACCAAATGAGACAAAGCATTGTACAAAGCCTTTAGAAAGAATTGGTATCTAATGTTAATGTCTGTGGAATGGAACTGTCATAGGATAATGGCCTTTTGATGGTACAGAAAATGCCAAGGCAGAGATAAGACATTTATTTTTAAAGCACTAGACAATCACCTTTGGATAGTGTCCTTCCACCAGGTCTTTATTTCTAATAGACCAATAATTGATATGGATGTAATTATTTTTCTTGATGGATTTGATATATTAGGCAATGGCCTTGCTCACTCTGTACAATCATTGAGTTGCTATAGCCTCACTGGTCACCAGAAGAAACATTTTATCCTGTATCCTCTCCAATCAGAATTCTGAGTATCTGCGATTTTTTTCTCTAAGGACCAAGTGCAACCGTATATATATTTTTTCTCTCAATATCAAGTACAGCACTCTAGTATATCACTAGGTGACCACAGGGTTTCGGTCTGCCTGAAATGAGGTGATTCAGGAAAGCTGAAACCCTGAGGTCACCCTAGTGATATAACCATCAATTCAGGTATTTGTTAAGTCCCTTTAAGCAAAAATCTGCATGTTTGTATGGGTGTGTGTGTGTGTGTGTGTGTGTGTGTGTGTGTGTTTATGTGCACACCTGTTAGTGCATACGACAGGCAGACATCCAGCACCTTAATTGGGTAGCTGGTTATTGTCGTTCTTTTACGGAGAGTAATGAAAGCCTAGTAGAATGTCTCTGATTTGTTATTGTTAATCTTGTTTCAAGGAAACATGAGACAAGGTTGATGGTTTGGGTTGACTTTTTATTTGCTATGAGTATGGTAATTTCAGCCACACACTATCTTGAATGTACACGGTTCAGCTTAATGGATTTGTCGAGTAAAGTTCTGGCCTTGCTACAGTGAAGTTCATCCCAGAGTGCAATGGGATAGCACTACAAGGAAAAAAAGGCCTTTGACCTTCTTTTCTAGGCCTACTCATAAACTCCAATAAACCTCAAATGGCAAGAGGCAGTTTCAACTTTTGTCTCCTGTCCTGAAGTTCTCTGATACATGTCTTGAATTTTTATTTAAATTACTTTGGGTTTTAATTTATTCAGTCAAATGTCAACCAAGTGTTGTTTATCCTGTGGATTACATTCATGCTCACTGCAGAATTCTCTAACATTTGATTTCTAATTATTTTCTTGTTTATCCATGTGGTGCAATGTTTTGAATATTACCTCTGACCACTGACCAGTTGGAATTATAATTTTCTCTCTTTCCTAAGCATCTGGTAGTAAAATTTGGCAAGCATGTAGTTTCAGCAAATCTAACGACTGCATTGCCACAGCTTTTATTCCATATAGCACTCTCTTCTTTATGTATTTATTGCACTTAAACAAGCTACTGCATTTTGGCTACTAGAATTGAGCCTCATACAGAGTGAAACTGCAGTTTTTCTAGGTTTCCCGAATACAAGACTATACAAAAGGGTCTTGAGGTGCAATCTCCAAGGAATTCCAAATAAATGAAAAACAGAGTTGACTTAAGAAACTGTGAAGCTGGTCGTACAAGAGAGATCAACCTTGAATTCTTGCCTGCTGTATTCCACCATCTCCCATTGTATTTTTTTTTTTTTCTTTTTTTGCCGTACGCGGGCCTCTCACTGTTGTGGCCTCTCCCGTTGCGGAGCACAGGCTCCGGACGCGCAGGCTCAGCGGCCATGGCTCACGGGCCCAGCCGCTTCGCGGCATGTGGGATCTTCCTGGACCGGGGCACGAACCCGTGTCCCCTACATCAGCAGGCGGACTCTCAACCACTGTGCCACTAGGGAAGCCCCTCCCATTGTATTTTTAAGCTTGTTTCCTTCTACCCGCCTCTGAGCCCAATTCTCTTCCTCTCTCTATGCGCATAATTTTTAGCATTATGCAATAAATACTTAACCTCTCCTCTGTCCCTGACAACCAGACTGACTGAAAGGTGGGGTGGGAAGAGAAGCATGGTATTGGGCATTGGCAGTACAGACATTTGGAAAAGGTATTAAATCAAAGAGGAGGACTAGGTCCTATCAGAGTGAAACGATCAGTTAGTACAGTCAATGGCATGAAAGATAATAGTCTATTTTTTTAAAAAATAAGAACTTTGGCATGGTCTAAAGTTATAGGATAAGGAAGCAAAGTAGAAAGGTAAAGATGAAAAGAAAGGTTAGGTCCAGGTTATGAAGACCTGAGTGCCATGCTAAGGAATCAAGTATTAGCATCTGGTAAAGGAGCATCAGTGGAGGTTTCCAATCAGATGTGAGACATAGTTAGATTTGTACTTTAAGAAGGGGATCTTTGGATGAAGTGTGGAGAGCGGGCTGGAGAAAGGAGAGGCTGAAACCAGGGAGACCCACTTAGGAGGATGTTATACTATAAATGTGAGAGGTGATAAGGGCCTAAAATAAAGGTAGAAAAGAGACCAGACTTGAGAGAGGTTTTGAATGTTAGGACAGACAGGATATGGTGGTTCATTAAAGATTGGAAGAGAAGGAGAGGGAGGAATCCAAGATAGTTCTGTGTTGGTGGGTGTATTATTTTGCTAGGGCTACTGTAACAAAGTACTATGAACTGAGAGACTTATATGATAGAAGTTTATTTTCTCATAGCCTGGAGTCTAGAAGTCAGAGATCAAGGTGTTGGCCATGCTCTGTCTGAAGGCTTTAGGGAAGGGTCTTTTCCAGGTCTCTCTTCTAGCTTCTGGTACTTACTTGGCTTATGACAGCATACTTCCAATTTTCACATGGTGTTCTCCCTGTGTGCATGTCACATGGCATTCTTTTTTTTTTTTTTTAACATTATTGGAGTACAATTGCTTTACAATTATGTGTTAGTTTCTGCTTTATAACAAAGTGAATCAGCTATACATATACATATATATATACATATATCCCCATATCTCGTCCCTCTTGCATCAAAAACCCCAGTCATTGGTGTAGGGTCCCACCTACACCAATGTAGATGTAATTCTTAACTAATTACATCTGTATTAACCCTATTTCCAAAGAAGTTCACATTCAATGGTACTAGGTGTTAAGACTTTACATCACTTTTTAGGGGGACAAAATTCAACCCATAACA
Source organism: Delphinapterus leucas (assembly GCF_059928025.1). Taxonomy (NCBI): domain Eukaryota; kingdom Metazoa; phylum Chordata; class Mammalia; order Artiodactyla; family Monodontidae; genus Delphinapterus; species Delphinapterus leucas. The sequence continues at coordinate 112,878,319 of NC_143129.1, forward strand.
GTTTACTATCAAGTATGCAGCATAGAAAGCCTTCCTGAGTTTCCAGCCTACCTGGCCTGCCCTGTGGAATTCAGATCTAGGATGGCAACACACATTCTGAATTTCCAGCCTGCCCTCTTGCCTGATGCATTTCAGACTTGTCAGCTCCCACAATTATATAACTATTTTCTTTTTCTCTCTCTAATCTTTCTCTCTAGATAGAGATACAGATACAGACACAGATACAGGTATGAGTATAGACAGATATAGGTACAGAGATAAAGATAGATATCTCCTGTTGGTCCTGCTTCTCTGGAGAACCCTAACTAAGATAGTGGGGAGGCTGAGTATTTATGGGGGGGGTTGGGGGGACTTGGAAAAGACAAAAAAGGGCATACACATCTTTATAATAGAGTAGAATATAAGTCCCAGAAAGGAGTGATAAAAGAGAAAAATATTACATATTTTATGAGGTCCTAGGATGTATCTCTATGACTCCAGTTTTATTTCTATCTCAATTTGCAACTTCACAACCAGAGCTAGGCTCAACTAACACTTGCCTGCCACATTGAAAAAGAGTATTCTAAACAAATTGAAAACATTGGGCTGAACTATATGAAATTGCCAATATTTGACAGTTTATTTCTTACCAACAATATCAATAGTTTCATTAACTTCGGTGTAAAATAGATTATTTACATATACAGAATGCACTTAGAAAACCAAACTGTTTTCTTGAATATCCTAAGACCTAGTCCATCATGTGATGACTTAAGAGAGGTGGAGTCTGTGGGACCAGGTGTCAGGTGGGGGCATTGCAGGTAGGCCACTAAGTCAGCATATTTAGCAATATCCATTGGAAAGCAGTAGCTAACAGTAGCTAATAGTTATCCAACACAAAAACTGTGAAAACAGTGGTAGTCATCACACGTATTATCCTATTCATTTCTCATAAAACACTGTGAAATAGGTACTATTATAACTGGCATTTTACTGTTAAGGAAACTGAGGGCTAATGAGTGGAAATGGCTTGCCCAAAGCGGTAGAGCCAGGAATTGAGTCCAGACATGTCTGGCATAAGGGCTCACACACTGGTATCTCATGCTGTATTGCTCCTGATCCAGTAGGTCCCTGAGAGCTAGTTCAAATGGGAACTAGAGTCTAAAGTCCATGGATATGATTAAGGCAGGAAACAGAAGCCAGCAAGAGCAGAGAATCAGGTACTAGGAATATCCGACAAATTTTAATTTCTTTTTTCTGTTGCTTCTACTACGATGTTTGTCCTTCACTCATTCATTCAAATATATTTATTAAATAGTATTATTACCAGGCATTGGTCTAGGCAAGTGGAAATCATCTTGATCAAGATGGACAAAGATCTCTGCCCTTAAATAGTTTAAATCCTGAATAGGGAGACAAAATAAATTATAAACATAATAGAAAGGAATTTTATAGCATGTAAGAAGGTTATACATACAGCATAACAAATAAAATGTAAATGAGTAAGGTGGTTCAATAGTTCCATGGTAAGGTGAGAAGTGGGCAAGAGTCAGTATTAAATAGCAGGGGCAGGGTTACTTTTAGTGAGAAAATATAATTTGACCAAAGAGTTGAAGGCAGTGAAGGGATTTAGTCAGATAGATATCAGTGGGAAGAACATTCTCATCAGGGTAAATGTACTAAGTCAGGAATGTCTCTGGCATGTTCTAAGAAATTAAGGAGGCCCAGCCTGTCTGAGGTAGAGGAGGAAGTGGGAGAACAGTGGAGATGAGGATAGACTGCTAGCAGAAGCCCATAGGGCACTGGGTCTTGTAGGCACTGTAATGACTTCAGCCTCTACTTTGAGTGAAATGGGAAATAAGAAACCATTGAAGGGTTTTGAGTAGAAGAGTGATATGATCTGATTTCTACTTTTAAAAGGATCACTCTGGCTGTGTTAAGAAAGACTGTAGAGAGTCAGAGTGGGACAAAAGAAACCTGTTGGAGACCGTTTTAGTAACATAGCCAAGGAATAATGGTGGCCAGGACCAGGTGGTGGCAGTGGAGGAGATAGGAAGTCATAGGATTCCGGATGTATTTTGAAGGTAGAGCCAACGGAACTGTAAGATAAGGAGAGGAACAAAGATGACTGCAAGGGTTTTACCTGTGTAACTGGAAGGGAGGAGTTATGGATTGATGTAGATAAGGTTTCAAGTGGAGCAGATTTGGGGAGAAGCTCATGAGTTCAGATTTGGACATGTTGAATTTAATACATCTATTAGACATCTGAGAGGAGATGTCAAATAGGCAAGTAGATGTACAAATCTGGAGACTGGTGAGGGAAGTCCAAGTAGAGATGTGTACCTGGGAGGTGTCAACATAAGATGTTATTAAAACCATGATACTGGGCTATATTACTGAGAGCAACTCTAGATAGAGTAGAGAGGATGTTCTGGGACTGATTTCTAGCTTCCTTCTTCCCTCATCCCTTGACATTAAGAAATTAATGAGAAGAAGAGAAATCAGCAAAGGAGACCAAGAAGGAAATGACCAGGGAAGTTGGAGGAATATCAAGGAGATGGGGTGTTGACATGAAAGTGGAGTGAAAATCTCACACATGTTTTCACCTGCCCACCCACTGGTTGAATGCAGAGCAGTCCAAGGCCCCAGAGGAGGGCAGAGTAATGAGGTGTGACGAGCCTGGTCGCTGGATGATAGCATGAAGTCGAGGTCCTCACTGCCAACCTGGACTGTGATGAGGTCAAGATGCAACATTGTACTGTTTGGTCTCTGAGATTTGGGGATATTTTTAAACAGTTGTTGGCCTACTCTACCCTGACTAACACAAGAACTGATGCCATTTGAAAGGTGCCAGCATCTTATTTTGAGAGCTTTAGCAAATTTTAATTGTTGGTACCCCCATGAATGTTATTCATTATTAATGAGTCATTAAAGAAGTACTTTCTCTTAGAAATGCTTTATTTGGTGTTAGGATTATGTATTCAAAAGCAATAGAAAACTGTTTAAAAAATGATTTATCATCAGATTTGTGCTTTCTTGAGCTAGGTTTGAAAATTATTCCAAGTTAGCTGTTATGTCTACCCTACATTCTCAGTCTGAGTTGACCTGGCATAAGCCAAGTTTCAGCAGAGCCTAGTTCCATCTTGGGCTTCTGTGAACTGGGATTGTCAATGGCGTGTTCCTGATCTTCACTCTTAATTGGATCCTAAAAATATTTATTATTGATGGGAAGCTATCAGGTTTTTTTTTTTTAAGGTCCCTTATCGATAAACCTTTGATTGCTGTGGTTAAAGAAAAATGTCTACCTTCCCCCAAGTACAGTGTTTGGAATTGCTTTTGGAAAATTGATTGAAAAGTTGTTATGAGCCTGAGGTTAATAGTGTGAACCCTGTTTGATGTACTTGAACCCTATGCTATTCATTCTCAAGTTTTTAGATTCTAGCTACAAAAGGACAAGTCTGAATATCTATTACAATGGCTTCCCATCACACTTAGCATTGAATCCAAAGATATTACCATGGCCTACAAGGCCCTACTTATTCTGGCTTCCTGCTATTTTCTCGCCTCCCTCTTTGCTGCTCCTTGAACACACTGCACATGCTCCCTGCTCAGAATAGCACTTGCTATTCCTACTGTTCACCCAGATGCTCACATGTCTTCTTGTTTCACTTCATTCTGGTCTTTCATCTCCCTGTCCACTCTATCTAAAACTATAGCTTCCATCATTCTCTGTCCCCCTCTCCTGCTCAGTAAATATTTGGTGAATAAATGAGTGAATGGATTAATGAATGGTTATGGTCATCTGATTTCTCAAAACAACATTATCTGATCTAAGAAAGACTCACTGTTTTTGTTTCATGGTACAAAATACCATGATGATAGCCAACCTAGGTGGGGTTTGAAATTTTAGAAAATTTTGAAAAAGAAAGAAGCTTTTGGCCTCAATTCCCACTACACTCTCCTATCTATCCCCTACTGCTTCTTTCATTTTTTATCTATTTATTCAGTGAACATTAAATACATATATGTTGAGCACTATTTTTCCTCCTAACATAACAAAGAAAAAAGCTCCACCTCTATCCTGATATTATATTGAGTGGAAATAGTGTCCTGAATAAAACAGGCTTCTTTTAAAGGGGCAAAAACCCTGTTACTGTTCAAAACTTTTCAAAGTCCCAAAGGGAGAAAGAAAACAACTCCCATCTGCATTAGTTACTGTACAATTTGCAGCAACAGAATCTATTGGTTTTCACATTTCCATATTTTTGAGGCACATTCACAACCATAAGGAAAAATATTAAATGTGAAAATGGTTAGATACGTGTCAATAGAAAGTCTGCTTGGGAGTTACTTCCAGCCACACGGATTCACAGAATGCTGATTTACATGATTTCATAAACATGATTTCATAAACTTGGTTACCTGCTCACAAAGTTATCTAGTGCTTAAAATGTAATACGAGTTAGAGGCTTTTTGCTTTGTTTTTGCTGTGAAAAACTGTGTTTCCTTTAGAAGAGCTCACAATTTATATATTGAAAATATATAAAAGAATTTTGTGTCAACAAAATGGTGTTTAAGGTTTTAAATCATCCTAACAGCCCTGAGACTTCCTCGCCAGACATCTCGGAGACTTTATGAAAGTTTTATTCTACAATTCCCTGCTTGCCTTTACTCTTAGCTGCTTCTTCCAGCTATTCATATCGTTTGAAAAATAGAGTTTATATACTTTAAGTTGCAAGGCATTTAGAATTTTCATAATCTCTTTATTGTGGCTGAAGTAGTCAAAAAAATGAGGTCTATTTTTGATAATATTTCACTGTGCCTTTACTAGATTAACTGGAGCAAGAAGCTAGAACTTGTGGCATTTAAAAAATACTCCATTTTTTAGAAAGCTTCTATGAGCAAATTATAGGATAATTAAATTAGTTTCAAAATAGTTGGTAAAAATCAGGGAATAGGGTGATAATGAAGATTTATAAAGAACAGATGCTGAAAATAAGGGTCTCAAGAACAGGAATTTTGCATTTATATATTTTAGTATCTTTCATAGCATGTAGCAATGTGCTAAGGACATAGTAGGTAATCATTAAGTCCTTGTTTATTTAACCTATAAAATTATATATAGCACCAAATTTCAAGTACCATATTTTACAAGGTAGAGAGTAGTATGGAAAAATTTCCCTTGCATAATAATCACTTAAAAATAAAGTATCTTTAAGTAATTGATGAGACGAGTATACTCTCTTATTGTTTTATATAAATTTCCTTATAGTTAATGTATGTTTACTGGCAACAGATCCCTATCACCTGCCCTCCATGCCTTCTATTTGGCTTCTCATTCATGAATTTCAGTGTCTATTCTCTTTACTACTTACTATGTTCCAGATGCTATATCTGTTCTTTGACCTTGGGAAGCATATAATTTAGTGGTAAAGACCAATGAGGACAGAGGAAAATTCAGTGCTGTTTTGATTAGACTCCTTTACTTACTAGAACTAAGACTCAGCTCATACATCTTCATGTATTAGAAAGATTATTATAAGAAGATAAGCACACAAGATAAGCTCAGGGAAAGCTGAGCCTCTTGACTTCAGAGAGCAAGAATTGAAAGGTGGCTCTAGATGCAGGTGGCCCTGGGGATTTCACTCATTTCAGAGTGGGACTTCACAAGTCCTCACCAGGCTCTCTTTACTTCTCTATTGCATACCTTCTGCTTACGTGTGGTTTCTGCTCACTTAAAACTTCTTGGGGTGAGCTTCCACCATGGCGTACCGGGGCCAGGGCCAGAAGGTGCAGAAGGTGATGGTGCAGCCAATCAATCTCATCTTCAGATACTTGCAAAATAGATCTCGGATTCAGGTGTGGCTTTATGAGCAAGTGAATATGTGGATAGAGGGCTGTATCATTGGTTTTTATGAGTATATGAACCTCGTATTAGATGATGCAGAAGAGATTCATTCTAAAACAAAGTCAAGAAAACAACTGGGTCGGATCATGCTAAAAGGAGATAACATTACTCTGCTCCAAAGTGTCTCCAACTAGAAATGATCAATGAAGTGAGAAATTGTTGAGAAAGCAATACAGCTTTTTTAGGTGTGCTTTGTTAGAAGTGTATTTCTAAAGCATTTATTCATATTGTTTTGCTCACCTTTATGTTATTACCAGATGACAATAAATGCTGTGGGATTGTTCTTATTTAAAAAAAACAAAAACCTTCTTGGGACTTCCCTGGTGGTCCAGTGGTTAAGACTCCATGCTTCCAATGCAGGGGACGCAAGTTTGATCCCTGACTGGGGAACTAAGATCCCACATGCTGTGTGGTGTGGCAAAAATACTTTTCTTGTGAGGGATCAGTCATTATTTTTCTCTACATAATGGGTTTTCAGAAATTGCCCATGTTTCTTATGTTTTCTCTGTATTCCTCAGTTCAAAATACTTACAAACATGATAGAATTTGTTCAGCCCATGTTTTTTAAAGCAACCATGGCTGCCCTTTGACACTCTGTACCTACCCCTGATTCAATCAGCTGTAACAAGAGGGTAAAGTCACATGGTAAAATCAAGTCTAATAGTTCATTAAAGGCTACACAAGGAGACATAGCATAGGCAGTGTGTTGATGTGTCTACTTCAAATTTGGCTTTGTAATGCTAGAATGTGATGGGGTACAGAATTCTCTAGGGTCGTAGAATTGAATTACTTGGTCTAGTCTAGGGGTAGTCAGAGCATACCCCTTAGGAAAGATGACACCCAAGCAGGTTTAGTCAAAGTTAGCTAGGGAAGAAGTGGTGGGAAGCTATACTAGGCAGAGAAAATAGCATGAGTAAGGAATAGGAGCAGGAAGAAATATGTTTCAGAGACTGAACCACATGTGGTTTAATCTTCCTGGAACTTTAATAACTATGTCCAAAGTGGTGAGAGGTAAGAAGAGAGCAGGCAGGATCCAGGTTAGAATACATAGTGAAAGTAATGGGAAACCATTGTCTTATACAGGGTAATGACAAGGTCACATTTACATTTTCGATATATCACCCTGGGGACAGATGGAAGATGTATATGAACATGGCAGGACTGGAGGCAGAGACAGAGACACTAAGTAGAAGGATAGTTCAGGTAAGAGATTAAAAGAATCCCAACTAGAAAATGCATGTAGGAGTCGAGGGGAGGTAATATGTTAAAAAAAATATTACTTAAATAGAATCAAACATACTCAGTAACTCATTAAGATGTGCTGGATGAGGGAGGGGGAAAAGCTGGTGTTTCAGTTTGACCAAGTTGGTGGACGGAGATCCCACAGTTGGGATGGGTAAGAAAAAAGGCGAGTGACTCTGGGGGAGGGGTATCAGGAAAGAGTTGAAACAGAAGGAGCTGTTATGTCGAAGGTGCCTGGGAACTAGATGTGAAATAAGTAAGTGCCTCAGATGACAAGAGAGAGAACTGGTGTTTTAATCAATGAGCTGGTCCATCCAGCTTTTCTTCATATTACTGAGAGAAAGTACAGTTGGAAGTTGAATAGGTACAGCAAGTGCAAAAGGGGAAAATCAAGGGTTTATCCAAAAAGGGATTTAGATTGAGTGTCCCAATCACAGATGACCACATCATCAGGTATGTATCCCAGTAACCACCTGCTCCCAAGCTAAGACCTTGCTGGACCTCCAGTAAAATTCATTTCTTTTCACCCTAATGATGTAGTAGGAGGGTATTGATTAAACTAACAGGGAAAGGTAGTTTGGGACATAAAGCTCTTCATTCATTCTTCACACAAATACCTACTATGTGTTATACTATACCAAGTACTTTAGAAGGCAAAATTTGCTTACTGCCTGCAAATGACTTTGATAAACTTGAGAGTTACTTAGGAAAACAAGGTAAATGGGACATATTGAAGTAAGTAAACAAAGGAAGAAAAAAGAGAAGCTACCAATAGAAGAGAATAAATGATCGATTTGCTTTAGATGGGAATGGCAGAAAATAATGGGTCATAGTGGACTGCAGATTGAACAGGATTCAGCAATATAAAAAAAAAGCAAGCATGATATTGAAATATCACATCAAGCATCACATTGAAATATCTAAGCAGAAGTATAGCATATAAGAACAAGAATGATTCACCTGCCTAGGAAGTCAGATTCCTAAATGAATTCTGTATCTGCTCAAGTTCTTTCGTTATTCCCAAGAGGAATAGACTGGATATTATTTAGGATGATTTCAGTTATAAGTAATAGAATATCCAAATCAAAATGGCTTAAACAATAAAGGGAATATACTGCCTCATATAACTAAAAAGTTCAGGTTTCATGCCTTTTACATTACCTCCAAGGATGTGGTTTCTTTCTGTCTTTTCATTATAGTTTTCAAAGTGTTGGCCTCACTTTAAGGCTGGTTCCTCTTGTGATAAGGTAGATACTGATGCTAATACAACTTCATGCTTCGCATCCAATGATAGAGAGTGATTCTTAAATAATTTCCACAGAAAATAGAGGTAACTTCTTCCCCAGAGTCCCCAATAACCACATCTTATATTTGGCCCAAATTCAGTTATATGTCCATTTCTGAACCATTTGCTGTGGCCAAGGGAGGAGATGTGATAATTAGCTTGAGCCAATCAAGATCTACCCCTGGAGAGAGAGATGGAATCAATTCTACCCTAACTGCATGGCTGGGATGTCCGGGATCTGTTAGAAAGGAAGCAACGGGGATTGCACGTGGGAAATACGAACAGCAAATGTCCACCACACTACTTATGCAGAAAATAAATGTTTTGGGAAGCCTGGCAAGTAGCTCAGCCTGATGCCTCAGCTTCCTGAAGGAAAGGCTGGAGAATCCATCTCAGAAATAACACAGAAACTGGGTCAGCTCCTGGAGTCTAGGGCCCAAGGTAACACGGACCAGTTGACAGGTATTTCAGAGCATGCTTCCAGAATGCACCACCCTCTTTGCTTTTATCTTCCTGTTTATCTCTGTGTAAGACTCAAAGCCACAGTAGAGAGAGCTGGCCAGGGTTGGTTTATGTGCTCACAACTTAGCTAAGAGAGATTGGAGAAGCCTGACTGATGGTCCCATCAGCACTCTTCATAGTGGAGGACAGATAATTGTTCCTAAGAGCACTGAGGTAGTTTTCTAAATAAAGGGGTTAAAGGGGTCTGGGTTGACAACAAATAGTTGTCCACTACAGGTATTATTAAGTTCCAAATATAAAAGGAGTATAAGAAACTTAAATGGCAGAATTAGATAAAGAAGATAATTAAAGGACAAAAACGTTTTGATGGAAAACATGTCCATTTAACACATTTTTATGGAGCACCTAATGTATGGAATGTGCTATGTTGATATAAAGATTTGTATGATACCCTCTCTACCCTTCTGGATAACACAATAGATTTTAGAGCTAGGAGGAGAGGCATTTACATTTCATGCAATCTGACACCTTACTTTTAAGGTGAGTAAAACTAGGTAGAAAAAGGTCAAATAATGAATATTTGACACAGCTGTGACTAGACTCCAAAACTGCATTATTCCAACCTATCTAGGTTTTTTCCTCTTATGCTTTACCTACTCGCTTAGTTGCTGCATTGGTCATAACCAACATAAACTTCAGAGAAAGGACCCAGAATTACCTCATGGTGGAGAAAAGGCTGAGAAATAATTGGAATATCTTCTTTATCATCAAAAGGGGAAGCTTCAAAACCCATTAAGATCCAAACTCTTCAAAGTCCCTTAAAGACAAGAATTCCCCAGTCAGAGGTTTAAGAGCACTTGCTCCAACCAGAGGGCTTTCAGTAGAGAAAAGGTAGCTAGTGAAGGCTGTATGCTTGAAGCTCCTTTCCCAAGGACTAAAAAATAAAAATAAAAACCAAAATAACTACTTATCTGCTCAGAGTGACTTCCCTGCAGTTATGCCCCGAGGGCGAGAGGGGCACATTCTCCAACTTCTAAAGCTGCATTTTGCTTCTTAGATTCTGAAACTTCAGGCTACTTAGTTGTATTTTAGTTCAAGAAATTCTTTTTTCATATGCTCCTTTTAATCCATTTGATACTGTAGTACATTTAAACATCAGCAGATGGGGCCCTTGGTTCCTTTGAAGAGTGTCAGGCTTGAATTTTGTTCGCGTCTGCGGTCCACATGAACTTTGCTTGTTTTCACAGCGTGTTAAATTTGCACATTCTCTAGTTCACAAACGTTTATTTAATCAAGAAAAATAAATCTCATTAATGACAAGAAATTTCTTTTTTCCCCCTTCCACTGTTCTGTAGAGGTAAGTTAGATCTGTTTACAAATGGAAAAATGAGTATAACATAATACCTAGGCAACAGCATCTTTCAAAGGACAAGCGAATTCAGCGTCAAAATTAACCTGTTGTCCTTAACTCAGGAGGCTGTGTGGGAGGCTTTCACTGTATGGGGCCACAGGTGACAGGTTGTATCTGAGTTACCCTGATTCTGGCCTGTTCTCTTTCTTCTCAGCTGAGTTTCATTTTATGAAGGCATTGTGTGAATTGGCTGGTTTTTACCACTCACCAATAATCATGATTTTTTTTAAGTGATCTTTGTCGATAGTCCATAAAGAGAACAACCGGTTGTCTGGCCCTTGCACCTGTTCAAGTGGGTAAGTTTCAGCTCCTTAAAGGTGAGATCTTTTCCCATGAGAAATGTAACAGCTCTTTAAGGAAGGAGTGTAGTTTACAGGGCAGAAGAGATGGCAGCCTCCCACACTCCTAGAGTCCTCTCTTAATTTTCTGCCTGGCTTTTTAACGTGAGCTTGCTCTGAGAATTAATCACTGTTTCCCTTCTGTCCCCCAAAATGGGATGACACAGAACTTCTTTTTTGGCAAAACCATGAAAGACCCAGAGCAAAAATATTTCCTATGCATGAAGCTTGATTATATAAATACTATTTCAACGTGCTTACTGCATCTCCGATTAGTATGATTTAACTGATAGATTGAAGGCATCTTTCTTAGTGTAATTAATATTTGTGTTGTAAATAAATCTGCTTGGACAGATCTTAATAGCAGATTTAAAACACAGTAAGAAGACTAAGGATATATCACTGATGGAAGAGATAAAATTGGACCTCCTTTTTTTCACTATTCTGAGTTTAAATAAATAGCTCTGTTTTCCAACATTATTGCCACCTCTTAAGAACTGATGTTTTAGCTTGAAAGACTGCCTATATTTTTTAAGGTATATTACGGATCACATTCATTTCCAAATTCAGGTCTTAACTAGCTCATAAATCTGTGAGAATGAGTGTCTTCATTAATAACATTCTCTATATTTTTAGAAATTTGCAACCTAATATGGCAAATTGGGATGCAGTTTGCAGATTTAGGATTTGTGGAGTTTACACTGATGCAACTAATGTATTACTTCTGGGTAGAGATGATATTTGCCTGTGGTTAGCCTGAAGCAAATTTTAGGAAAGTATTGTTCATTTCTTCCCTCCTTTTGTGCTGACACGCTAAGTGATATACACGGAAATTGTGTGCACTACTTGTGCCCTGGTCTGAAGAACTGCTTGTGGGCAAATTTCATTAGTGCTTGATTAGTACTTGTGCTAATTAACCAGGCACAATTTTGCCTCCAGTCATAGTATGATGAGTTAAGGCTGGACTGAAAATGTGGCCCTAAATGCATGTGTTGGAAGCCCATAAAGCCCATATAATCCCATAGAGAATTCTCACTTGACTCCCCCATTAATGGTCTGAAAAAGTAGAACAGAACACTCTGTTTCCAGTGCAATTTGAGTTCACCCAGTTATTTGATATGTTAATGTTTAGATTAAGCAGATGGCAAGGAAGGCAGTTGTTAGTTGAGGATTGTTTTTCCCTTTCTGCATATTATTTTCAGACAAACAGTTTAAGAGGGAAGTTACTTTACCTCTCCCTTTGCATCCCCTTGAGTTAAAAAACAAAACAAAACAAAACAGAAACCCCTGGTTGTATTATTATCATCCTATGTGCTCAAGTGCACTCATCTTATTTGGGATGTGATATAACAGTGGTTTCCAGTGTTTGGTGAGGTTTTTGCTATTTATATAATTTCAAAGAAAAGGGAGATAGGGCCTGGCTGAGGCAAGGACAGGAGAGGAGGTGAATTTGGAAACAAAAGCTGCTTGGAACAGAAGAGCAGATGTTATGCCTCTATCTACATCTCTAATTTTCTCCTCAGGGTTGGCAATACTGGCCCTGATTCTCCTACTTATTTCTGTGGTCTTCTTCCTCCTCCTCCAATTTCACCTGCCTTCTCCAAACCTCTTTTCCCTCATACTACTTCCCTTGCAATTTTGGAATTTTCCACATTAAATTTTTACATACTATATGCTGTGGCATCTTAGTAACTTTATTTTAAAAACCTTTAATAACTTTCAGAATTCCTCCAAGCTTGCCCAGCTCTCACAAATGAAAAGGTAGAGTTTTAAATATCAGGTTATATCATTTATAGAATAATTAAATTTTTTTTTTTTTTTTTGCGGTACGCGGGTCTCTCACTGCTGTGGCCTCTCCCGCTGCGGAGCACAGGCTCCAGACGCACAGGCTCAGCGGCCACGGCTCATGGGCCCAGCCGCTCCGCGGCATGTGGGATCTTCCCGGACCGGGGCACGAACCCGTGTCGCCTGCATCGGCAGGCGGACTCTCAACCACTGCGCCACCAGGGAAGCCCCTAGACTGACTTTTTTGAATGCAACTCCTGGCTAAGGTAGGCTCCAGGGCAGCTAGGCTCAGTTGGATGGAGTGGACAAATCTGCAAGCCTCTCTTCACTTGTATGCATCTTCTTTCTTCATCTCTAACCCGGGGATGTGTCCCTCCTTTCAGCCAGGACGACCCCTCACTGGTCTCTGGATGTTATTACCTTCCTGCATTCTCAAGAACATCAGTTACTCCCCACCATTTTCTGTCCTGCAAATTTTTCTTCTCTATTAGATTATTCCCCTTGGCCTACAAATATGCAGAATACCAGATGCCTAGACCATGCATATTCTTTCTGATATCACCCCCATTTCTTTACTCCCCCTTTTAGTCTTGACTCTCAAGTGTATTGTCTATGCAAGTCATCTTTGTCTTCATTTTCTTAACTCCCGTTTACCCTGACCCATTCCAATCTGGAATCTGATTTGTTTAATTCACTGAAACTACTCTTGATAAGGCGATAACATTTCTTGGTAATGACAGATCCAGCTCGTAATGTGTTTTTGTCTTGTCTTTTCAACAGCAGTCTACACAGTAGAGCAGGGACCCAGGCTCTCTGAGCCTTCATGATACCACACTCTCCTGGTCTTCTCCAACCTCTCTAGCTCTTTTATCTTATTCTCCCTTTTGGTCAGAAACCAATGTCTATTTTGTTCACTGTATTTTGTATAATGTCTAGTACTGGATCTGGTGTATAGTAGGCTCTCAAGAAATATTGGTTAAATGAATAAATTAAATAGTTTCAGTTCAATGAGAATCATGTTTTTCCCTCTAGAGATGAGCTGTGCAATACGTGGTCACTAGTCATATGTGGTTATTTAAATTTGAATTAATTAAAATAAAATTATATTAAAAATTCAGTTCTTCAGTCGTACTGGACACACTTCAAGTGCTCAATCGCCACATGTGACTAGTGACTACCATACTGGACAGTGCAACTTTTTAGAATACTTCTAACATTGTTGGGAGCTCTATTGCCTAGTGCTGTTCTAGAGAGTTTAAATTTAACTGCTGGCACCTGAACCGCATACGTCATAGAGTCATGCAGAAATTGGTCAAATGATTGGATGATTCTCTCTACAGTCTTACAGAAACACACAGAACAATTGCTCAACTAGGACAGAGGGACATTTTAAGCATTATGAAGCAAGGGAGTGTAGCATCCTAGTTAAATGTGTGGGATTGGTGATGGAGAGATTTGAAGGCGAGTCCTGTTATACCATTTGACAGGTATATGTAAAGAGCAACGGTTCCATCTGTTTTGCCTTTCTGCAACTCCATTTTCTTAACTGTAAAATGGGTTAAGACTAATACCTTTCTCATAGGCTTGTTGTAGAAATTAAAGAGATTGATGCAATTAAAGCACTTAATATTGTCCCCAGCACAAAGTACGAGCTCAATAAATGACAGCTAGTATTATTATTACTGTTGTTATTTTATATATATATATCTTCAGGCGGAAGGCACATACTCACACTAGTGTCCTTTCATTTCAATCATGCCATTGAACCCTAGTGTCTCTTTTTAAGGCATACCAACACTGAGTAAGGGGGTCATACATACTAGGCAAACATATTAGCAGAACAGGATTGAAATGAGTTTTAAAGCATAGGATTCACCTGGCAAAGTTTGCTACAGAGTGGATGAAATCTTTTAGAACCATTATGTTTTCAGCTTGGATCTCTGCATGCACCATGACCAGAACTCAGGAAAGCTGTCTGACACAGTTTCCACCAGGAGTCCAGAGCTTCCTCCAGAGCTACAATGTCAGATATTTCTTCTCCTTGGGCTGACAGCACAAGGAAATGCTGTTGTTTTTCCTCAGTTGGGAGAGTCCCTAACGGAATATAGCATGGATTTGTCAGTGCTTCTCTCATGGATCCTTTGTGTTTCTCTATTATTCTCCAGTCAGTTCCCTGTAACATGTGGGTAACTACCCACAGTTTTCGGTTGCATCCCCAGAATGCTGGAGAGTTAACCAGCCTGTCTTTCAGAGATGACAGTCTCTTAAGAAGCACTTCTGCAGGGACTTGTCATTCGCAGTTTGACATTTCTGACTTACTGTGCCCCATAAGCACGGATTTGAACATTTCTTTAGGAAGGATTTACATTTCATGAAATCTTAGAATGTCTGATTATCATTTGTGGTCTCAGATTCATATTTTCTTTCTTATAGAGACTTACTCAGCCCAGATCAGCAGCAGTTCCTATGAAGGGAATTGGTCTGCCAGGTTTACACATAGAAAGTGGCTCTGACACACCTGTTTAGGGATTTACTAATTTCACAAGTGCAGTCATTTGAGCAAAATCACATGTGAAACACTTTGTTTTTTTAAACATCCATTAGCAGCAAGAGCCTTGACTGCCTCTATTCCTACCCTCTATAGCACCAGACCCAGCTGCTATTAGTAGATTCCATTAATGAGCTGCTTCATTTTCAAAAGTTCTTTTGGTCAGCTGTTCATAAATTAGAGTGTTTTAATTCAATTTGATATCTACTGGAAACAGAAGATTGATTCAATTTTGCATTGTCTTTTATTTTGTTCACATGTGATTATAAGTGACTAATTTCCATATTTCCAGCATTCCCATCACCTTCCTGATCTCTGTGCCTGCTTAGTTCATTGGGTTAGGACTTGAAGCCAATGGGACCTCCAGCCCATGTCACAGAAAGCCCCTCTGACCTTGCCTGATGGCACTGTCACAAGCGGGACAACAGAACATCTGTATAGATCATGGCAAACCTTTTTTGAAACACAGCTCCAGGGCTTGCCCTTCTCAAGATGCGTTAGTGCATCATTTTCCTTTGTAAATAACAGCATATTCTTTAGGTTTTAACTGCACAAAAATGGATTTACAATTGAATTGCAGGAAGAATTTTTAACCGAGCGTCACGAAAGATAGTTTTCTAAGTCGGTGAAAAAAGATTAACTTGTAAACCTTTGACTCTTTCCTGCGATGATATTTCCATCAGTACTCACCTTAAAAAAGCAGGTAATTTTATGATTTGAAGCATATGGAATGTTATTTATATAGAGCTAAGAGATTAAAAAGATAAAATGGTTTCCCTCTTTATTGCTGAAATAACCAATGAAAGAGAAGAAGGGCTGACAAACAGCAGTTTGCTTCCCATAGAGAATATATTAAATACCCTTGATAATGATAATGTGAGCTCCAGGGATGAAGAGTTAGTTCATTTAAATGATTATTACTTTTTCTCACTTGCATTTTTTTCTTCCACAGTTATTCTTTTGTGTTTTTCTTTGAGCCACAGTTCCGTCCTTACTAAGTATTTACAATTTCTTTCAAGTGAGATCAAATGGGATTGCACTTCCTGTTTCTTGGGGGTTGGCTCCACCATTGAAAATTATGGGTGCCAAGCAGAAAGAATCGCGTAACTAAAGGGAGATTTCTCCCTTTAGAAGGAAAAGCTTCATTTTAGTTGAAAGGGAAAGACAATGCAGCTGTTTTGAGTAGCTTACATCTTTAGAAATGCTAATGAATGTGATTGAATTTCACTGAAAGTGGGGCTGAACAGTTCAAGTCAAAAAGAAAAAGGAGTTTTGAGGAACTAGTCTCATTTAGAGACAAAGATCTTATTTACAGTAACTTTATCCTAAGATCTCCATTTGCGGTGCTCCTAATTTAAAACTATAAAGCCAAAGCTAAAATGTTCACCTAAGCTTCTGGCTCTTATCAGTTCTCTCCAAATGTCTTTTTTGGGAAAAGTATTGTTCTCAAATAATAAGTTCAGGAAATTTGGTGTCAGATTTTGCTAGCCCATCCTTGTTAACTGATAGGGAGTGTGAAATGAAGGAACAATGCAGACAGGAGAGGAGACCTTGCCCTTGCAGGGGAGCAAAATTTGCCATCCCAAATATGTCTCTTTGGTACAAGGATTATTTTAGACTGATTATTTTAAAGAAGCAGAAGACTCAGGAAGCCCGTCTTTTTACCTCCTTCTTAAATGCCTGAAAGAATTTATATAAAGGACCTGGTCCAGGAAGAGCACAATCCTCTGAGATATCTACACAGAATCTGGGCTAGGTGTGGTAGAGGGGACTTGGCAGGGCCTGGAGATCAAAAACTCTCTGTGGCTCATTGCCTCTGCGTGGTCCAGCAATTATTTGTTTACCAAACATTTGCTCTTTTCCATCTTCCTGTGATTGCCTTCCTTTCCTTGAAGTCCCAGATCACTACCTCCTTCTCCTTGGTCCAGGATGACACATACACCTCATTTTATCCGACTGCTTTGGAATCTCTCATGTTCTGATTCCCCATATGTACGTAATTAAATGTGTTTTTTCTCCTGTTTATCTGTCTCATGTCAATTTAATTATTAGGCCAGCCAGAAGAACCTCCAAGGGTAGAGAAGACTTTTTTTCCTTTTCCAACACCCCTATTGAAGAACTCTGGTGAACTTGAGAGCAGTGGAGATGTGTAACCACCTAGGATTACAGTTGTTATTCTTCATTATACGTGGATTTTTAAGGATAACAATTGATCTATCCATCTAGGCAACAAGCTCTCCGTATTTTAGGGATTTGGAGGGAAATTTTAGATATCTACAAATGGTAAACTTAGCCTGTTTCAGAATGTTAGGTTTCCTGCAGAGAAGCTGCTCGTGCCTGGGTGGTAATGAAGCATCCAGAATAAAAGATGGCAGGGAGGATAGAAAGTAACCTCTGATCGTCTTAACCTAACTCAGACCCATCTCCCTAACGTCCTGTCCCATGTTTCTCTTTTGGTCATGCTTTTTTTGTCCTTTCCTCCGTCTTTTCCATTATCTGAATCAGTTCAGAGTCAGTAAAATAAAATATAGGGATTGTTTGCTTCGATCTGCCCCTTGATGTTAGGGACCTTTGTCTGTTTTTAGGTGTTTTTGACACTGATGGAACACTGACACTTAGAAGAGTGCCTGGCCCTGAATAAATGTTTGTGAAGAAATATGAGAGAAATCTTGCTGTTAACTTGCTATGTCTCCTTTATCCTGCCAATAGGGCATAGTTGGAGTATTGTAGCCAGGAACATCTGGCTTTGAGAGGGATCACGTAGTCTCCTTGTGTCTGCACATGTTAAGAGCTCAGTGAATACTGAAGGAAAGAAGGAAGGAGAGGAAGGAAAGCAGGTAACATTTAGCTTCAAACAAGTTGACACCAATCTACTGGTTTGGGTAATAACCTAAGAAAAATAACTCAGATACCGAGGATGAGCATGTGATTATATCTTCAAAATAAATATGTAAAGTGCTCCCCACATTTTGGACAAATGCATTTCTTAAAAGTAAGTGCAGCTTTGCTTTATCTGTTTTGAATGCTAGGGCTGTAATTGTCTCTTTGAATATACTAGCATTTTGGCCTTTGGTAGCACTGCAGGAATAGGTATAGTTGTGTTAATTGTTAAGTATATTGAAGAAGATCCTTAGAAGAATTTCTTAGGTTAGGTAAAGATATTTAAATGGAAATATTTGTCCACATTATACTGAAACTTAATATGAGTAAATTTAAACTTAAATCTACATGCAATGAGGTTGGGGATGTATGTTCCCTGCCTAAGAGAAGTTTCATTGGACCAATTATTCATTTTTTTGTCCATTCATTCACTCACTGAACAAACACAAGAGTCTACTAGGTATAAAACACATCGTGATAGACTAAAGGGAGAAGGAATGCATGCAGAATGATTTTCATTCTCTTTCAAAATTCAGTGTTTTATACTCCATCTTAAAATCCATTCAGTCTGTTAGACCCTACGTTGTGATCAGACTTAGTCATTTTCATCAATGGCTCTGATGGTGGAATTGAGAACATGCACTCTACAGAGGCATGTATGGCTTAGTTGGGTGAGCCTGCATTGGAGAATAGATTTAGAACTATATGCTCTTGACAAAATGAAGACATGGAAGGAAGTTAAGAGACCAAAAATCAGCAGGAAAAAGTCACGCATCTGGGAAACAAACGGATAGGCCTAGGCACTGGCTGCCTGTGTCTATGGGTGAATATGCCTGGAAAGACCCACCATGATCAACTGGAAGCGGGTGGGCAATTCAGCAAGCATGCCAATAGTCAGAACAAGAACAGAGGGATCTCAGAGTAATCTTCCTTAACAGAGAGTGGCAGAGCACCTGAGAAGAGGGATGCATTGGGTAGGGTCTAGGATTGGCTTCTCTCTTCAAGGGCAAACATAATAGGATAAATTGTGGAGAATTTGAGTGGTGGTTCTTATCTAGTGCAGGAAAACAAAATATAAATCAAACAGATACTCCTAATACATTGCAAGAATCTTATTAACTTGTTAAATAATTTTGCCTTTCATGCCTGCTTATAGTCATTTATTCATATCTACTTTTTGATCAGATTGACTAAGTGGAGGGGTGAAAAGAGGATTGAAGAGGGCAGGAATGTTATATATGCTAAAAGAGCTTTGGAGAAAGGAACGCCTGGTTCCAGAAATACATGTTATTTAGCCTGGAACACATGTTGAATTTAGATATGAAAAATAGCCAAATTCTCATTGTAGTGATGATAGGAAGGGCCATTGTACTACATGAAGGTAAACAACAGTTAGAAATGTTGGATTAGAGATCCCTGAAGGGATTATGGCATCCCATCTCTAGCTGTCTTTAAGAACCTAACTCTTGCCTTAGGTACTGTTTTACCAGGGACACAGAAGCACATACCTGATGTCGTGTAGACATTCTTTACAACCCTGTGATTTTTGCCAATTGGACATCTTGGGAAAAAACATCAGAAACCAGAGATAACTGAGCTTGAGAAACAACATGAGTGAAAAGCAAGGTCAAGGGTCAGGACAACAGAACCCAAAAGCAGGGTCGAAGTGTCTGCCTCCTGCACCTGATAAGATGCCTGTGACCACATAGGCACACTGTCCTACATGAGGCTCTGGCGGGCCAACACGCTATTGGACAGAATGCAAACAAGAGTGTGTTTACATAACAACCTCATCTACATTTGATCTTTATGTCTAGAACAGTCAAGCGAAATGCTCAAGCATTCGTTTCCATCACTGGATAGGAACAGATCCTGCTTAACCTCTGTAAGTCAACCTAAGAGGTCACCCTGGCTTTGTTGTATTCGGATGTCTTTGGAAAGCTACCTTGGTGTTTGGAGCTGCTGCCAACATTTTTCAATATAAATTAAAAGTCACAAGGCTTTGCCACTTCTCCACATGTGTTAAAGAGTTGCAAAAAGCCATTCTGAGTTCAATTTCCTTAAAGACTCCTTTTTATTATTCACATTAAAGCTGTCAATTCAAAAAAGCCTTGTTATAAATGGATTAATTTATGGCAAGATTGTTGATTGACAGGAAAAAGTTTGTTATGTATGGATTTGACATCACAACCATGCATAGCCAATTTTCCCACTAACAGCTTCTTTATGGAAGAATTCTTCCAGTCACATTGCATAAACAGCTGTTGGAAACACCTTTGCATCGATCATTTGTAATAGTTTACTAAAGTGGTACCTGGCAACATGTCTATATAGTTAAAGCCTTGCTCATTACCAAACCCCATTTTTCAGGAGTTTATTACTCAAGCTTTTCAAATCACATCAAACTCAAACCTCACATGTGAGCATTCACTGTAGGCATTGTTTCTTTTGTTAGTGAACGTTCCAAAGCAGGGACCTCATTTCTTACAGAGTGGCATGGACCTTGATTGATTCTGCATCAGATTTTTGAAAAAAGTTTCTCTTCTTTTGAAATCAGTTTTTCTCTGAAGATGAGTCTCTGCATGCTTATACCTTTTCTTATCTAGAAATAAATATTTATAAGAAAAAGATGTCCTAATTATCATAAGGACACACATGATATTTTAGTTTATACTTTTATGCACTTGTACCATATTTGGAAGCTTCCCTTGATCATTTAGATGTTTGCCATTTTCCCTCCTCTGTTCTAACCGGTTCCCCTTTCCTTGCATAAAAATGCCTCCCAGACTTGTCTTCCTCTTGTCTTTGAATTGAATGGCAACTCTCCTTCCTTAAAGACTGTACTATATAGCAAGTAAGAAGATGGGCTTATTGAAACTCATGTTGGAATGGCTGCTCTTATACATGCCACATGATCCTAGGCAAGTTATTTTGCCTATGTGATCTCTTGTTTCTGTTTCTTCATCTAAAAAATAGGGACAATAATAGTACCAATTTCTTAATGTTGTTTTAAGATCTAAATAAGCTAATATGTGTAAAGGGCTTGACATGCTGTTTGGCACATAGTGAGAGCTTAAGAGATGGTTACTCTTGCCCTACTAATATAGAGCAAGGTAGAATTCGTAGCTGACACTAAGTCTCTTTCATCCTTGGATTCCCTTCTAGGTTTCTTCTGGGGTCAGGGCACATTTTCTTACAAGTATTGATATCCTTTAGCTCCTGCATAGGATATTGGCAGCTCCTTTTGGCAGCTTCAGTGGCATTGATTCTTCCTACACCAAACCTGGTTTATACTGGAGCTTCCTCAGAGTGGGTAGAGGAGGAAGGTTCATAATGAACTGTGATACTCCATTACCCTGGATAAGACCCAGAGCATATGAAGAGCTAAAGGAGCCAGCTGGCTCCCCAGCAAGCCCTGGTTCTGCCAAGACCCACTGATTCCTGATGAGGAAGCAAAGAGGAAACACTGGTGCTGGGAAGAGAGAGGAGGGCATTTACCCCCAAGATTAGAAAGTTATTGGCTTAAGCAAATTGTGAGGATTGAAAGAGCTAATGAATGCTTTGAAATCCATTGAGAATGATTCTATTAATATCCATTGTATTAGTTTGTCATTTCTAATCTCTTGGGTACTGGGCCCTTGAACAGGATGAAAGCAAACTTTCTTGGCAATGATTTAGAGTCCCTGAACTGACTTCCGGATCATACTCACACACTGCATGCAAAACACTGTGCTAGGCTTCCTCCAAAATGATCAGACTTCCACAGCTGGATTCCTAAAAAAAAAAAAAAAAAAAAAAAAAAAAGCTGATGCCACAAATGTTGCTGGTGAAAAACAAATCATGTAGAGTTTATTTCTTTTCTTTTCCCTTTTTAAAAAGTTTATTAAGAATGAAAAGTCCTCTGCAGCTTGACTTTACTTGTTATTTTCCCAGATATTTAATAGGAGATATTCATAGGCAAAGAAACTTTTTCCTGCCCAATGCAGTATTTTTCCTTCTGTCCTCACAAGACTGTTGCTATGTGTATCAGTTATAGAGAGTACGTCGCCCTCCTTTCTTCAGAAAATGTTCCTTTTGCTTCTGGTGAAAATAAAAATTCTCCTCCTAGTATACGTGCAAATTCTAATGAGATTTTTTTTTTTTTTTTTTTTTGCGGTATGCGGACCTCTCACTGTTGTGGCCTCTCCCGTTGCGGAGCACAGGCTCCAGACGCGCAGACTCAGCGGCCATGACTCACGGGCCCAGCAGCTCCACGGCATGTGGGATCTTCCCAGACCGGGACACGAACCCGTGTCCCCTGCCTCGGCAGGCAGACTCTCAACCACTGCGCCACCAGGGAAGCCCATGAGATATGTTTTTGTTTCTGAAAAATATCACAAAGTAGATAGAAAATGTCGTGACATATTTTCACAATTACCAAAAATGCTCATATAAAGCAGCAGGCAGTTTTTGGAGTCACCAAGAAAACTATATGCAATAAGTAATGTCCAAAATTATGACTTTGAACATTGTTGCTTTAATATATGCACTTGAGGATTATTTTATTTTATTTTCATGAGAATCCAACTTCAAAGAAATAGAACTAATCAAACCAGACAGGTCTTACCCATTGCAGTATTTAAAAGGACTTGTAGAGGCCCGGGGGTTGGGGGTAAAAATAAAACAAAAATAAACAAATGGGACCTAATTAAACTTAAAAGCTTTTGCACAGCAAAGAAAACCATAAACAAGACAAAAAGACAGCCCTCAGAATGGGAGAAAATATTTGCTAATGAAGCAACTGACAAGGATTAATCTCCAAAATATACAAACAGCTCATGAAGCTCAATTTCAAAAAAACAAACAACCCAATCAAATGATGGGTGGAAGACCTAAATAGACATTTCACCAAAGAAGACATACAGATGGCCAAGAGACACATGAAAAGTTGCTCAACATCACTAATTATTAGAGAAATGCAGATCAAAACTACAAAATTACCTCACCCCGGTCAGAACGGCCATCATCAAAAAGTCTACAAACAATAAATCCTGGAGAGGGTGTGGAGAAAAGGGAACCCTCTTGCACTGTTGGTGGGAATGTAAATTGATACAGCCACTATGGGGAACAGTATGGAGGTTCCTTAAAAAACTAAAAATAGAACTACTATATGACCCAGCAACCCCACTACTGAGCATATACCCTGAGAAAACCATAGTTCAAAAAGACACACCCCAATGTTCATTGCAGCACTATTTACAATAGCCAGGACATGGAAGCAACCTAAATGTCCATTGAGATGAATGCATAAAGAAGATGTGGTACATATATACAATGGAATATTAGCCATAAAAAGGAACAAAACTGGGTCATTTGTAGAGATGTTGATGGACCTAGAGTCTGTCATACAGAGCGAAGTCAGAAAGAGAAAAACAAATATTGTATATTAACGCATGTATGTAAAATCTAGAAAAATGGTGCAGATGAACCTATTCACAGGGTAGGTATAGAGACACAGACGTAGGGAATGGATGGGTGGAAACAGAGCAGGGGGTGGGATGAATTGGGAGATTAGGATTGACGTATGTGCACCGCCATGTGTAAAACGGATAGCTAGTGGGAACTTGCTGTATAGTGCAGGGAGCTCAGCTTGGTGCTCTGTGGTGATCTAGATGGATAGGGGTGGGTAGGGAGGTCCAAGAGGGAGGAGGTATATGTATACATATAGCTGATTCATATCGTTGTACAGCAGAAACTAACACAACATTGTAAAGCATTAAATAAATAAATAAAATTAGAAAAATAAAAGGACTAGAAATTCATGAGCTCTGCTATCTTGATACTATTTGGTGATCTGCTCTCTTGTGATGTCATTCCCCACAATGACAAAAGGCAAGAAAATAAATGTGCTTTGACATTATTCCAAAAAGTACTCAGGAGGTAGTAAATTTTTTTAGATGAGGTAGGTTGAGAAGATCGGCATTTTTCAAAGACTGATGTGTACCCCTCTGATTCTGGCAACACCACCATGTTTTGAATCCCATTTGGACTGGTTGGGAGGAAAATCATGGCTAACCAAAATATTCATCAGTTTCATCCCCTTTAGCTTGGTGGACTGATGGAATCACCAGAAGGAGGTCATCTCAAAATCTTTTGCTGGATGAAATCATTGCATTTGAGATTTGGGGGCACATCCCATTTTCACGACTATTTGAGGATATCCCAAAAGGCAGCACTGGGAGGTATTTGGACCGAGAATGATTGACAGTGTCTGTAAGTACTTATTATGTCAAGGCTTCAGCTCGTCGATTGATGGGAAATGATGTATAATAAATTAGAATGATCACACATCATTTCCCATCGATTGAAATGCCAAATCCTTGACGGGGTAATGAGTTATGGCCAATACCACTCACTGTCTTAGGGGGAGATTGATTGCATATCCCTTCATCAATGTGATCAAACAACTAAGAAATCCTAAGTACACATATAGCTCCCAAATTTTATCATTGTTCCAGTGCAGAGCATGAAGGTAGTGTTGCCTCAGTGAGCACTGTACAATGCCGTGTGGGTACTGGAACAAGGGTATTCTTCATCATCTGAGGCAGTGAGAGACTGCAGAAATACAGATACATCCTAAGTGCAGTGAGACTCAATGAAGCACCATTAGCCATCCTAGCTACAACAGAACAAAATAGAAAGGCTCCCAAATCTCTTCACAGAAGCAAAAGGAGGAAGTTGACAGTAAGCTCAATGGAATGAATGTTTAGTATGCTCATGTACCAGTGGGTGGATGTTTTTTTCCTTTTTCTCTTGTGTAACTTATTCTCAGTAAAATATGCTTTTCAAATCTTTCCAGTGGGTGAGACCAATTCATGTTCCTCTTTGGTGAGAAAAGCAGTTCCTTCTCATCTCATAATTAAATATCAAAAATCACCAGCTGTGAAAAACTTTTATTTATTTAGATAGCCAACCTGTCTGTTTTTCCCACTGGAGGCGGGAAAGCTGGCATGATGCGTGAAATTCACATTCTTTGCTCCTCAGTCAACATTCAGTGACTATTTCTAAGGTCTTTTTGGACTTGTTATATCTTCATGGACATTTTCAAGCTAAAGTAAATGAAAGCTTTCTAAAACTTCATTAATTCAATAATTTTTTTTTGAGCAACCACTATGTGCAAGACATTGTGATAACCTTTAAAATATGTTATTGGGAAACAATCCAACATGAAAATTCTATCTCAGTTAAGAAACAATAAAACTTTCATGATTAGAAAATATAAACTATTCCTCAGCTTTCTACATAAGCTCAAGCATTTGGTTTCTTCATAGTTTGAAGGCCAGTAGACTAAATGCCCTATGAGGGTAAGGAATATTGTCTGCCATTAATTACTATATATTCAAAGCTAGAAAATCCTGGCACATGTCAGACATTCAGTAAAATATTCTCGAATGAATAAATGAATAAATGAGGTATTTGGAATTATAGATCCTTTTCAAATGCAGGTGACTTAATCCATGTTTTTAGAAATGTCCACTTTTATATTTACATTTTCTCCCTTGGTAGAATTATAGTGGCCATTAGGAGGATTATGTCCAACATGGTTACATCAAATGTACCTATTGAAGGAGGACAGGAATGGAGAGGGAAGCAGGCAGATAGAACTAACATTTAATGATTCCCGCCACATGCAGGCACCCTCTGGGGGGTTTATACAAGTTGTCTTACAAGAATTGTGTGAAATAGGTACCATCCTCATTTTACAGATGTGAGACCTCGAGAGGTTAAGTAACTTTCTCAAGTTTACACAGATAGTGAGTAGAATTGTTGAGAGTCTAACCAATCTCCTCAAGTCTGCAACTGACCTATTATTGGGAACCATCAGAGTAGAATCAATGGCTTGAGGATTCCTGTGAGAGACTCAAGATATCGCTGTTACAAATAAGGTAGGGGGATAAGAATAATGCAGGGTCGGGCTTCCCTGGTGGCGCAGTGGTTGAGAGTCTGCCTGCTGATGCAGGGGACGCGGGTTCGTGCCCTGGTTCGGGAAGATCCCACATGCCGCGGAGCGGCTGGGCCCGTGAGCCATGGCCGCTGGGCCTGCGCGTCCGGAGCCTGTGCTCCGCAACGGGAGAGGCCACAACAGTGAGAGGCCCGCGTACCGAATAAAAAAAAAAAAAAAAAAAAAAGAATAATGCAGGGTCCATTGTCTCCTGTCCATGCAATGGATATACAACCACAGCTACCACAACTACCTCTCAAATGATTCATTGAATGAAAAAAAAATGGATCAGATTAATGAACACCCTATGAGACTTGTGAAACTCTCAGGAAGCTAAAACATCATAAGCAGAATGCTTGACTCTCAGTATCACTTGTAGTCCAAAAAGAATGATTATTTACTTGATTCACTTTTTTCTATAGTTACTGTAGATGAATAATATATTCCCTGCCCTCAGCAAGTGGTCTGTAAACAAGTATTTATAAAGTAACGTAGGTGCTAGTGGAGGCAAAGGCAAATTGCTCTGGGAAACAGGACGTGGAGCAAGTGAGATTGTGTTTGGGCTGGGCGAGGAGTGGAGGGAGTAGGGAAGACCATGTAGATTAGCTTGTGTTTGAACACACTCTGAGAGGAAGAGGTGGAGTTCCCCTGAGAGGCAAGGAAGGAAGGGTTCCAGGCAAAGGGAACAGAATTTGCAAAGGCACAATGGCATATTTAGCAAGCTACGTGGCAAATTAGGAAACCGCAAAATATATACTGAAGTTAATGCCAGTATTTATGATTTCTTTTCTGGAAAAACAGAATTAGGTTGGGTCTATAGTGCTAAAATAAGCAGACTCTAATGTGACACAATAATATTGGTACTCATAAGAGTCCTTTTACATCCCCATACAACCAATTCAGTCACGAATATTAATTGGCGTTGATAGAAACAGCTGAGATGATAAGATTATCTGGACTATAGTCATTAATTTATTAGTACTTCTGAAAAGAGATTTATTTAGTAATATTCACATCAGGCTGTAAAGAGTACTAAGGTTTAAGAGTGGCGTCATTGGTAATTGAAGAAGGAAAATGTCAATTTCTTTGACCTCTTCCTTTATTCAAGCAAGTGGAATATTGTATTAAAACACTAGTTCATCAGATAAGCACAATACAACATAATAAGAAAACACTCAAAGAAAGATGATGTGTACCAAAGCAGACACGGACCATTTCCATGAAATCAGGATTCTCAGTAGAGCATCATGGGGCAGCTATTCACCATTATGAATTCACTAGCAAGCTAGTCCTTGATTCTATCCTCAGGAAATCTAATCCTGGTAGAATTTGCAATATAATTTATACTTAATTGATTATACAATCAATTCCTAACTTTGAGTGGAGTTGAACTCTAAATGTTAATTTAAACTTATTTGTTTGTATTTTAAACACATTTTCCTATAGAAAGAATGCCATGTGTGATGTTAGGTTCAAAGGCTATTTATAAAGTCCTCTTGTACACATTGGAAACAAGAAGTATAACAATGATGGCAAATCTTATTTCAACTGCATTTATTACACCTAACATTGTTTCTACAAAAATATGTATATAAGCCCGACTTCTGAATACCAGGAACCACATTCTTCAGCAGTGATATCTCTCCTGGAAAGGGTCCCTTCTTATTGTGTACCCTTAGTTTATCAACTTTTTTCCCTTCTATATTTGCATAAAAATAGAAGCTCATGTGGTCAGCCTCTTGCTACATATTTTATATTAAGGGAAAAAAAAGACATTAACCTTCTTGGGGAGTAGAAGCTAGTTCTTCCTCCATCCACAGTTTATGGAATAGGTTGTTATCTAGGGAAAGACTGTGCTGTTATAATGTTAATGCACAGGGTCACAGTGGTGTGTGTTCTACAACTACCCTTCGATTAGTTTGCTCAATGTATACATTCAATGTATTCTTAAAGGCAGAAATTGTAATATAACTGACAGTTGTTTAGTGATTTGCAATATACAAAGTACTTTCACAACAATTTTCCATTAACTGCCAACAATAACCCTGTAAATTAGGTGTTGTTATCCCATAATGGTAACTAAGACTCAGTGACGTGAAGTAATATACCCAAAGACCCACCGCTATTAAATGACAGAGCCATTATTCTAAGGAAGATTTTTTGATCCTCTAGTACAGTGCTCTATGATGTCAGACTGGCATAGCAAAATTTACACTGTCAAACGACTGAAGGTTGAGCACACAAATGAAGTCAAACCATTTGTACCAGTCTTTCTTTTAGAAAATGGAGGATCCTCCTCATGAAACCTCAATGGGGTTTCTTTAAGTCCACCATTATGGAAACAATTGGATTTTCTGCCAAGAAACATTAAGGCTGATTTGACAAGGACGACGAAGCACTTTAAGAGTTGATTGACTGTTAGTACAAGGCTTTTAGAGCTTGCTAAAATTGCATAAACTATAAGAGAAAGAAATGGAACTATCTATGCAGAGTTTCAAACGAAAGCCTAGGACATAAAAAACAAATGGTAGGATGATCAGATATGTATGTATTTATCCAATAATTCTCTGATTCCTACAATATACAAGTTCTTTGGTTTTTCTACAACTTTCTATAGTTCTCACGCTCGGAGACTCATTGAGGTCTAAATTGATCAATGTGAAAAAATCATTCTGTGTTTATTGAAGGACTTCCAGAAAACCTACTTAGTTAAGACTCTTGTTGAGATATGTGTTTGCAACTCTATCTTGGAAATTCTAATCTGAGGCAAATTTTCCCCTCCTCTCACCATATTGCTAGGATGTGGCAACACCAGAAGCCAACTGAAAACAAGATCTTTGAAGTTGACAGCATCTCTGCTGAAATCCTCGAGGTGAGTGATAGAAACTTCCATTATGAATCTATACTTAGTAAGGATCCATGGTGATAGAATTATTTCAAAATTGTTACAATTAAAAAAAAATAAGGCAGAATTTTTTCTCCATCTTATTTTCAAAGGACATATTGAACTACAGTGTACATTAGTGTAAATAATAGATTTTTCACTCTTCTCCTGTTAGAGAAAGGAAAACAAATGAATTAACAAATATAATCTTTTATATGTGTCTTTTTTAATCTCATAAAACTCTGGCTTTAAAATAATTTTTAAAGAAGATTCTTAACTGCGGACTTTCCCTAATCTTCACATTTAATTAATGATCATTTACATTAGAATCTTCTTTAGCCCTTTTAGGGATGAAATTCCAAGAATATGTTATCATCTAATCCTCATATTACTGCAATAATATGAGGCCATCGACAACCTTAGTATTAGAAAAAATAGCCAAGAAGTAACAAAGCCCATAGTTAGGGAAAATAACCAAGTAGATGGTCAACTCTTTAGATAGACTGATAGATAAGCCCACATCAATTTCCAAATTGTATCACATTCATGATGCTAAGAGTTTTGGTGACTTAAAAACAGATTTTTCAACTGCCCTTACTGAGATAGGAGAAAATGTCACTGGTGCTTTAAGGTCTAGAAGACTAATTTTACATGATTAAGTACATATTAAATTAAACAGTAGTGAGAGTTGAAACAAATGATGATGTTCTAGACTTTTCTAAATTGTTTCCGTCTTTTAGAAGATGTTCACAAACCATCACCTGAGCAAGTCTAGAATCCAAAGTTCTGATGTATCAGTCATTTGACATTTCTCTTCTATGATATGGTGCAACTAGAGGTTAAGAGCAGGGTTTCTCAATATTGTACTATTGACATTTTGGGCCAGATCATTCTTTGTTGTAGGGAGCTATCCTAGGCATTGTAGGCTGTTTAGCAGCATCCCTGTCGTCTACCCATTAGCTGTCAGTAGCTCTCTCACCCAAGTGGTGACAACCAAAAATGTCTCCCAACTTTGCCAAATGTCCCTTGGGTGGATGGGGGAGGAGGGGCCATGCCTGGTTAAGAACCACTGAGGTGGAAGCAGAGACTTCTAGGGTTCCACTCCATTTTAGTTTTTTTAAATATTAAATTTGAAGGTGAATTGGCTAAATGGCATGTCCTAGATCATGCAATTGATTAGGAGTTGCGGTGGAACCCAAACCCAGATCTTATTGTTCCTACAGTGTTCTTCCCATTGCAGCATATTATCTTTGAATATTGCTTGTGGAAGGAATATTCCACTGACCCACAAACACTAAAGTCATTACCCAGGAACATCCTGGGAGCATCGAGATGGTGGCCACCTGACTTGAGTCATAAAGAACACATTATTTATAGGAATGAAATAGAAATATTCAAAAATCTTTATTTGCTGTTATAGTTTAGTCTTGCAGATACTTTGGGTGATAATAACTTAATAACATCAAACTATTCACACAGTATGCTTGAAGTTGTAACTGCAATGAGATCAATCTGTGTGAGTCTCTTGCCTTCTACCACCTTATTTGAGACAGGAGTTTGTTGCAAGTGTCCTGACACTTTAATAGTTTATAATTAAAGTTAGACAAAATGTGCCTGGCAGGAACAATAAACTAAAGACTGAATTAGTAACCCAGTACCACTCATTATGTCAGGAAATATGTGCTTAAGCTGTGACAGTGGCTGTCCCCTTGGATTGGTCCCATTAGCCATCTCTGGTTTATCAAGGTAATAATGGAAGCCTCCTCCAATGAGAGATCGCCAAGAAAGTACACTGTTGTGTAACCAGCTGTTTGAGGAACTGAAGAGAATAAAAAGAGGGTGAAAACAGATGGGATTTATTTTGCTTTTTCTACTCAGATATGAATATGTATACATATTATATTAGGGCATCTCTCCCACACATGTCCCTCTCTCCTTGGCACATTATATTAACCATTCATCACTTTCATATATCAACTTCATCCAGAAAGTATGTATGCTCTTTTTTTATTAGGTTTACCCTCTTCTTTACACCACTTTTTACTGAGCTCTTTGGTTAAAATGTATTAATTTTTCATAATACATTTTATAACTTACGCTGCATGGAAGGTATTTTGTGTCAAGTATACATTTGTTTGAAACAGAATTTACAGTGTGTGGTTAGCTAACAGTCCTACTAGGCTTCAATACAGGGAGGATTCTAGATAGTTAAAGGTACTTTAGATTGTCCTGGTGTCAATCAGACTGGGTGCAAAAACTTTTAAAATAATTTAAAAAATCTTATGCGTAAGGAATATCTGTTCATTTTGTCATTGGAAAATACAGAAAGAAGAAAAATAAAGAAATAAATAATAAAGAAAATAATAATTGTACATAGTCTCATCACCTGGAGATTATATATTAATGTCCCCTTCCCTACCCTCCACACACACACGTGCATATATGTATGTATTTATATGTGTGTATATGTATATGTATGTCTGTATACATACATATATATTTGGGATTATATGGTAAACACTATTTGCTACTGTTTTCACATTGTTATGATTAGTTTTTTGTGTCCTTCATTATTCAAAAAATGTATTCTAATTGTATGGCGATATGCTAATTTATTTAAATATTCTTCATATTCTTGTTATTGAACTTTTGGCTCCAATTTTATTTGGCTATTTTAGTATAAAATATATAATACAATAGTAAATTGATGACACAATTGATTTTGTACCTTTGTTTTCCCCAGTTTATCATTTCCTAGATGTCAAATGTTGGGTCAAAGACCATAAACATTTATAGAACCCTTGATACATATTGCCAGCTTTTCCTCCAAATAGGTTTGTCAATTTAAATTTCCACCAGAGATGTATGAGGAGATTTTTAATTTAAATGAAAAATGTAGTTGCTTAATAGGTGTCAACATTAAACAACCTAAGAATTTTTTAATCTGAATCCCCTCCCCACTTTTGGCACTATAGATATATATATATATATATATATATATTTTTTTTTTTTTAGATATATTTTTTTAACATTAACTGCTTTTAATGAGTAGGAATGGATCAAAAATAAAAGAATCTGACATGGGCTACCAAAATAGTTTCCATTTTTAAAATAATAGAATCATTAAAGATATATAAAATATCAAATATGAAAGGGTGTTAGATATCGCCTACTTCAACTTTCTCCTTTATTCAAAATTTAGTCATTTATTAAGCATTTATTATATGTCACTTATGTAATCTTAAATCTAGTTGAGAAGACAAGAAAAGTGCATAATTAACTGTAATTTAATTCCACAAATATAAAAACAATAGACAAAATACAATGGAAATATATGGGGGTGGGGAAATGTTTAACTTTTCTCTGGAGGGTGGAACCAGGAAAATCTTTGTGGAAGAGGTGATTCCTAAAGACTGGATTTGTTTTTCAGGAGAGGGGAAAAAAGGGTTTCTGGGACAAAGCAGCATTGAATAGATATGAGGACATGAAATTATACAGCTTGCTCAGATAACACTGGTAGTGAGGAACATAGAAGGCAGTAGATGGTGTTAATACCAAATTTTCAATGTCATGTTAAGAAGTTTAGTCTTATTCTGTAGTCAAAGACTAGCCATGGAAGATTTTTGAGCAGGGGACATGATTCTTTGTGTATTATACTCAAGTTAGAAGAAACTGGATCCAAGATGGCTGACTGTTAGTGTTGCCCCAATGAGATGATAAGGGCTTGAACCATGTCAAGTGGTGGAAAGACTACACATGAGGGGATGGGGTAAAAACCATATTGTATCAACCAATCCATCAACAAATGCTGATTGAGTGCAAGCTAGGTGCTGGAGAGACAGAGAAGACTGAGATAGCAAGTTCTCCCCCATGGAATTTCTATTTTTTTAAGGGAATTGGGCAATAAACAAGTAAGCAAATATTAAAGGAAAACTAATGATGATGAACACTATGGTCAGGGTACCATGAGGGTAAGGGGTAAGGGGGTCTTCTCAGTTAGGATGACATATAAGTTGCCACATGAAGGTTGAGAGAAAAAGACAGCCACGTGAAGAGCCAGAGTTCCCTCGCTTGCAGAGGGATGAAAAGTGAGAAGGCCTGCAGGGAGAAACATTCTAAGGTAGAGTAGATAAATAATTGGAAAGGCTGTATAGGAGAGGGAATAATCATATAGGCTTCAGAGTCAGATACCCTTGACTACAAATCCAGGTTCTGCTACTTACCCTATTAAGACTTCAGCTTCCCCTCTAAAATGAGAATAACAGTGCACACTTTAAAAAATTACTGTAAAGATTATATAATTTATGCAAAATTTAGCACATTGACTACAGATAGCAAATACTCAATGGAAAGTAGTTGCCATCATCATCATTATAATCACCACCATCAAGAAAAACAGGGAGAAGTGGGGCCCTTCAAGTTTCTTCTTAGGTGACTGAGAAGTGAGCTAAGCAACCCAGAATAGAAGCATATTCGGGTATTCAGATAGTGACTCTGCTTTGAGAGGCCTATTGGAAATCCAGTGAACATTTGGATCTAGAGGTCTGGGGAGAGGTCAGCATACATGGCATGTGGGAGTCACTGACGTTGCCCAATAAAAATAAAAATAAAATACCAACGTGAGAAAACTGGGAATACAGCCCTTCATGAGCGTAATCATTTTTTTAAAGAAATATCTAATAGTTTGAAAAAATCATTTTTTAATGATTTGAAATCCACCTCCAATTTGTATCCACTGGCCCTGGTCCAACTTCATGGAAATACGAAGAATAAGAACAGTCACTATTCCAAATCATAGCCTTTTAGATATTTGGAAAAATGGATGATGGACTCCTCAGTCTTCATCTGGGAGAAATGGTCACAAATACTTTAGTCTTTCCTCAGATATTGGGGTTTTTATGTCCTCTCATCATTCAGATTGTTTTTTAGATGCAATTTAGTTTGCTCTTGCCCAGAACTAACCCAATATTCCAAATGTGACTTGACCACTGTGTTAGTTTCTACCTATCATTTTTGTCTGTCAGGTTCTTTGTAATTTTGCTTTTGTCATCTTGCAGATTAGTGATTCCTGCCAACTTTGTGTCACATACCAATTTGACAAGTATGATTTCTAAATCTTTATCCAAGCTGTGAACTATTCCTGCTGTTGACTAGTAGGTGGATATGAAACCCTTGGCTTCCTTTGAGAAGGGCAAGTTGTTGTGCTTGAAAGTTAAGATTTAAAGGGTTGCCTGAGAGTGAGCATAAAGAAACCAAAAAGAAGTTAAAAAAAAAAAAAAAAAAGGAGATGGGGCAAAAACCCATAGACTGTGGGAGCTGTAAAATCTTAGGATGTCTTGGTGGGAGCTATTTGGAGCCAACTCTATATATTTCTCCTTGATGGGCTGCTGATGATAATGATGGTGACGGTAGTAATAATTATAATAATAGGTCACTAGCACCTATCATGGGTCAGTCTGATAAGCGCTGAAACTCAATTCTCACAGAAACCTGATGAGGAAGGCTTATTATTATTTCTATCTCCTTTTTTTCAAATAAGGAACTTGAGCTTTAGAATAATTAAATAATGTGCCCGGAGTCACACAAATAGGAAATGAATGAATCTGGGATTTGAATCCAGGCAGTATAATTCCAAAGACACTATATTGCTCTGTTTTATGACTAATAATTATTACTTTTTAGCCTGTGTTACTTTCAATACCAGTTACCTTTTTTTTTTTTTTTTTTTATTTCTATGCGGTGCAAGTGCCTCTCGCTGTTGTGGCCTCTCGCATTGCGGAGCACAGGCTCCGGATGCGCAGGCTCAGCGGCCATGGTTCACGGGCCCAGCCGCTCTGCGGCATGTGGGATCTTCCTGGACCGGGGCACGAACCCGTGTCCCCTGCATCGGCAGGCGGACTCTCAACCACTGTGCCACCAGGGAAGTTACCCGAGTTACCTTTATTTTAAGGGATATTTTTCACAAGAAACAAACATATTATAACTGGATACATAAAAGTGATTAGAAAAGAAAGCGAGGTTAGGATAAAGATTCAGAGCAGCTGGCTTGGCTCACTCACCAGCTAAGTCATTCTTGCAACATACCGATCTCACAGTGCACATGAGCAAAATTAAGAAAAATAACCAGTTCGTGAGCATTCAGAATAAGTCTTGAATAGTCAAAAATTAAATATATAATTATCAAGGAATTAATGTCTCCATTTTGGGGGAAAGGGAAGAAATTTAAGTTACAAAGACTTTTGCCTTACAAAATTCTTCTTAGCCCTCATGTTTATGTATTAAGATTTGGATGGCTGAGGCAAAATCATCAGTACTTCCAATGGCCATCAAACTTGAACAGGGGATATAATCCATTAACAAATATTCTATTTGATTGTATGAATAGAGTCCAAGAAATGCTCAATATGTACTTGAAGATTTAGTGTTGAAATGGTTCTATTGACATATTTAAATGAGTTACCCACAAAATTTAGAGGAAATTTTTGTAAAGAGAAATTGTAGAAACCAGAAACTTCTATTAATACAGGTCATTCCATTTTGCTACATAAATAAATGTGTACGTATCTTATAAATGTCAGTATTTAAATTAGAGAGAATTTTCCAAGTTCTTTTCAGATTGATACAATATTTGTTGAACAAAAGGAGAAACAAATGATGATCCAGTGTTTTTTTAAAAACTCTGGTGAACTGAAGAGAATATGA
The DNA here is from genome assembly GCF_059928025.1 of Delphinapterus leucas. NCBI lineage: Eukaryota > Metazoa > Chordata > Mammalia > Artiodactyla > Monodontidae > Delphinapterus > Delphinapterus leucas. The sequence continues at coordinate 112,913,724 of NC_143129.1, forward strand.
CATTTAAAATGCACATTTAAAAGCTTCTAGGTGGAATTTAAATAACTTCATTATTTTACCTTTTCCTTCAAACTACCCCAAATATTCTGACTATGCTGTGGACCAATCGACCAGTTTTCTACATAATTAAAATCATATGTCTTCAAAACTATTAGTAAGGGGAACGCTTCTGAGATACCTTCCTAGCTGTATATTTTTATAGTTGTGTAACTTAAAAATGACCAGGTAAAAGTTTTTTTCGTGTCTTTAAATTGCTTTGCCAAGGTTCAGCTTTGAGCACATTTTTATGACCGAAACCTGGAAACTAGAAGTTTATAATGGAAATTCTCATAAAGCCTTAATTCCAGCATTGCTAGCAGGTACTCTAAAGAATGGGAACACGATGGACCCTCAGATGAGGCATTTCTAGAACACAACCTGAGGAATTTGGTCACGTGTTCATTTATTTATTTTTAGGTGAATAATCTTCAACCATTCTAGCAGAAATTTTTGTTCTGTTGACAAATAGGAAGCATGTAGTAGTCTGGCCATGAATCATACCTTCCCTTGTCATTATTAATTTTAAGGACACATTAAAAGAAGCTTCCTCCATAACACTGCACTCTGGGAATAGAAAAAAAAAGTGTGCTTATCTTTTAGGCTGACTGAGGAGATTTATTGCAAATAAAATGATTCCAAATTGACTAGGGAGATTTATTAGAAATGAAATTATTAGAAATCCCAGTTCCTTTTTAAGATATTTAGAAATTATACTTAAGTGGAACATTTTTGCCTTCGTTTCAGAAATACAAACTTCTGGCATTGCTCATCATTAGGATTTTTCCCTACAGGCTTTGGCTTTATTAGCAGCTTAAGAATATATTTAGCACTGTCATATGTGAAATCTCTTCACTCTGTTAAACTAATATGGGATAAAATGTCTTTTTTTACAGTGTTACTCATTCATTATATAAAAATGAAAGCAACCACTTCAGTGTGGATCCAGAGCTACTAACTATTTTTACGACAAAAGAGAGGTGACAATACATATCCCGTAGGCACATGAGAGTATTATATGAGTCATTAGTATAATTGATATCCATAGAAAGAGTGTTTTATCCAACATGATTAAAATGCACACTACATTATGTAGGTTCCAGCGTTCCAGCTGCTATGTTGTAATCTTTCCTTTGATAGATATCTAGTGAAAAATAAAATTATCCTCGATAAAAGGATAATCTCCTACTACTTAAGGCTGTGAGAATGTGAGACAGTTGCATGCCATGTGCTTCAACCATTTACATGTGATTTTCGCCTGTGTGTTGTGTTTGTTTCAGATTCTTCAACCACAGAGACAAGGGGAAAAGGCCTCCTTAAGAAAAGACATCCTTCCTGATGGACTAGGAAAAAGCCTGGGTTATAATTCTATGCCTTTGTTTTAAATTCTTCTTTTTGGGTCCACCTTCAAATGCCTACAGTAGTGGGGCCCATCAGTAAAACAAATCATAGAGCCTAAAATTTTAAATTGGCTTCGAGTTGAGAGTAATGTCTTAAAGGCAAATGAATCATATAATTGTTTTAAAAGAGTGTCTCTGCACACAATACACACATTGACTGATTCATTCATTTTAAAGGTATTTATTGATTACCTACTCTGTACTAAGTGCTTAGTCAGGTGCTGGGGACCCACAGAACTACATGTCCATGGATTTCATTTTAAATAGTGAATCAGGAGGGAAAAACAGGTGGATATCAAGCAAGCCTGGTTTTCCCTGTTTAGTCCTCAGAATCATGCGTTATTGAATCATAGAGCTAGAACAACATGTTCTATTATGTTGGCATAATGTTCACCTCAAAGAAGTGAAAGCAGAGTATATACACTACTAGCCCAACACCTATACAGCATCTCTGAATTACTGTCATTTTTTTTCCTTTTTGCATTTATTTGTGAAAGTAGCAATGCTGAAAGCTGAGAAAAAGGTCACATGCTAAGGATACTGTGAGATATCCAGGAAAGTGAAGTCAGTGGCAAAAGAAGCAATATGTCTAATTCTTAATTATGTGCCTTATCTGCTAGGGCAAAGAGGTCTGTTGGAAGCTGCCCTGGTAATTAGAAGTTCCACTTTATTCTCTCCAACTGACCTACAGTATTGTTGAGAGGAACAAATGAAATAAAATATGTGAAACTTCTTTGTAAACAAACCATAAAGTGCTTCCTAGATTTGTGACATCATTGTAATTTTTGTTGACTACCTTCTGTAAGTTGCAGGCCTTATCTATAAATAGGGGAGAGCACTTTGGCTGCCCATCGAAGTTATAAATACACTTCAAGTGGGATGAGATATCAGCTGCTTTTGAGGATCCTGGATACCAAGAAACGTCAAAATGATTATCTAAAAATTATGTAAGCAAATGAGTTGCTCAGCAAATCCACATTCTTGTCTGTCTTTGACAGTGTAGTATAGATAGTAAGGCATCAATATTTGAGAAAGCAAATTATCCTTTAAATACAGGACAGTGAAAAATAAGAGGCAATATTAGATTAACCACATACCTAGGTAAAAACTTTGTAGGATGAAATAATGATGGACCAAACATATACTAGGGAGACTGATTTATCTTTACCTGCTCCTCATTTGTCTGTACTTGACTGAATGCTTTCATCTGTGAGTAATAAACTAATGTCATGGTATAGAGTCTTGCTTCCCAAGATGGTCAGATTCCATTAGGTTGTGACTTGGCATTATTACTTCTACATTCTCACCTCCCCATATTATTCTTTTCACAATGCTGTAATTTGCTGGTGCATCCTCCAGCCTCACCCCAGCATTAGCTCTCAACTTTTCCTTCTAATGTCATCTATGTCATTTGTAGTCCCAGAATAGACTAACTTGTCTTCCTTACCAGTATTCTAAAAAGAGACTTCATCCCACCTATTATTTCCTCATCATTGTTCACAGGAATTTTGTGTTATTGCTGTTGTATGCTGGTCCACGTGACGTCTTCTTGCACCTTTGGGATAAGTGAGATTTCCTGGGAGCAGATTTCAGAATTTTCTGTACAGCCCCCTTATTACAAAGATTCAGACATGCCCGTGGTCTTATAAAAGTTTCAGTAATGAGATTGTGATTCTAATACCACATAAATATTATTATTTTTAGCTAGAGTAATAACAATAGATGAGGATAATAATAAAGACCTGGCATGGTCTTTTCCTCAGAGTGTTCAGTGTTTCCACTGGCACAATTGGTGATATCGTTTAGTATACCAAGAAGATACGTGATGGTTTGGGAGCTATTATCAACCTCTGTTAGAGCCTTTTCAAATCCAGTGCTTATTGTGTATGTTATGAATAAGAGACCACAGAAATTATGCATGCGGGGCTTAATTCTCATCTTGCTCTGGACCCCCATGGACCTCTCTTTGAAGTCAATAGGAGCTCAGCAGGGGGTGGAGCAAGATGAGAATTTGGAAAAGGAACGTGAAGAAAAAGGGATAATTTTCCCCGACCATATCATCATTTGGTGTGTGTTAAATGCTCACACAGTGCCTAACCCCAATTCCTTTTTACTTCAGTCTCAATAAAATGGCAGGACAGATTTTTCTGTGTGTGTCTATGTGTGTATGTGCTGTCGGTCATTTTCAATGGGAAGAGAATTGGATAACTTCAATTACTCTCCTGTAAGCTGTTATTATTGAACTGAGCCAGAAGTGCTTTATTTTCAATAAAGAAATATGCACATAATACAACTTTCATGCAAATTCAGGTGCTATAGATTTTCGAAGATTTTCAAGAAAGGACATTTTCCACTGGCCCAAATAATTAACAACTCGTCTTTGTCCCCTTGCTTTCCCTCAACTAATTCTTATTTTGTCTACTGTGGGATGCCATCATAAATGTGTGCTCTCCCAGGACAGCACTGCTTGAAATCAACAATGCAGTTTTTGTTTCTGCATTCTAATACCCACCGCCCTCTCAGGATTTGAATTGTTTGGTACACACAATGGTAAATTAATGTCTAGAGGAGAACTTTGAAAAACAACCTGCCCGTAAGCTAGATGTCACCCCTTCCACATTCAAGGGGATGCCCACCCTTTGTCAAATTGGCACATGCCTTTTGAATAGGGCCTGCCCTCAGAAACTTGGCTTTCAAGATAAAGCTCACTTAAATCACACCCTTTTCTTTCAGGAGGAAACCAAACTCCATCAGAATTTCACACCTTGATGTATGTTGATGAAATGTCCTGTAACTTAAGACTATTAATATTCATGGGACATCTAACATAATTCATGACGGTTTGTAATATATGGTAGTAAACAGTATCATTTACACTGAACCTTAAAAATATTGACAAAGACAAGTTCTTAAACACTGATGAAACCTTGTATTATGTGTTATGATTTCTTGGTCTTATACTTGGTGCAGTTTTTCAATTAACTGCTCTGTATTCAGAGCAATTATTCATTTATTATAGTCAGTTTAGATACGGTAAAGATTAGAGGAGTAAAACAAATCATTTTAGTGACACTGGCTAGTGATTCATTGTTATTATTCTGATTTTTATTTATTTATTTATTTATTTGGCTCTTGCATGACAGGATTTATAGTACCTACTTTTGAATGCTAAGTCTTTTTCCTTCTCAGTCTCTATTTTTATGGTTTTAAATAAGCAAAAACAGCCATAAGATTTGAACTGGAGTTACCTATCTGATTTATCAAACGATAGATACATGTGTAGAAATACTAATTCACCACACACACAAACATTTTTTAAATTATTTTTTGGACTGTGAGAAGATTTTCTCGGATATATGAAATAAGTATCTGGTCTTTTTAAAGTGTGAAGATTCCCAGAAGTGTTGAAGAAGAGTTGAATTTATGTAGCACATAAACAAGGCATCAAGATATGAAAAATCTTTTAAGAAATAACACACACTTTTGAATGCAAGTAAACCAAGGTAGCCACACATATTAGACATTTGGAAGATAATGATATAGAGCACAGGGCTTTCCGTCAACCTTGCCGTGTGGCTTTTCCAGTGTAGTGCAACGACATGCCCTGTAATATGTCATTTTGCTTCTAAAGGGGTTTACATGCTTCTGAAAGTGACTTAGATTTTGGCACAGTTTATTTTATGCATTATGCATAAAAGTTGTCATCAGGATTTAACAAAGCATTTTGCACAGAAAGATTAGAAATAAAATCTCTGTACACCAAAATGATTTGGATGGTTTTGCTAAATGGTGTGAACTTAAAAAAAAATTAGCATGTATCTTAGCCCTTTCTCAGATTTCAAAAGATGAAAAAGCTCTACAGTGAAGAGAATTTTAATGTACAGTACTGGAGCACAGCTCATCAATGCTATTTTGTTTCCCTTTCACCTAGTATTTTCCTGTTTATTGGTGATAACATTAACAATTCCATATCCAACGGAATTATGATGACATTTAGACAAGGAATTGCTGGGTTCAATAATATGTGTGAGGTATTTCCTACTTGAGAAATGAGGGTATTGAAAAAGGCAACCTATTCCATATGTTAGGATTTGAAGACATAGGACCCTTGATGAGGTAAAACAGTATTTGTGGGTGAAGAGAAGAAATTGATTGAGAAAACTGATAGAAGGAAGAAAATGTTTGGATTTTAAGTTAAAATGACCATTTTGCAATGTTCTCTGTATCTTAACACTTTTTAAAGCTAGACACGTATTTCCTTCTCCTTCATGTTTTAAATGAAGAATGAGGTTCTACAGGATTGAAAAGATCTATTTTCCTGTACAACTAAGCTCCTCTGAGGACAGTACTGAAGAATTCTGTTTTTAAAGGCATATGGAGAAAGAGTAATTTTTTTTTTCTTAAACAAGAAATGGACTAGTTGTGTCTTGAAACTTAAGCCTTGAAATAAATGTCTCTTCTGAAGTTAAATTGAGTGTCCTGACTTCCAGTCTCTCTCCCTATGCTCCCAGGGTCATGTCCAATTGTGGGTGTTCCTTTTATGTGTGTATCTTTATAAGAATAGTCATTCCGCCAGCGGCATTATTGAGGCTGTTTCTGGTAGCTGCTGATACACAAATGCTAATGGACTGATAGCTTCACACCATGAGTAGATTGAAGTCCTTGCTTTTTATTACTATATTTGGAGGTATCACTACTGCAGAATTTAGGGTGCAGTCCTTAGAAATCCACTTTTTTTTTTTTTTTTGGTAACCACACAGCAGCGCTCCTTGAGCGCTCCTGCAAATAACAATTGGATGAGTCAACTGTGAGCAATACCCACAGAAACCCAGAGATCTTGCTCTTTCCCCATCACCAGAGGGTCTTAAGAGTGTTGTTTCAGGTAGCAGTTAGCACTCTGTTAGTGATGTCATTGCATACTATTTTTTTTACTGTACAGACTTCAGGGACTTTTTCACCACTGAGAAATTTTTAAAAAATACGTATATAACTTGCTCTTTTATTTTTGGTTCCTCACTTCCAGGAAAGTTAATTGGAACTGATTGGTTTGGTTTTATTTGCTTACTTACCAAGTAGCACAAAGCTGGAAATGAATGAAGAAACATCAGCTTCCTACTGTCTGCATTAGTTTTTTTTTTTTTTTTTTTTTTTTGCGGTACGCGGGCCTCTCACTGTTGTGGCCTCTCCCGTTGTGGAAAACAGGTTCCGGACGCGCAGGCTCAGCGGCCATGGCTCACGGGCCCAGCCGCTCCGCGGCATGTGGGATCTTCCCAGACGGGGCCACGAACCCGCGTCCCCTGCATCGGCAGGCAGACTCTCAACCACTGCGCCACCAGGGAAGCCCTGCATTAGTTTTTTAACTCTATTCTTCTCAGCTTGTCTTTTATCCACAAACCATTTTTTTTTTAAAGAACACCAGTGCCTGGATAAAATGAGAAAATTGAGTTGAAGGATCATAATCATAATAATAATGCTTTGCACTTGCATAGATCTTTAAAATTTTTTCAAGTATATTCATTTCTACTATAATTGGATTCCCATAACAGCTCTTTAAAATAGGAAGGAAGGAAAAGAACATTTATTGAATATCTTCCGTACAAAGTACATTCACCACATTATCTCATTTAATCCTTGTTATGGTGCTGATGAAGTAAAAATTATTTCTCCCAATTTCAGAGGAAATAATGGCTAACAGTGTGATTTGTCCAGACTTTTATAGTCAGCAAGTGGAGGGTCCTGGGTTTGAACCCTGCTCATGTGGCTCCCAAACTTAGTTCTGTCCCTTTCACAGAGGTGAGTTGGGTCAGATTATTATCTAATTTTTGGTCATTAAGTTTGAGATGAGTATAAGTGATTCTCTTGTAGTTGTTCACCTAAGTTAATGCCTTCAGCCAAAACTGGAGGCATTGTTTTAAATTTAATTTGTTTCCCAGGCTTGCATACTTTCTGTTACTTTTACCTGCCTCTGACGATCCATCAGAAGTCGATGATGATTTCCTGTCCAGATTGATTCCTCAGTTTCTCGGTAAATGGGGCACCCCTCACTGCTTGAGGGCCCCTTAACGGGCTGCCACCGAGACAGTGAAAGAGAGACGGAATCAGCAGTGGAGGAGGTGAGACTCAGCCTGGATTACGCTTTGTCTTTGCTTCTGTGGGCTTGCGGATTGCATTATTGCAGGTTGGGTTTTATGTTCAATACCAATTTGAGTCAATGTTGCATTGCAGCATGGCATACTTAACATTTTTGGGGAGCGCTGCCTGTAAAAATCAGATCAATACAATTAAACTTTAAGCCAGTGATTTTAATGTGAATATCTTAGTACTTGGCACCAGAGTTAATATTTAAAATCTGATATATTGGAAAGAATAAATATCTTAGGGGAGTACTAGTGGGAAAACGGTTGAAATCAGGTAAACCTGATTTGGAAAATAATCAGCCAGTCCATTAGTTTATACACAGAGACTGGTATAAGACTGTATTCAGTCCCTCTCAGGTGCCTCGGTGATGTCACTGGCCATTACATTACAATAACACCTTCTAGTATTCAAAGCACTGCCACACACATTATTTCATGCTTGAGGTGCAAGGACAGCAGATCATTTGACTCCTAATATTCTCTTCTTTTTAGCTTTCCTGAATGGTGGATGCATCTAATGAGCTCTAGCACTAACTTTCAAGGATATCTTACTGCCTGACACCAGACAGAAAAAAAAACTTCAAAGAAGCCCATTTACTAGAGAGGGATGTTTTCTCCATTCTACTTACCTCAAAGGTGTCCATCTCAACAGTTTGCAGAGACCTTTTATAGGAGGTAGGGTTTGAAGGAGCTTCTGAATGGAGAAGAAGGTGAGATAAGATGCTTTCTGGACAAATAAATGGTTCCCCATATTTTCTATATCTTTCTTATACCACATTGTGCCATCTTTGTATCTCCCACTGTACATTGCTCAGGACCTTCCTTGGTCACATTCTCTGGTTTTCTTTCCACACTTGGCTCCTACGGCTTAAGTCAGGGCTTCACCACTTCTTGCTTAGGCTAGTGCAATAGCTTTCTGACTGGTCCTTCTTACCCAGTTATTCGTGTGAATGCCAGATACCCTTCTGAAATTTAGATAGACATTGCTTCCTGACAAAAATATGCAATGGGTTCTTATGCCTCGAGAATGAAGTTAAGAGTTCTTGGTCTGGCTTTCAAAGTCTTCATGATTAATAACATCTTTGGGGCACAGTAGGGAAGCACTGATAAGGGTGCAGGTTCAGGAGGCTAAAGAGCTCTACAACTTAAATGTGTGACATTGGCAATACTTAACTTCTCTAAGCCTTGGACTTGTCATTGAGGTCAGAATAAAGTGAGAAGGCTCTGAGCATAGTGCCCGCTCCCTCAGTTAATGTTATTCACCTATACTCTAGTCAAATCTCTCTACTCACCATTCAACATAGTTTGGGTATTAAACATGTGATAAGGGGAATTCCCTGGTGGTCCAGTGGTTAGCACTCCACGCTCTAGCTGCCAGGGCCAGGGTTCAATCCCTGGTAGGGGAACCAAGATCTGGCAAGCTGCACAGTGCAGCCAAACCAGCAAACAACAACAAAACATGTGATAGGTATTGTGCTAAATACTTTTGATGCTCTATCTCACTTTTTATTTATTTTATTTATTTATTTATTTTTGCGGTACATGGGCCCCTCACTGTTGTGGCCTCTCCCGTTGCGGAGCACAGGCTCCGGACACGCAGGCTCAGCGGCCATGGCTCACGGGCCCAGCTGCTCCGCGGCATGTGGGATCTTCCCGGACTGGGGCACGAACCCGTGTCCCCTGTATCGGCAGGTGGACTCTCAACCACGGCGCCACCAGGGAAGCCCTCTATCTCACTTAATACTCAAAGTAATAAGGTAGGTGATTGTATTATGACCATTATACAGATAAAGAAACTTGGGTTCAGAGAAGTTAGGCAGCTTGACTAAAGTCATACAACTAGTTGCCAGAATCAGAATTAGAACCCAGATCTCTGTGACTCCAGACCCTAATCTCTAATGTAGAGTACTTTTCCATTCAGGCTTCTTGCTTTGCCCTGCAAAACCTAGAATGTTCTTGCCCCATTTCATGTCTATGAACATTCTTTATATACTTCAAAGCCCAGGTCAAATAAGACCTTGAAGAGAGCAGAGATGACAGCAGAGTTAGAGAAGTGAAAGAGGGAATAGAAGTAAACATGGCTGTCAAAGAGCAGACAGAATGTGTCAAAGCATTAATTTCTTAGATTTATCTTAATAGCATTTTGAATTAAAGTTGTCTCATGAGTATCTGTGTTCTTTGAAAATGGTAAACTTTTGAGGACCCCAGCCTATAATATATTGCTGTGCGTATTCTTATGCTCAATATACAGAGAATCAGCTCCTTGAGAACCTATGCAGAAACCCCCTTTCCCAGGGACAAGCAACTCTCATAGTCTGGAATGCCAAGATGTAGGAAGATGTTAAGAAATTATTTTTTAAGTGAAACTATGGTTTATGTTACACGGGGTCCCAGTTGGCAGTGGAAGAGGGCCAGCCAGGCAGACCATAGCTGAGAGACTGAAAATGATTTGGGAGCCTAGGGTAATTGAGGTTGGTAGAGGCACGGCAGACAGAGCAGACTTTATTTGGTGTCAGAGGGGCTCGAGAATTTGGAAGGTAATCACCGGAGGCTGGGTAGAAAATAAATTAAGTGCAACAAAAATTATTTTGGGGTCTATGAATTTTTAGATATTTGAAAGTTATTCTCTTGTGAAAACTTTGGAACTGCTATTAGTGAAAAGAACCCTAGACCTAGTTTATAGTCTCAGCAAGGGTACCATTGGTTTGTCACTAAATAGATCTAACTTTTACTTCTCATATCTGCACAATATGATTATTAAAAGACTGTCCTGGCTTATCTCACAGAGTTATTGTGAAACTCAAATAGAAAGGAATATGTAAGGGGATTGAAATTTGAAAAGTAATTTTATGGTTTTCCAAGGTGTCTTCACAGGTCTACCAGGTATTGCTGTTCTTATTAATGGAGACTAGGGCAACACCCTGCCTTCGAGTAGCTTTTTGTTGAGTTGAGATATGGCACTCACACACTTAAGAAGGCAAGACCATAGGGCTATAATAGGAATTCAGAGGACAGAGAGTTCACAGAAAAAGCAAGACTGTCAGTTGTCAAAGAAACTTCAAATGGAAGACGAGACTGGAGCTAGCTTTGAAGAATGCATTGCAACTAAGTAGTTAGAAAGGAGGGGTGATGTGTCCCAAACTGTGAAGAACGTTGGCAGGACAAATGTAGACAAGACTATTTAAAGGAAAGAGCCTGTATCAGTGAAGTTGGAATGGGGAGAGGCTGGGGAGTCTTTGGGGATCAGGTGCCCATTTCTGTGATGAAGCACTGATATACTTGGAGCTCATTTCCTCTTACATGAGCACAGCCTAGAGGCCTCAGCTTGGGTCCCCAAAGAAATTTAATTTATTCTCTTCTCCTTTGTTACATTCTCTTGGAAATTTTGTCAGGAGAAAAATTAATACTATATATTTTCTAAAGCTGGAAGCTTAAGTTCTATCAACTTAGTGTTTGGTGCAAAGAAAAAGATGGTATGAATATTTGATATGAGGCCAAAAAGAGGTCTTACAGATTAAGTATTATGGAGAGCTTAAAGTCCTCTGAAAACTAATTTGTGAAGGCCTTATTAAATTGTCGTAAGAGTTCTCATTGTTCTTATTCTATTGTGAGTCTTGAGCTGCAATTTGGAAAAGTATGGGGCAGGGCAATTATACAAATAATAATCATTGATGCAAGCTTTTTAATGGTAAAAAGATGACTTATTCTCTGAAGAAGTGAACAGGCAACATTTTCTCATTGCTGTTAATTATAATTTAAGACAGACTCAATTTTGTATTAGTCACAGATGTTTCATTTCTCAGTTCATATATAATGTGGTACATGGAATATCTCCAAAGAGATTTTAGAAGTGTTTGCAGTCTTGTCCATCTCTTTACCACTTGGTGTGGTCTTTTCCAAAAATCATGACATTTGGAAAGAAACTTAGAGAAGTTTTGAAGACATTTTCAAGACATTTTGCTTTCAATGATCTCTAAAAATATTCCTATTGAAAGTGAAAATTGGGAACATGCTCAGAAAAACAAAATCAAAATGTATATTGTGTCTTTGGAAAGCCTGGTTTCGGGAGTGGCTGGGCTGTGTTCCAGTTGTGCTGGGGTGCGAGTAGGCACACAAATGCATGATTTCTGAATCGATGTTAGTCATAGAAACCTTTAAGAAACTCCAGTGTTCTTATTGCGATTAAGCAAAAATGTATTTCAAATAATTAGACCAAGCAGCTAGTTCCCAAATTACTCCACTGTGGATTGTTCTAACCACGGAGAATTTATCAGTAGGAAAAATCACTCATGAAATTGTGATAGGTTTGGGAGTGTTCCAAGACATTGGTGGGTTTAGAATGCAAACGCTTGATGAGGCTGGGAAACTTGGGTTGTGTCAGAAGATAGCTGAAAATTGAAACTTACCTTAAGGTCAAATCAGCCACGAAGACTGAAATACAGTAACACCTGTATTTTCTGCTGTAGTTGTATGATGCTGCTTGGAAAATAAAATAAAATTCAGAAGAACAGTACAGCAAATTTTTCTTGGGTTATACCGATAAAAGTTGGAGCTGCATGCTATATGCCAAATCTTTCTAAAACATAATCAAATAGTTTTATTTTAAGAGGAGCATTTATGAAAACTTTTTTGGGTAAGAATAGTATAATTGTGGTACTTTACAAATATGTGATGAATTCATTATGGGCATGCATGCAAAGTTCTTTAAATATCATTCTTCTTCATTTTTAATCTTTATTATATACATTAACTTTTTCCCAAAGGAAAGGCATATGAATTTGTATATTTAAAATTTGTATATTTTGAGAGTTCACATCATTCTCTAAAATCCATCTGTGATATTCAGAGTCGGTGAAGTTCAGGCAGTTAAACTTTGGAATAAACTTCTTGCACAGTTTTTCCTTGATCCTTGGAGTCTTTCTCTCCAAGGCTGGAAGTGGGGGGGGGGGTGGTAGGAGGAAATTCATTTGCATAAATTCTTCAGTAATGAATTTGCTTTTATAAAGTTCTAAATCGTAATTGGAACTCCTGATTTTTGGTTCTCAACTTTGGAAATTCCCTGGGTGAAATCTGAAACTGGTCTCCATAAATGGAGGGTAAGGAGAAACAGAAGAAAGAGGCAGACCACTCCACCTGGGTAGGTGGCAGTTTTGATAAGCCAGAGAACTTGCATATGAGACTTGTCTTGGGTGGCTGCTAGATGAGTAGATCTCCACACCCACCAGCCAGAATCTAAAAAGTTTATATAGAGGTTTTAACACGGTTCAGTCACATATACTGTCCAGATGGTTTCAACAACAGTTTACTCTCCCAAGGCTGCATCCTTGAAACGGCTCCTACTGTAGGAACCGTGGGCAGGATCTACATCCCAAGGACAGGGAAGAGGGTGAGAAGCCTTCAGCTACCTGGGTCCAGTTTGTAGGTCAACCTGTGGTCACTTCCTTTAGATAACCTCTTCCAACACTGATACTGTTGGAGAAAGAACTGGAGACAGATGACAGAGGCTGGGAAAGGAGGGAGGAGCAGGATAAAATATATATTTTTCTTAAAAATTAAAAAGATTGTAGAAAAGATTAAATGGAAGATCATTACAATTAAATGTTTATCAGGTGTGTACATCTGGTCCAGAAATAACATTTTCCTCCCACTTGTGAATGGCAAATGTATATTGTTTGTTACACTGTTTCTTCAGCAATGAACATCCAGTATTTATAGCAAAAGTACTGGGCTGGGAGTTAAAAGGTCCAAATTTTTTTCTTAGCATTGTTTTTACCTTTTTTTGGGGTAAAAGCCTTTTATATTTCCAGTCTTTCCTCCTCAGACTATAGAATACAGCAACACTACACTGACTTCTTTGCAGGGATTAGTAAGCCTGTATCTGTGAATTGTTCAGAGAAGAGACTTAACTTTAAGGTAATGGAAGCAGTGGGGCGGGGAGGGGGATTGTGAAGTTCTTGACTGGAGGCTTCAGTATCAAGTAGATGAGAATGACAGAGCAATCACTGCATTCATCTTACTGAGAAAGGAATGCCCCTCCAGCTCACTGTAGCTCTTGACTAAGAGGACATCTGAGACACCTACTTTTCCAAGACAGCAAGTCAAGTTTAAAGCCAGGCACAGTTCAAACTCGAAGAAGTGTCGCCTGCTACCAAATTCAAGCCTTTGATGTGGCTTTGCAAGATGCTGAACTTGTGTGATATCTTGCACCCCATGGATAACCATGGGAGGTTTGGTGATTTGGTATTGGGATGCTCCATTTCAGAGCTTCTGGAAGGGCAAAAATTCTGAACACTGAGTGGAATCTTGTTGTTTAAAGAGCCCAGTGCAGGGGAGAACATAGTCAACCATCTCTAAGATGGGATGGTGTGCACATTCTTCAGTCTTAGCGAGGTTGTCAGAGAAATTTTCTGGGGTCCCCTTCACAGCCATTCTCATCTCTCAGTGGATCCAGGGTGTGAGTTCTCAGCAGAGGCACAGTTGTTTTGGAAGCATACCTTCCCTCACTGCTCAGCTTTTAAAAACTTTCCAGGCCTTCCCTGGTGGCGCAGTGGTTGAGAGTCCGCCTGCCGATGCAAGGGACACGGGTTCGTGCCCCGGTCCAGGAAGATCCCACATGCCGCGGAGCGGCTGGGCCCGTGAGCCATGGCTGCTGAGCCTGCGCGTCCAGAGCCTGTGCACCACAATGGGAGAGGCCACAACAGTGAGAGGCCCGCGTACCGCAAAAAAAAAAAAAACAAAACCCAAAGAAAACCTTTCCACTCTTTCAAGCTGTCTTCCTAACTTTGCACATATATCTATTTGTTTAGGAGAAAAAAGAGGGAAGTGGAGTGACTTTCAGAAGCAAGGTTTGATTGCTCAATATGGTAAAATGACATTTAAAGAACATTTTAGATTAATATTTTTTTTCCTCTGAAGTTTCATAATATGTTACTGTGTAGCTCCATAAGAGAATTTTGTACTAACAGATTTGAAGACTAATTTGGGCATTGTGAACTCTATTTTCTGGCATTCTGTTAACCTCAAATCTTTATTTAATAATACTTCCATGTATCAGTTATGCGTGGCAATGAAGATGCTGTCACATTATCCTCGAACCTAAGTGGCATACTATTGTAAATATTTATTTTTATTAATGGGTCATGTGATTGATGGCTCTGCTGATCTGAATTGGGACCAGTGAGGCTATCTATGGCCTGCAGCAGGTCAGCAAGGCAGCTACATTTTCTGACATGGCTGAGGCTTTGCTGGAACATTGGGTTGATTCAGTGCTGCATGTCTCACCCATCAGTGGGCTAGCCTGGGAATGTTCACATCCTGAAGGCAGAAGAGCAAGAGAGAAAGCAAAAATGTGCAAGTACTTTTTCGGGTCTCTGTGAGTGTCAAGCTTGATCCTGTCCAATTGGCCAAATCAAGTGACCTGACTGAACCCAGAGCCTGAGTAGGAGGAGCCTATGAAATGACAGAGCAGGGGTTATTGATACAGGAAATTCATTAATTGGGGCCACTAACAATATGTGCCACTTCTGTTTGTGGTGTAATGATAGTTCTATAAAGATAACCTTGAGATTCATCATAATCTTGAAGTATATTTCCAATGAAAAAAATGTATGGTTAATTTTGATATGAAAAACATTTGATCATATTCTCATTCTTTGTAAATTGCTAGCCCATTGATAGACATTATGCATTAATATGATGAATATTTGGTTAACCACACACCATATTTCATAACCAAATCACATGCTAAGAATTTCTATTATACTTGGTAGGCTTGGGGCTTGAGTAATCACATGAAACTATAAAATTTTCCCAAATTTAATTTTAAGAGTTTGAGAAAAAATTACTTTTTAAACAGAAGAAGAATCACATTTGTGAATACATTAGTATATGATTAATGAATAAGATCTTAATTAGATAGTTACTATAGGCACTAAAGCTAGTATGATGGAAAGAGGCATTAAAAAGAGACCAAGGAGAGGCTGGAGAGTAGGCAATCAAATTGAGACCTGAAAAGTTACGGTCAAACCAGCTGGGCATTGATACTACTCATAAAGTTTTGTGGCATAGCCCCCTTCTCCGTTCCACCTTTGTTTGTGTCTTGTAAACACAGTCCAATTGGCTTTGCAGACTGTGGAAGTAATGAGTTATTGACGGGAGTGAGTACCATGTGAATAACTATTTCCTTGAAGGTCTCTTTAGGCTGTGGTAACTGGAAGCAACACAGAAGGAGAAATTGATGGCCCATATTCAGCTTTTGAATAGTAAAGCTTGAAGAGCTTTTAGGTACTGAACAGCTTGAGGAAAGGCAGGATAATGGGACATAATTGTACAGATTATGCCGCTGAGGTATGTTAAAGAACAATCTGCTCATTCTGCTAAGGTGTGGCGTTTTGTAGCTCCTGTTAATATTTTGAGTAGAGGAACAAGAGATGAGTTTACTGAGTCTTATTTGAAAAGATGATCTCTTAAATTGGCTCTAGCACCTTAGTGTTTAGTGGTTCAAGGCACTTCTCAAACATTATCACACTAACCTTTCCAACAGCCCTGTAGTGTATGTGGGTGTCAAACATTTATGAATAGGAAACCTTAGCAAGTAATAACAAGTGACTTGCCCAAGATTACGCCTAAGTAAAGCACTAATATCTCTTCTGTGCTAAGCCCATCTCAGATTTCTTTTTCTCTGTAGCCCACATTATCTCAGAAGATTATAGAGGCTGCTGAGATACAACATTCAGAAGTAGTATAAGGGAAAAAAAAACTAAGCTCTAAATTATTTTATCTAAGAAATTTTTCCAGATTAAGTCCTGTACTCTGGTAAATAGGAGAGACAGAAATGAAAAAAACACTTTTGCTAAAATATACAGTGATTTGATATTTCTCTTTTGAATAGAAGCTATTAAAATACTGTTCCTTTATATTTTATTCGTTTTGTATAGTGTCTGTAATCTAGGAACTCTCTAAGTATAAGTTGATGGTGGGAAGGGAATTTCTTCCTTTTATTTGCTGAGTTGTTTTATCACTTATTAAGTTACTAAATCTTTTTCTCTAAGTCCTCCTCTGTGATAAACCATGTAGTTCATTAAGAATATCCAGTTTTCCTTCTGGGCATATGGTAGGGTTGTGGTTCCAACTCCCTTGGAGTTAGGTGTGGCCATGTGGCTTGCTTTGGCTTCTGCGATACGTGGCTCTTCTGGGTGATTTCTTTAAGAGGTGGTATGTGATTCAGTATGTTCTCTCTTTAAGCCTGGAGCGATGACCAGCAACTTTTGAGATAGTGGTTAGGACCCTGAATGACAGCAATGAACAGATATCCCTGACAATCTGCAATGGCTGTGCAGCATGAACTGGAAATAGCCCCTATTCCATGGCACCACTGGCCCCCGCCTTTTTTCTTTAGCCACTGAGATTTGGAGTTGTTTTTGACTTTGGTATATAAACCAGTCTACCCTGACTGACATAGGAATTGGCACCTAGAATTTGGGAAGCTGCTGTAACAAATAACCTAAAATACATGGGACTGACTAGCATGGGTTGGCTGCTATTAGATGTGTTTAGCAAGGCATGACAAGAAAGACTAATTTATTCTAATTTTTTTCTGAAAAATTTTGTATATTTGCAAGCAGGAATAAAAAGGAAATAGAAAGCCTCCAAAAACTCAGGGACCTACCTGATTGCCTTTCAATCCAAATAGTAAAACATAAGAATGAAAAATTCTGATAATTGTTGCAATGGCCACCTATTGTTAAAACTTCTGGATGGATCAAGTTTACACCCTGTAAATGCTTTCAATTGGACAAAAAGGGCTGAGAAAAGAGACAAGTTGTGGGTCTTCCAAAGAAACCTGATATTCCCAAAGTACCAACAATTAATACGAGATTTGGAAGTGGCAATAAAGCAAAAAAATAGAGCAAATCTGAGACTTCTGTCTGGAAAACAGCTGTAGGTACAATCATTTGTATACAGAAATTACCAGAATAATATTGATAAGAAGCCTAATAAGTTTTAAAAAATAGTGTACCACCAAAGAAATAGAAAGCCTAGAAAAGCTGAAGATTTAAATGACTGTTGGAGTTATAACTAAGATCAGGAAGTGGGTTGAAAAACCTCCTCAGGCCCCAAGAGGGCATATTCCCTGATGCTCATTTTTTATGTGGCCAAGGAGTATAATAAAAAGTAATGAACAAAGAAGACAAATCCAAGGACCACAGTGAACTGTGGACAAGGAAGCAATCAGGGGCTAATCAAGGAGTATTCTTCACTCCAGGATAGGGACCCTCAAAATATCTCTCTAGGATTTTAGACTTGTCATGGACCAGTAACTCCAGTGTGCCCTTTGCTTTTCCTCTCCTGGATAGAGTGATGATGAATGATGAAGAAACCACTGTGCATTATCCCGAAATCCTGGGCTTTGAATTTGATGCTGTAATCATATGGAAATTTTAAGTTGTTTCTCCTGGGTAGGGGTAGATATGTTTTGCATGCAAGAATGAGAATGAACCAAATGTTTCATAACCAGAAGGACAGATTGTAGTAATCATCAGTTCTGTTTACCAATTTTTTCTGGTTTTCTTTTTAGACACACGGTAAGTTTGTATTTTCTTGCTCCCTTTGTCCAAAGAAATGCAAACAGAAATTACTTCTGGGTAAAAGCTTAAAGAGTCAAGGAGTAGTTAAATATGCCCTCTCCTTCCTTTTGGTATGGCTACCAGCACCTTTCAAGCACCCCTCCATCAGCTCAAATCCTTGTGGACTCTGAACCTGAACCTAAAGTCTGCAATGCTGATCTGCAATGGATGGCAGTGTATTTGAGAAGTAAACTATTGTTGTCTTAAGCCACCATTATTTGGAGGATTATTTGTTATGGCAACATATTCTACTCTATCCTGACAGATCCAAACCCCAGCTGGAAAATGAGGTTGTTAAATGGATATTAATAAAATGCATAAATTTAAAATATTCTATTATACTGTTGAACATTGGTATATATATATTTTTTTCAAAAACAAAAATCAAGAAATACTTAAGTTCATCAAAAGCAATTTTACTCTCTATACTTGTGATTTTTAACAAGTCAACATTCAACTTGTTATTGGTTGAATACTAGTAATACTAAGTAAATCTGTGTTATCTCAGAATTTGATCAGGGGATAAACAGGCAGAGTTTAGACACATTAGTATTTGTAAATATACAAAGCAATTAGGAGAGTTAATCAAATTTCATTATTTCTAACCCTGAGGCTGATTTCCTACTGGGACCTGGAAGAATTCTATTCTAAGCAAGTCACTAGAAACGTAATGTGTGTATGAGGGGGAGGTGGATGAGTGTGTGTATTTGTTGAGTTCTACTGAATCACTGGGCGTAGGCTATTCTTGGAGGTAGCCAGGACACTAGACTTGAAGGAATCATGCTCTCATCTGATACATAAATGCTATGTTCCCGAATAACTATGGATAGGTGAATGAAAATTACTCTGACATAAGCATGAGCCCAGGTTCCACTTTTCCTTCAAAGGTTATTAACAGTGTGCAATGCTCAGCGCTTGTACTTAACAACATAAGAGTATTATACTCTGTACTTATATTTACAAAGCAATTTTATAATATCACTTATTTACTTTATGGTATCCTGCAATGCCTAGGGAACAGTAACCTAGACACAATCAGCCAAACACAGTAACAAACCAAGTAATTATTATTGCTTTAATGGTAGACATTTTTTTAACATCTTTATTGGAGTATAATTGCTTTACAATGGTGTGTTAGTTTCTCCTTTATAACAAAGTGAATCAGCTATACATATACCTATATCCCCATATCTCCTCCCTCTTGCTTCTCCCTCCCACCCTCCCTATCCTACCCCTCTAGGTGGTCACAAAGCACTGAGCTGATCTCCCTGTGCTATGCGGCTGCTTCCCACTAGCTATCTATTTTACGTTTGGTCGTGTATATAAGTCCATGCCACTCTCTCGCTTCATCCCAGCTTACCCTTCCCCCTCCCCGTGTCCTCAAGTCCATTCTCTACGTCCACATCGTTATTCCTGTCCTGTCTCTAGGTTCTTCAGAACCATTTTTTAAAAATTCCATATGTATGTGTTAGCATACAGTATTTGTTTTTCTCTTTCTGACTTACTTCACTCTGTATGACAGACTCTAGGTCCGTCACCTTGCTACAAATAACTTAATTTTGTTTCTTTTCATGGCTAAGTAATATTCCATTGTATATATGTACCACATCTTCTTTATCCATTCATCTGTCGATGGACACTTGGGTTGCTTCAATGTCCTGGCTATTGTGAATAGAGCTGCAGTGAACATTGTGGTACATGACTCTTTTTGAATTATGCTTTTCTCAGGGTATATGCCCAGTAGTGGGATTGCTGGGTTGTATGCTAGTTCTATTTTTAGTTTTTTAAGGAACCTCCATACTGTTCTCCTTAGTGGCTAAATCAATTTATATTTCCACCAAGACTGCAAGAGGATTCCCTTTTCTCCACACTCTCTCCAGCATTTATTGTTTGTAGATATTTTGATGATGGCCATTCTGACTAGTGTGAGGTGATATCTCATTGTAGTTTTGATCTGCATTTCTCTAATGATTAATAATGTTGAGCATCCTTTCATGTGTTTGTTGGCAGTCTGTATATCTTCTTTGGAGAAATGTCTATTTAGGTCTTCTGCCCATTTTTGGATTGGGTTGTTTGGTTTTTTGTTATTGAGCTGCATGAGCTGCTTATAAATTTTGGAGATTAATCCTTTGTCAGTTGCTTCATTTGCAAATATTTTCTCCCATTCTGAGGGTTGTCTTTTTGTCTTGTTTATGGTTTCCTTTGCTGTACAAAATCTTTTAAGTTTCATTAGGTCCCATTTGTTTATTTTTGTTTTTACTTCCATTTTTCTAGGAGGTGGGTCAAAAAGGATCTTGCTGTGATTTATGTAATAGAGTGTTCTGCCTATGTTTTCCTCTAAGAGTTTGATAGTGTCTGGACTTACATTTAGGTCTTTAATCCATTTTGAGTTTATTTTTGTGTATGGTGTTAGGGAGTGTTCCAACTTCATTCTTTTACATGTAGCTGTCCAGTTTTCCCACACCACTTATTGAAGAGGGTGTCTTTTTTCCATTGTATATTCTTGCCTCCTTTATCAAAAATAAGGTGACCATAAGTGTGTGGGTTTATCTCTGGGCTTTCTATCCTGTTCCATTGATCTATATTTCTGTTTTTGTGCCAGTACCATACTGTCTTGATTACTGTAGCTTTGTAGTATAGTCCGAAATCAGGGAGCCTGATTCCTCCAGCTCCGTTTTTCTTTCTCAAGATTGTTTTGGCTATTTGGGGTCTTTTGTGTTTCCATACAAATTGTGAAATTTTTTCTTCTAGTTCCGTGAAAAATGACATTGGTAGTTTGATAGGGATTGCATTGAATCTGTAGATTGCTTTGGGTAGTATAGTTATTTTCACAATGTTGATTCTTCCAAACCAAGAACATGGTATATTTCTCCATCTGTTTGTATCATCTTTAATTTCTTTCATCAGTGTCTTATAGGTTTCTGCATGCAGGTCTTTTGTCTACTTGGGTAGGTTTATTTGTAGGTATTTTATTCTTTTTACTGCAATGATAAATGGGAGTGTTTCCTTAATATCTCTGTCAGATTTTTCATCATTAGTATATAGGAATGCAAGAGATTTCTGTGCCTTAATTTTGTATCCTGCTACTTTACCAAATTCATTGATTAGCTCTAGTAGTTTTCTGGTAGCAGCTTTAGGATTCTCTATGTATAGTATCATGTCATCTTCAAACAGTGACAGTTTTACTTCTTCTTTTCCAATTTGGATTCCTTTTATTTCTTTTTCTTATCTGATTGCTATGGCTAAAACTTCCAAAACTATGTTGAATAATAGTGGTGAGAGTGGACAACCTTGTCTTTTTTCTGATCTTAAGGAAATGGTTTCAGTTTTTCTCCACTGAGAATGATGTTGGCTGTGGGTTTGTCATATATGACCTTTATTATGTTGAGGTAAGTTCCCTCTATGCCTACTTTCGGGAGGGGTTTTATCATAAATGTGTGCTGAATTTTGTCAAAAGCTATTTTTGCATCTATTGAGATGATTATATGGTTTTTCTCCTTCAATTTGTTAATATGGTGTATCACGTTGATTGATTTGCGTATATTGAAGAATCCTTGCATCCCTGGGATAAATCCCACTTGATCATGGTGAATGATCCTTTTAACGTGCTGTTGGATACTGTTTGCTAGTATTTTCTTGAGTGTTTTTGCCTCTCTGTTCATCAGTGATATTGGCCTGTAGTGTTCTTTTTTTGTGACATCTTTGTCGGTTTTTGGTTTCAGGGTGACGGTGGCCTTGTACAATGAGTTTGGGTATGTGCCTCCTCTGCTGTATTTTGGAAGAGTTTGAGAAGGACAGGTGTTAGCTCTTCTCTAAATGATTGATAAAAAGCCATCTGTTCCTGGACTTTTGCTTGTTGGAAGATTTTTAATCACAGTGTCAATTTCAGTGCTTGTGATTGGTTTGTTTACATTTTCTATTTCTTCCTAGTTCAGTCTTGGAAGGTTGTGCTTTTCTAAGAATTGGTCCATTTCTTCCAGGTTGTCCATTTTATTGGCATAGAGTTGCTTGTAGTAATCTCTCATGATCCTTTGTATTTCCGCAGTGTCAGTTGTTACTTCTCCTTTTTCATTGCTAATTCTATTGATTTGAGTCTTACCCCTTTTTTTCTTGATGAGTCTGGGTAATGGCTTATCAATTTTGTTTATCTTCTTAAAGAAGTACCTTTTAGTTTTATTGATATTTGCTATTGTTTCCTTCATTTCTTTTTCATTTGTTTCTGATCTGATCTTTACGATTTCTTTCCTCCTGCTAATTTTGGGGTATTTTTGTTCTTCTTCCTCTAATTGCTTTAGGTGTAAGTTTAGGTTGTTTGTTTGAGATGTTTCTTGTTTCTTGAGGTAGGATTGTATTTCTATACACTTCCCTTTTAGAACTGCTTTTGATGCATTGCAGAGGTTTTGGTTCATTGTGTTTTCATTGTCACTTATTTCTAGTTTTTCTTTACTTCCTCTTTGATTTCTTCAGTGATCTCTTGCTTATTTAGTAGTGTATTGTTTAGCCTCCATGTGTTTGTATTTTTTACAGATTTTTTCCTGTGATTGATATCTAGTCTCATACCACTGTCATCAGAAAAGATACTTGATAACAATTTCAATTTTCTTAAATTTACCAAGGTTTGATTTGTGACCCATGA
The DNA here is from genome assembly GCF_059928025.1 of Delphinapterus leucas. Taxonomy (NCBI): domain Eukaryota; kingdom Metazoa; phylum Chordata; class Mammalia; order Artiodactyla; family Monodontidae; genus Delphinapterus; species Delphinapterus leucas. Next base: position 112,936,558 of record NC_143129.1, read on the forward strand.
TATGATCTATCTTGGAGAATGTTCCATGAGCACTTGAGAAGAAAGTGTATTCTCTTGTGTTTGGATGGAATGTCCTATTAATATCATTAAAGTCCCTCTTGTTTAATGTATCATTTAAAGCTTGTGTTTCCTTATTTATTTTCATTTTGGGTGATCTGTCCACTGGTGAAAGTGTGGCGTTAAAGTCCCCTACTACGATTGTGGTACTGTCGATTTTGCCTTTTATGGCTGTTAGCATTTGCCTTATGTATTGAGGTGCTCTTATGTTGGGTGCATAAATATTTACAATTGTTATATATTCTTCTTGGATTGATCCCTTGATCATTATGTAGTGTCCTTCTTTGTCTCTTGTAATAGTCTTTATTTTAAAGTCTATTTTGTCTGATATGAGAATTGCTACTCCTGCTTTCTTTTGATTTCCATTTGCATGGAATCTTTTTCCATCCCCTCAGTTTCAGTCTGTATGTGTCCCAAGTCTGAAGTTGGTCTCTTGTAGACAGCATATTTACTGGCCCGGTTTTTGTATCCATTCAGCCAGTCTGTGTCCTTTGGTTGGAGCATTTAATCCATTTACACTTGAGGTAGTTATCGATATGTGTGTTCCCATTACCATTTTGTTAATTGTTTTGGGTTTGTTATTGTAGGTCTTTTCCTTCTCTAGTGTTTGCTGCCTAGATAAGTTTGTTTAGCATGTGTTGTAAGCTGGTTTGTTGCACTGAATTCTCTTAGCTTTTGCTTGTCTGTAAGGCTTTTGATTTCTCCGTCAAATCTGAATGAGATCCTTCCTGTGTAGAGTAATCTTGGTTGTAGGTTTTTCCCTTTCATCACTTTAAATATGTCCTGCCACTCCCTTCTGGCTTGCAGAGTTTCTGCTGAAAGATCAGCTTTTACCCTTATGGGGATTCCTTTGTATGTTATTTGTTGTTTTTCCCTTGCTGCTTTTAATATTTTTTATTTGTATTTAATTTTTGGTAGTTTGATTAATATGTGTCTTGGTGTGTGTCTGCTTGGATTTATCCTTTATGGGACTCTCTGCACTTCCTGGACTTGATTGACTATTTCCTTTCACATATTAGGGAAATATTCAACTATAATCTCTTCAAATATTTTCTCTGTCCCTTTCTTTTTCTCTTCTTCTTCTGGGACCCCTATAATTTGAATGTTAGTGCATTTAGTATTGTCCCAGAGGTCTCTAACAGTGTTCTCAATTCTTTTTTTCTTTTTTCAGCTTGCGGTAGTTATTTCAACTACTTAATCTTCCAGGTCGCTTATCTATTCTTTTGCTTCAGTTAATCTGCTATTGATTCCCTCTAGAGAATTTTAAATTTCATTTATTATGTTGTTCATCATTGTTTGTTTGCTCTTTAGTTCTTCTAGGTCCTTGTTAAATGTTTCTTGTATTTTCTCCATTCTATTTCCAAGATTTTGGATCAGCTTTACTATCATTACTCTGAATTCTTTTTCAGGTAGACTGCCTATTTCCTGTTCATTTGTTTGTTCCTTTAGGTTTTTGCATTGCTCCTTCCTCTGCTGTGTGCTTCTCTGTCTTCTCATTTTACTTAACTTACTGTGTTTGTGGTTTCCTTTTTGCAGGCTGCAGGTTTGTAGTTCCCATTGTTTTTGGTGTCTGCCCCCAGTGGCTAAGGTTGGTTCAGTGGATTGTGTAGGCTTCCTGGTGGAGGGGACTGATGCCTGTGTTCTGGTGACTGAGGCTAGATCTTGTCTTTCTGGTGGGCAGGACCACATTTGGTGGTGTGTTTTGGGGTGTCTGTGACCTTATTATGATTTTAGGCTGCCTCTCCTAATGAGTGGGGTTGTGTTCTTGTCTTGCTAGTTTTTTGGCATAGGGTGTCCACAACTGTAGCTTGCTGGGTTTTGAGTGGATCTGGGTCTTAGTGTTGAGATGGAGATCTCTGGGAGAGCTTTCACCATTTGATATTATGTGGAGCTGGGAGGTTTCTGGTGGACCAATGTCCTGGACTCAGCTCTCCCACCTCAGAGGCACAGGCTTGACACCCAGCCAGAGCACCAAGACCCTTTCAGCCACACTGTTCAGAAGGAAAGGGAGGATGAAAAGAAAGAAAGAAAGAAAGAAAGAGAAAGATAAAAAGAAAATAAAGTTATTAAAATAAAAACATAAATTATTAAAAATAAAAAAAGTAAAGTAATAAAAAATTTTTTAAAAAAAGAAAGAAAGAAAGAAGAGAGCAACCAAATGAAAAAACAAATCCACCAATGATAACAAGTGCTACAAACTATGCTAAAAAAAAACGGACAGACAGAACCCTAGGAGAAATGGTAAAAGAATGCTATAGAGACAAAATTACATAAAGAAGCATGCACATACACACTCACAAAAAGAGAAAAAGGAAAAAACGTATATATCTATATATAAAAAAAAGGAAGAGAGCAACCAAATTAATAAACAAATCTACCAATGATAATAAACTCTAAATACTGAACTAAGATAATGTTTAATCCTAAACATAAAACCAGAAGCTCATTAGATGCAGAAAGCAAACCCCAAGTCTACAGTTTCTCCCAAAGTCCACCCCTCAATTTAGGGATGATTCATTGTCTTTTCAGGTATTCTAGAGATGCAGGGTACCTCAAGGTGATTGTGGAGATTTAATCCGCTGCTCCTGAGGCTGTGGGAGAAATTTCCCTTTCTCTTGTTTTTTCGAGCTGCTGGGGCTCAGCGTCGGATTTGGCCCCGCCTCTGCATGTAGGTCACCTGAAGGTGTCTGTTCTTCGCTCAGACAGGACGGGGTTATAGTAGCAGCTGATTAGGGGGCTCTGGCTCACTCAGGCTTGGGGGAGGGAGGGGTACGGAATGTGAGGCGAGCCTGCGGCAGCAGAGGGTGGTGTGACGTTGCAACAGACTGAGGTGCGCTGTGTGTTCTCCTGGGGAAGTTGTCCCTGGATCACAGGACCCCGGCAGTGGCGGGGTGTCTTGATGAGGCTCAAGACGTTGCTGGATGCCAGTTTCTGAGAGTCATGTATTCTAAGTTTTAGAATTGGGTTTGTACCTTTAAAATAACGGTGGTGGTTCTTAAGACTAGCATTTGTACATGCTGATGATTTACAATTATTTGTGAGTTATGTTATAAGTAAAGTAAAAACTAGAGTCATATTTATTAATACTATAACATTATCTTCCTCATTGGTATTCTGATTTCTTCCTTGAATATGAGAGAATAGGGTAAGATACAGAAGGTATGTAGGAAATTACTCGTAACCTACCTCTCAGTTTGTTTTAATCCCAGGTCACACTTACTGATTGAGCATTACTAGTTGTGAGGGTTGAGTTATTTTTATGTTGTAAGATATGATTTTAGAGCTATATTTATTATATTTATCCATGGATGAATATCTGCTTCAGACTATGATGGAGTGACTGGTACTAGGCTAGTCCTCCTGCCATAATTATGAGTAAACAACTAGTTAAGTGGACACATGTATGCAACAACTGTGCATTAGACAACAAGCAGCTCATGAGATCCACAAAAGCTGGAAACAAGCAAGGCAAGCCCTATGGTAACTCTTTCTCCCTAGAAGCATTTACTAGACCTCAGCAAAGGTAGCAGAAACCAAGCAAAATCCAATGGTCTTGCTGAGCTGAGATAGAGATTAAAGTTTGGAGAAGCTGAAGCTGCCAAAATTTGTAGGATGAAGTTATGCAGATTAAGGAGCTACTCAGAAAACAAGCTTAAAAAATCTGTGTGTAATACTTTTGAGTTTTTAGCTGAATAGTAAGTTACATGTGTATAAGGTAAGACTCCACGAGGCTTGGCAAAGAACAGTTACTGGGAAAGAACAGCTACCAGGGCTCAAATGGTGGGGAGCCATTTGGTATCCAATCAGCTGGTGTAGAGAGACCTCATGCAATACCCAGGGTATTTGATAAAGATCTCAGCAAGTCCAAGCCTTAAGAGTAAGACCAAATTAATCCTTGAGTAAAGACTACTCTAGACCTGACCTAACATAACAACAACAGCAGCAGCAGCAGCAGCAGTAGCAATAACAACATGTCCAAAGAATCAAGCTGTTCTATAAGTAAATTAACTGCCTGCCAAGTCAAAGGCTAACATTTTTCAAAGGAAACAACAAAGCCCAGACACTGAACACCTTAACATTCACAATATTCAGCTTTCAACCAAAAATATATGACACATGAAAAAATAGGAAAAAGTGAAGCACAGTAGTAGAAATGGACCCAGAAATGAGAGAGATGATGGAATTAGCAGATAAGGAAATTAAAATACTTATTATAACTATGTCAAGAATTTAAAGGAAACATGAACACAATGAATAGAGAAATGAAAACTATAAGAAAAGGAGTCTTCTAGAGATAAAAATACAATGGCTGAAGTGGAAAATTCACTCAATAGATTTAAGACAGATTGATCACTTAAAAAGAAAACATCAGCAAATTTGGAGACTGGAAAAAAAAATAATAGAGTCTTACAGACCTGTGGGCACTCAAGAAATTTTGAATGTATTTCATTGGCATCTCAGAAAAGGTGGAGAGAAGAAAAATGCAGTTGTCTATTCTTAAATTATTTATGAAGCACTATAATATTATTTGAAGGTAGATTGCTATACGCTGATGATATTGTAAACCCAGAGCAATAACTAAAAAAATATAAAACAAAGAGGTATACACTTATCGATTAAAAGAAGAGATAGAATGGAATACAGAAAAGAAAAATCAATTTTTTTCCAAAAGAAGGAATTAAAAAGACAGATAACAAACAGGAAAATGGTATACTTAAATTCAACCATATTAAAATTGCATGAAATATAAATGGCCTAAACATATCTATTAAGAGTCAAAAATTGTTATATTGAATTAAAAAATAAGGCATGGCTAAATACCATTTATAAGAAAAGAACCAGATAGTTTAATGTAAAATAATGGAAAAGTTATACCATGAAAAAACATAGTAAATATGTAGTGGCTTTATTCATATCAGACAATGTAGGCTTTAGGACAAAAAATATTTTTAGAGCTTTTAGAGGGGTATTAAAAGGATCAAATTATTAGGTACATATAACAATCTTAAGTACATACACACTTAATGACAGTTATAAAATACATGGAGAAAACCTGACAAACTGAACAGATGAAATAGAAAAAAATCCACAATAATAATTGGTGATCTCAACATTCTTTTTCAGCAATTGATAGAACAAGAAGAAAGAAAATCAGTAATGAGGACATCTTAAAAAAACAATATCAACCAACCTGACCTCATTGACATTTGTAGAATACTGCATTCAACAACAGTATCATACAAATCCTTTTGAATATTTAAAAGGATTTAAATCATACAGATCATACAGAGTATGTTTTCTTACCATAATGGAACTTATATACAGAATACATTGAAAGAACCTCTTAAAACTCAATACTAATAAGTTAAATAATCTAATAAAAAATGAGTAAAACATTTGAGGATACTTCAAACAAAAAAAAAGATGTACAAAACACCAATAAATGCATGAAATAATGTTCAACATCCTTAGTCATTAGGAAAATGCAAATTAAAGTCACAAAAGTTATCTCTATATACACACTTGAAAGGCTAGAATGTGGAACAGCCAGAATTGTCATACATAGCTGATGGGAGGATAAAATGGTACAACTAATTTGAAATATAGTTTGTCAATTTCTCATAAAAAAAACACTTAAAACAGAAATTCAGCTCTTAGGTATTTATCCAATAGAAATAGAAACATATGTCCTCACAAAGATTTGTGTACAAAAGCTATAGTAGATGGTGATGATGATGATGATTTCCAAGCTAGAAACATGTAGAAGTTCATTGGTTAAGCCAATTAACCCTACTACTCAGAAACGAAGAACAGATTATTGACACGAGCAACAATACGGATAAAGTTCAAAACCACTACACTGAGCAAATAATTATGCACATATACGTACACCACACATGTATACACATGTACTTCATGATGCTATTTATATGAAACTCTAGAAGGGACAAATATAATATGTAAAGACAAAAGTAGATTAGTGGTTACCTGATGTGTTAAGTTGGAAAAACTGACTGGGAAGAGGTAAAAGAATAATTTGGGGGTAATAAAATTGTTCTTGATATTCCTTCATTGCGGTGGTGGTTATGCAACTATATATATTTGTAAAAGTGTACCCAATTGTAGACTTAAAGTGTATGTACTTTAAATGAAGAGTTAGGCAAAATCAACTGAAAACATTATGAGTAGTCCATCTACATGTATATTGTAGATATAAGCAGGAGCAGTGCTAAGAGGTATTTCCATTACTAATAAAATTATAATGACTAGGGCATAGCCATACCATGTCAATTTTTTATAAATTCCAAGACAGTTATATAAATTTTGGTTTTAACTTTGGTAGGAAAGATAATTCTAAATTCTAGGCTATAAGCCCCTTAAAAATAAATACTTATCTACAATGGGAGGGTGTTTAACATTACTATATAAAGCTTAACAAATGCTATCTCTTCATTACACTATTTGAGGTTTTTTATGGTGTCATCAAAGTCTGTCTACAGCAAAGGGAGTGTGCTTTGCACTTGAATGACATCTATCATGGCAAGTAGCTGAAAAAAATGAAAGACAGAACTGGGTGAATATGTGGACACCTCACAGATTTGTAAGCAGTGGATACCTTGATAAAATTGTTTTATCAAAAAACGAAACTCTGACAATAATATAGGCTAATGGAGGGATAACTTGATGTCGGGGAGACCAGTGGAGGCTATTGCAATAGTCCAGGCAGGAAATAATGGTGGTTTGAATTAAGGCAGTGGAGTGGAAATCAGAGCATATGTTAAAGAGATTGTCGTTATGGTTTGGTTACTTACAAATTTAATAACCTACAATGGAATCTTTTGGGTGTCCCTCTCATTGAAAATAAAATTGAGTATTCTCACAGCCTATGAAGTCCTGCATTATAGGGTCTCTTCCTACTCCTCAACTTTCCTGCTGCCCTTCTACTGAGCGCCAACCAGTGACGTACTCATCTTCAAACACAGGTCATTGCCTCCTCAGAGACTTTGCATTTACTCTTCCCTCAGCCTGAAATGCTCTTCAGACATATCTTCTCATGGCTGACTCCCTCTCATCGTTTAGGCCTCAGTTCAAGTTTCAACTTTTTTGGAAAACTCTTTCCTAACCATACTCCTGCCCATCCACTCTTTTTTTTTTTTGGTAAGCAAAATAATATATATTTTTAAAATTTAATTTAATTTTTTTAACATCTTTATTGGAGTATAATAACTTAACAATGGTGTGTTAGTTTCTGCTTTATAACAAAGTGAATCATTTATACATATACATATGTCCCCATATCTCTTCCCTCTTGCATATCCCTCCCTCCCACCCTCCTTATCCCACCCCTCTAGGTGGTCACAAAGCACTGAGCTGATCTCCCTGTGCTATGCGGCTGCTTCCCACTAGCTATCTATTTTACGTTTGGTAGTGTATATACGTCCATGCCACTCTCTCACTTTGTCCCAGCTTACCCGTCCCCCTCCCCGTACCCTCAAGTCCATTCTCAAGTAGGTCTGCATCTTTATTCCCGTCTTGCCCCTAGGTTCTTCTGACCTTTTTTTTTCTTTTTTTTTTTTTTAAGATTCCATATATATGTGTTAGCCTACAATATTTGTTTTTCTCTTTCTGACTTACTTCACTCTGCATGACAGTCTCTAGGTCCATCATGGAGATCACCTTCCTCCTCACAAATACATCAGAAATACATTTGCCCATCCACTCTTATCACATTATGCTCTTGTACTGAGCATGGATCACAATATAAGATTATTAGTGTATTTATTGTCTGTCATTGCCACTGCCACTATAATGTAAAATTTACAAGGGTACCTTGGATGTCTTATTCCCCATTGTAGTCACAGTGCCTAGAACAATGCGTGGTACAGATATTTCTGGGATGGATCAGTGGGGGTATGCTTGCTATATATTTGAATGTTTCAGAATAATAAAGATTACTAATGAAAAATCATCAAAATACATTATCATAAATTTATAAATATACATATTCTGATAAATACATAAATATGTATATTCTGATTATATGTGTTGCATTATTTTAGAGAGGTTTATAGGACTCAAGGTAAGAGTGACTAAAAGTTATATCTGTCCTCTAAGATATAAATTTTATCATCATCTCCTTTATTATCATATTGTACTTCTCACTACTGAACCTGTTTTCTGGATCATTATTTATTCATTCATTCAGCACTTACTGAGAACCTCTAGGCATATAAAGATGAAGAAATTCATAATTCCATAGGTGCCAAATAAGATGCATGGGAAAAGTCCTGAGATGGAAGAGATAATCTGTGTTTGGAAGAGGAGTTGAGGAAGTGGGAAAATCTTTGAAAAGGACTTGACATTTCAGCTTGGTTGTAAATGATAATAAAAGTATATCAGGTAGAGAGATGAGAAATGGCTTTTCAGGCAGAGGGGAAAACTTGAGCAAAGGCAAAGGTATAGAAGCTGAGAGGGTCATTTGTGGTAACTAAAGAACAGTGTGTGTTGGAGAGTGGTAGAAAATGATGTTGGAGAAATGTGTTGAAATTTGGTAATGAAGGACCTCCAGTGCCATACCAAGAATTTTATCCAGTAGGTAATTGAGGAACCATCAAAGGATTTTATCTAGGAATGTGATGTGATCAGATTTGTGATTTAAAAGATAATTCTTGCAGTGGTTAGAATGAGAGAGTAAGCGTAAAGGCATGGAGATTAGTTGAAAAACCATTACAATTTTCAGGCAAGAAATGAGGCCTAAATTAAGACAGTGGCAGTATGAATAGGGAGGAAAAGACTGATTTCAGGATTAGAATTGATGGGTCTTGGGACCTATAAAAGAGTGAGGGAAAATGACGGGATAGAGCTGACGCTGAGTTTCTGGTTGGGAGTCTTATAGATGGGTCTGTAATTGATCCACTGTGACCTGCAATTGATTGGTCCTCCCTGGTTTACCTCATTTCCTTCATTGACTTTTCTCCCCAACTTTAACTCCAGGACAGAGGTTTCCTTTTACTATGGGCTCATTAATACCTCTTTTCATTCACCAGGTATAGAATGAGCTAGCTAATCAATCTGCATGAGTAACCTCTCCTTTTCCTCTGTGTTAGCAGCTGAGTATCTTACAGATTGATTCAATATGCTCTAAATTCTGTCAAAACTGTTTCATGATACCTAGAGGGCTGTTTCACTGCCTTGTAAGTTTGCACATCTTCTAACAACCTGGTGTAATATTTTAATTCATTCAACTTTTTCTTATTATCCCTTTATATCCACTTATATCAGTCCATAGACGATATTAACTCCATCCTCAATGGTCTGTAAAAGTTTGTTCTTAGTCCTTATGTAAGGTGTAGATTTCTGACTGTGGATTCCATGCTCAGATGAGTACTGTGGGCAGAGAAACAATGTATAAAGCGTAGTTTCTTACTTTTCAGAATTTACAGCATAGATGAAGAGATGAGACTCTTTATCCCTTCTTTCTTCTTTTTCTTCCTTCCTTCTCCCATCCTTTTTTTCTCCCTTCCTTCCTTCCTCCCTTCCTTCCTCCCTTCCTTCTTTCCTTCCTCCTTCCTCAATTAAATTAAACATAAATATGTGAAGGCAGCAAAGATAAACAAGGTATGAAAGTTTTTGATCACATAATAACCAATGATTAAGTGACAGATTATATGGCACAGAGCTGAAGTCTGGATAACAGGGAAGGCCTCATAGAGAAACCAGTACATGTTAAGGGAATATCTATTATTAGTAGTAGTAGTAGGTATAAGAACTCTCATAAGTATAGAACATCTTGATTTTAGGAAATTAATACAAAAATCAGGATATTCGTGTATTGAAAAACATGGACTAGCTAATGTTAATATAGTTAGATGTATTTAAGGGTGGTCTTTTGAGATCATGAATAAACCAAGACTGTGTTAAAGTGAATAGAATTTTCTAGGAATATGTGGCAGGACTCTGTCTTTAACCTTGTCTTATTCATCAGTGATTGGTTAAAGTCATACAAATCTGGCTTATCTAAATATATTATAGACAGTGAAATAGGCTTTCATTAGACAGCAAATTACATCAAGGTTAAATATGAACATGGAAGTATAAAAGCTCTGAGTCAAAAATAACAAAGTAAAATTGAACTTAGGTTCAAAAAATATACTAAGATAGTGTCAGGGCAACCTCCCTTGACAAGTGACCCATGGAAAACTTTTTGGAGTTGTAGTTGCCCATGAGATCTGTGAGACTGGATGTGATATTGCCACTAAAAAACTAATCAAATACCTTATTCTACATCAGTGAAAAAAGACTGGAGGTGGAGGACAACATTTCCCTGAAAACGGTGTTAGCTAAACCACAAGTAAAGTCGAATACTCAGTTCTGTATTCCTTAGGTTTAGAAGGTTATATACAAACTAGAGCATGCCCTGAGAATACCAGTTATGATTTTCCAGAAACCTCATCACATAGGAACCAGACAAGACATGACTACAAGAAAAAACTGCAATAAAACAAAACAAAAACCAAAGAAACTTCAAAGTTTTGAAAGATCATGGAAGAGTGAATAGGTTTGTTCTTTCTTATATTAGAGGGCAGAAACATCATCAATGGGTACAAATTTTGGTGAGGCAAATTTGGACTCAAATCAGAAAATTCTTAGTTCTAGAAACAATTGAGGTAGTTCCTGTCATCTACACAATAAGTGCCCTTTCACTGAGAGTGTTTCCACAGTCTAGATAGGTGGTCATTTGTCAGAGATGTAATTAAATGAAATGCTGTATGGGTGGAGAGCTAGATGAGATGATCTATAAGCTTTCTTCCAATGCCAAGTCCAAACACAGCCTTATTTTTGTATCTTCTCTTAGTAAAGAAAGTTGTACAAAATACTGATTAAAATAATAATAGAATTATGGGGAGGGAAATGGAGGGAAGAATATTGAATATTCTTTCTACTGTATTGTAAAGAATGTATAGAACATAAGGAAAATTTTGGTAGACATTTTGGAAGTTGTTCTGAATTGATTTAGGCCAAGAATGGAATCCTTTACTTCACTTTAGTACCAAGGTGAAAAGGGAACCAGTAATGCCTTCCAGGAATCTTTTTGAAATTATTGCCTATTGTGGAAAAGATTAAAAAAAAAAAAACGCTTATTAGGCTTCTAGTTAAGACATTTTATTCCACAAATACTGATTCTTAGCATAAACAAGACACTTTATATTTGCCAAGTTCTTCTTTTTTTTTTTTTTGGCGGTACGCGGGCCTCTCACTGTTGTGGCTTCTCCCGTTGCGGAGCACAGGCTCCAGACGCGCAAGCTCAGCGGCCATAGCTCATGGGCCCAGCCGCTCCGCGGCATGTGGGATCTTCCCGAACCGGGGCACGAACCCGTGTCCCCTGCATCGGCAGGCGGATTCATCAACCACTGAGCCATCAGGGAAGCCCACCAAGTTCTTCTTTAAGAGTTATTAATTTGTCTTCACAACAACCCATGGGAGAGCAATGAAGTTTGTCTTTATTTAGCAGATGAAGAAACTAAGGCCACAGGTATGTAGTCACCAAGTCCATCATTTTTCAGAAGACTTGAAGGGTTTTTGTTGTTGTTGTTGTTGCTTGTTGTTGCTGTCTTGATACTATATGTACAGACAGTGAACCTAACGAGCCAATGAGTTGATGTGATTCATTTGTTAACATTGCCCTAAACCTCAAGCTAACTTTTTTCTGAGTCTCATTCTTTGAACTTGGCTAATAGTTTTGTAGCTATAGGTGTAGTTATATGTGTAGTTAACACATTTTTTATTTGTAACTCATTTTGGCTGTTTATAAAGAAGCTTTAAACTATTAAATCTCATTTAACAGGCAAAATTAAATTTGGTTTGACTACTCTATATGCCTTAAACAGTTGTTTTTAAGTTGTTTTAAATCCAAGGCACATATCTAAGCAAATTTGTTTACCATTGACTGAATAAAGTTGAAATTCAGACAACATAGTTCTTAAAATCTATTACTTGGCAAACAGAATTATTTTAAATTACTGCATTAGCACTGACTCATTCAGAATAGCATCTGCTGGAAGACCACCAAAGAATCCCAGGGATTTGATTCAGTCATTACAATGACAATAAACAACAAATTGGCAACCTCTAGCGCTGACAATTTTGTTGAAACACATTATATTGTTTTCAAAACTTTAGCAGAATCTACATCAGTGATCTCAACTTAAAAAAATTCTATATACCACTCTTCCTTATTTCATATTACTCAGCATTGCCAGATTCTTTAATTTTGCTGGTCTAATGGAGATAAAATTACACGACACTGAAGTCTTAATTTGCCTGTCTTTTGTTGCTAATGCAATTGTGAATTTTTTCAAATATTTGTTCACCGTTTGCGTGTTCTTTACTGTGAAATAACTACTTACATCTTTTGCTAATTTTCTATGGGCTTTTTGCCCTTTCCTTATTGATTTCCTGGATTTAAAAATACAAATAGTAAACTTTTGGTTATATATTTTACCAATGCCTTCTCTAAGTTTATGGTTAGTTGTTTTATTTTTTAATATTTCCTTATGAAATATTTTGCTTATTTTTTTAGGGTGGGGAATATATGTTAATAATTTATTAAATAACAAAATCAACTTTTTAGAAAAAAACATTTAAGTTGAATGTTCTGCCTAGTTGTTTAAATTATGCCTATGGAAAATAAAGGCCTTTTTTTTTTTTTTCTTTGCGGTACGCGGGCCTCTCACTGTTGTGGCTGGCGGAGCACAGGCTCCGGACGCGCAGGCTCAGCGGCCATGGCTCACGGGCCTAGCCGCTCCGCGGCATGTGGGATCTTCCCGGACCGCGGCACGAATCCATGTCCCCTGCATTGGAAGGCGGACTCTCAACCCCTGCGCCACCAGGGAAGTCCCAATAAAAGTTGTTTGTATACAACACAATTAACTCTGGTGGATAGTAGGTTAACCAAAAACGTTGAAGTGGGCAATCATAAAATATATAATAAGAAATACAACTGGGAAAAAACAGATTTGGAAACAAATTGAAATGTTTTTGGTAAATATAGCTCAAATATGGAATAACTAGAAATCAGGTCACTAGCTTCTGAAAGTCAACCTGCACTCAGTATATTCTGCTGAGGAAATGTTCTGTTAATCATTTCTTAACACCAAGGTAGGCAAATTGACCAATTTTGCCCTATTTGGTTACTAGATTTGGGGTTCTTGTTTAAGAAATCCTTCTCTACCAGTGATGATAAAGATATTCTCTTATATTTCCTCTAAAATGTGTAAAGATTAGTTTTTTACATATATGTACTTAATCCATCTAGAATATGGATTGAGATTCAATTTTATGTTTTCTAAATGGATTATCAGTTTTTCTAATACAATTTCTTGACGAGTATTTTCTTTCTTCAATAACCTGCAATGTCACTGACACATGGGTGTATGTGGGTCCATTTCTGTATCCTTTATTATATTTCTTTGATTAATTTTTGTATATTTGTGTAAAACATCATTGGCTTAATTAATACAGTTTTATAATAAGCCTTGATTTCTGGTAGAAATATCCCACTTAACTTGTTTCTCCCTACCCTTTTGGGAGTGTCTTGGCTTATCTTAGAACTTTGCCCATATTCATTTTAGAATGCTTGTTAAATTTCTCGAATATTTGGTTTGAATTTTGAGTGGAATTTTATTGCCTCTAAGATTAATTTTGAGGAAAACTACTAACTTAACTACATTAAGCCATCCTATCCATGAATGTGGTACATTTCTCAATTTATTTAGGTATTTAAATTCCATATGGAATCTTTCTTCTCCCTGGAGAATACTTTTTCTATTTTATTTAGTTCACACCTGAATTATTTTTTTGTTTGTTTGAAAAGGTCTTTAGTTTTTATTTTTGAGAACTGTTGCTCTTAGGCATAACATTTTATGGTAGCAGGTATTTTATTTCAGCATTTTGAAAAATCATTCCATTGTCTTCTGGCTTTGACTTTTTCTATAGGGAAGTTAGCTATTAGTCTTTTTTTTTTTTTTTCTTTTCTTTTACATCTTTATTGGAGTATAATTGCTTTACAATGGTGTGTTAGTTTCTGCTTTATAACAAAGTGAATCAGTTATACATATACACATGTTCCCATATCTCTTCCCTCTTGCGTCTCCCTCCCTCCCAACCTCCCTATCCCACCCCTCCAGGCGGTCACAAAGCACCGAGCTGATCTCCCTGTGCTATGCGGCTGCTTCCCACTAGCTATCAGTTTTATAATTGGTAGTGTATATATGTCCATGCCTCTCTCTTGCTTTGTCACAGCTTACCCTTCCCCCTCCCCATATCCTCAAGTCCATTCTCTAGTAGGTCTGTGTCTTTATTCCTGTCTTACCCCTAGGTTTTTCATGATATTTTTTTTCCCTTAAATTCCATATATATGTGTTAGCATACGGTATTTGTCTTTCTCTTTCTGACTCACTTCACTCTGTATGACAGACTCTAGGTCCATCCACCTCATTACAAATAGCTCAATTTCGTTTCTTTTTATGGCTGAGTAATATTCCATTGTATATATGTGCCACATCTTCTTTATCCATTCATCCGATGATGGACACATAGGTTGTTTCCATCTCCGGGCTATTGTAAATAGAGCTGCAATGAACATTTTGGTACATGACTCTTTTTGAATTATGCTTTTCTCAGGGTATATGCCCAGTAGTGGGATTGCTGGGTCATATGGTAGTTCTATTTGTAGTTCTTTAAGGAACTTCCGTACTGTTCTCCACAGTGGCTGTATCAATTTACATTCCCACCAGCAGTGCAAGAGTGTTCCCTTTTCTCCACACCCTCTCCAGCATTTATTGTTTCTAGATTTTTTGATGATGGCCATTCTGACTAGTGTGAGGTGATATCTCATTGTAGTTTTGATTTGCATTTCTCTAATGATTAATAATGTTGAGCATTCTTTCATGTGTTTGTTGGCAGTCTGTATATCTTCTTTGGAGAAATGTCTATTTAGGTCTTCTGCCCATTTTTGGATTGGATTGTTTGGTTTTTTGTTATTGAGCTGCATG
This sequence comes from Delphinapterus leucas, assembly GCF_059928025.1. NCBI lineage: Eukaryota > Metazoa > Chordata > Mammalia > Artiodactyla > Monodontidae > Delphinapterus > Delphinapterus leucas. The sequence goes on from NC_143129.1 coordinate 112,951,668, forward strand.
AGCTGCTTATAAATTTTGGAGATTAATCCTTTGTCAGTTGCTTCATTTGCAAATATTTTCTCCCATTCTGAGGGTTGTCTTTTGGTCTTATTTATGGTTTCCTTTGCTGTGCAAAAGCTTTGAAGTTTCATTAGGTCCCATTTGTTTATTTTTGTTTTTATTTCCATTTCTCTAGGAGGTGGGTCAGAAAGGATCTTGCTGTGATTTATGTCATAGAGTCTTCTGCCTATATTTTCCTCTAAGAGTTTGATAGTTTCTGGCCTTATATTTAGGTCTTTAATGCATTTTGAGTTTATTTTTGTGTATGGTGTTAGGGAGTGATCTAATCTCATACTTTTACATGTAGCTGTCCAGTTTTCCCAGCACCATTTATTGAAGAGGCTGTCCTTTCTCCACTGTACATTCCTGCCTCCTTTATCAAAGATAAGGTGACCATATGTGCGTGGGGTTATCTCTGGGCTTTCTATCCTGTTCCATTGATCTATCTTTCTGTTTTTGTGCCAGTACCATACTGCCTTGATTACTGTAGCTTTGTCGTATAGTCTGAAGTCAGGGAGCCTGATTCCTCCAGCTCCGTTTTTTGTTCTCAAGATTGCTTTGCCTATTCGGGGTCTTTTGTGTTTCCATACAAATTGTGAAAGTTTTTGTTCTAGTTCTGTGAAAAATGCGAGTGGTAGTTTGATAGGGATTGCGTTGAATCTGTAGATTGCTTTGGGTTGTAGAGTCATTTTCACAATGTTGATTCTTCCAATCTAAGAACATGGTATATCTCTCCATCTATTTGTATCATCTTTAATTTCTTTCATCAGTGTCTTATAATTTTCTGCATACAGGTCTTTTGTCTCCTTAGGTAGGTTTATTCCTAGATATTTTATTCTTTTTGTTGCAATAGTAAATGGGAGTGTTTTCCTGATTTCACTTTCAGATTTTTCATCATTAATGTATAGGAATGCCAGAGATTTCTGTGCATTAATTTTGTATCCTGCTACTTTACCAAATTCATTGATTAGCTCTAGTAGTTTTCTGGTAGCAGCTTTAGGATTCTCTATTTATAGTATCATGTCATCTGCAAACAGTGACAGCTTTACTTCTTCTTTTCTGATTTGGATTCCTTTTATTTCCTTTTCTTCTCTAAATGCTGTGGCTAAAACTTCCAAAACTATGTTGAATAAGAGTGGTGAGAGTGGGCAACCTTGTCCTGTTCCTGATCTTAGTGGAAATTCTTTCAGGTTTTCACCATTGAGGACGATGTTGGCTGTGGGTTTGTCATATATGGCCTTTATTATGTTGAGGAAAGTTCCCTCTATGCCTACATTCTGCAGGTTTTTTATCATAAATGGGTGTTGAATTTTGTCAAAAGCTTTCTCTGCATCTATTGAGATGATCATATGGTTTTTCTCCTTCAATTTGTTAATATGGTGTATCACGTTGATTGATTTGCGTATATTGAAGAATCCTTGCATTCCTGGAATAAACCCCACTTGATCATGGTGTATGATCCTTTTAATGTGCTGTTGGATTCTGTTTGCTAGTATTTTGTTGAGGATTTTTGCATCTATGTTCATCAGTGATATTGACCTGTAGTTTTCTTTCTTTGTGACATCCTTGTCTGGTTTTGGTATCAGGGTGATGGTGGCCTCATAGAATGAGTTTGGGAGTGTTCCTCCCTCTGCTATATTTTGGAAGAGTTTGAGAAGGATAGGTGATAGCTCTTCTCTAAATGTTTGATAGAATTCGCCTGTGAAGCCATCTGGTTCTGGGCTTTTGTTTGTTGGAAGATTTTTAATCACAGTTTCAATTTCAGTGCTTGTGATTGGTCTGTTCATATTTTCTATTTCTTCCTGATTCAGTCTTGGCGGGTTGTGCATTTCTAAGAATTTGTCCATTTCTTCCAGGTTGTCCATTTTATTGGCATAGAGTTGCTTGTAGTAATCTCTCATGATCTTTTGTATTTCTGCAGTGTCAGTTGTTACTTCTCCTTTTTCATTTCTAATTCTATTGATTTGAGTCTTCTCCCTTTTTCTCTTGATGAGTCTGGCTAATGGTTTATCAATTTTGTTTATCTTCTCAAAGAACCAGTTTTAGTTTTATTGATCTTTGCTATCGTTTCCTTCATTTCTTTTTCATTTATTTCTGATCTGATTTTTATGATTTCTTTCCTTCTGCTAACCTTGGGGTTTTTTTTTTGTTCTTCCTTCTCTAATTGCTTTAGGTGTAAGGTTAGGTTGTTTATTCGAGATGTTTCCTGTTTCTTAAGGTAGGATTCTATTGCTATAAACTTCCCTCTTAGAACTGCTTTTGCTGCATCCCATAGATTTTGGGTCATCGTGTCTCCATTGTCATTTGTTTCTAGGTATTTTTTATTTCCTCTTTGATTTCTTTAGTGATCACTTTGTTATTAAGTAGTGTATTGTTTAGCCTCCATGTGTTTGTACTTTTTACATATCTTTTCCTGTAATTGATATCTAGTCTCATGGCATTGTGGTCGGAAAAGATACTTGATACAATTTCAATTTTCTTAAATTTACCAAGGCTTGATTTGTGACCCAAGATATGATTTATCCTGGAGAATGTTCCATGAGCACTTTCGAAAATGTGTATTCTGTTGTTTTTGGATGGAATGTTCTATAAATATCAATTAAGTCCATCTTGTTTAATGTATCATTTAAAGCTTGTGTCTCCTTATTTATTTTCACTTTGGATGATCTGTCCATTGGTGAAAGTGGGGTGTTAAAGTCCTCTACTATGAATGTGTTACTGTTGATTTCCCCTTTTACGGCTGTTAGTATTTGCCTTATGTATTGAGGTGCTCCTATGTTGGGTGAATAAATATTTACAATTGTTTTATCTTCTTCTTGGATTGATCCCTTGATCATTATGTAGTGTCCTTAGTTGTCTCTTGTAATAGTCTTTATTTTAAGGTCTATTTTGTCTGATACGAGAATTGCTACTCCAGCTTTCTTTTGGTTTCCATTTGCATGAAATATCTTTTTCCATCTCCTCACTTTCAGTCTGTATGTATCTGTAGGTTTGCAGTGGGTCTCTTGTAGACAGCAAATATATGGGTCTTGTTTTTGTATCCATTCAGCCAATCTGTGTCTTTTGGTGGGAGCATTTAGTCCATTTACATTTAAGGTAATTATCGATATGTATGTTCCTATTCCCATTTTCTTAATTGCTTTGTGTTCGTTATTGTAGGTCTTTTCCTCCTCTTGTGTTTCTTGCCTAGAGAAGTTCCTTTAGCATTTGTTGTAAAGCTGGTTTGGTGGTGCTGAACTCTCTCAGCTTTTGCTTGTCTGTAAAGGTTTTAATTTCTCCATCAAATATAAATGAGATCCTTGCTGGGTAGAGTAATCTTGGTTGCAGGTTTTTCTCCTTTATCAGTTTAAATATGTCCTGCCACTCCCTTCTGGCTTGCAGAGTTTCTGCTGAAAGATCAACTGTTAACCTTTTGGGGATTCCCTTGTGTGTTATTTGTTGTTTTTCCCTTGCTGCTTTTAATATGTTTTCTTTGTATTTAATTTTTGACACTTTGATTAATATCTGTCTTGGTGTATTTCTCCTTGGATTTATCGTGTATGGGACTCTCTGTGCTTCTTGGACTTGATTAACTATTTCCTTTCCCATATTAGGGAAGTTTTCAACTATAATTTCTTCAAATATTTTCTCAGTCCCTTTCTTTTTCTCTTCTTCTGGAAGCCCTATAATTCGAATGCTGGTGCATTTGTTGTTGTCCCAGAGGTCTCTGAGACTGTCCTCAGTTCTTTTCATTCTTTTTTCTTTATTCTGCTCTGCAGTAGTTATTTCCACTATTTTATCTTCCAGGTCACGTATCCGTTCTTCTGCCTCAGTTATTCTGCTATTGATCCCATCTAGAGTATTTTTAATTTCATTTATTGTGTTGTTCATCATTGTTTGTTTTATCTTTAGTTCTTCTAGGTTCTTGTTAAATGTTTCTTGCATTTTGTCTATTCTGTTTCCAAGATTTTGGATCATCTTTACTATCATTATTTGAATTCTTTTTCAGGTAGACTGTCTATTTCCTCCTCATTTATTAGGTCTGGTGGGTTTCTATCTTGCTCCTTCATCTGCTGTGTGTTTTTCTGTCTTCTCATTTTGCTTATCTTACTGTGTTTGGGGTCTCCTTTTTGAAGGCTGCAGATTTGTAGTTCCCGTTGTTTTTGTTGTCTGTCTCCAGTGGCTAAGGTTGGGTCAGTGGGTTATGTAGGCTTCCTGGTAGAGAGGACTAATGGCTGTGTTCTGGTGGATGAAGCTGGATATTGTCTTTCTGGTGGGCTGGTCCACGTCTGGTGGTGTGTTTTGGAGTGTCTGTGGACTTATTATGATTTTAGGCATCCTCTCTGCTAATGGGTGGGATTGTGTTCCTGTCTTGCTAGTTGTTTGGCATAGGATGTCCAGCACTGTAGCTTGCTGGTTGTTGAGTGAAGCTGGGTGCTGGTGTTGAGATGGACATCTCTGGGAGATTTTTGCTATTTGATATTATGTGGAGCTGGGAGGTCTCTTGTGGGCCAGTGTCCTGAAGTTGGCTCTCCCTCCTCAGAGGCACAGCACTGACTCCTGGCTGCTGCACCAAGAGCCTTTCATCCACACGGCTCAGAATAAAAGGGAGAAAAAGTAGAAAGAAAGAATTAGTAGAAGTAGAAAGAGAGAAAGAAAGAAAGAAAGGAGGGAGGGAGGGAGGGAGGAAGGAAGGAGAGAAGGAAGGAAAAAAAGAAAGGAGATAAAGTAAAATAAATTAAGACAAAATATAATAAAGTTATTAAAATAAAAAATAATTATTAAGATAAAAAAATTAAAAAAACAAACAAAAACGGATGGCTAGAACCCTAGGACAAATGGTGGAAGCAAAGCTATACAGACAAAATCTCACACAGACGCATATACATACACACTCACAAAAAGAGGAAAAGGCAAAAAAATCATAAATCTTGCTCTCAAAGTCCACCTCCTCAATTTGGGATGATTTGTTGTCTAAAGGAGGGAAGGAAGGAAAGAAAGAAAGAAGATAAAGTAAAATAAAATTATTAAAATAAAACAATTATTATTAAGAAAAACAATTAAAAAAAAATGGACGGATAGAATCGTAGGACAAATGGTGGAAGCAAAGCTATACAGACGAAATCTCACACAGAAGCATATACATACACACTCACAAAAAGAGGAAAAGGGGAAAATACCATAAATCTTGCTCTCAAAGTCCAGCTCCTTAATTTGGGATGATTCGTTGTCTATTCATGTATTCCACAGATGCAGGGTACATCAAGTTGATTGTGGAGCTTTAATCCGCTGCTTCTGAGGCTGCTGGGAGAGATTTCCCTTTCTCTTCTTTGTTCTCACAGCTCTGGGGCTCAGCTTTGGATTTGGCCCCGCCTCTGCGTGTAGGTCTCTGGAGCCGAGGGGAGGGAGGGGCATGGAGTGTGGGGCGAGCGTGACATTGCATCAGCCTGAGGCGTGCCGTGTGTTCTCCCGGAGTAGTTGTCCCTGGATCCCGGGACCCTGGCAGTGGCGGGATACACAGGCTCCCCGGAAGCGGGGTGTGGATAGTGACCTGTGCTTGCACACAGGCTTCTTGGTGGCAGCAGCAGCAGCCTTAGCGTCTCATGCCCGTCTCTGCGTTCCGTGCTTTTAGCCGCAGCTTGAGCCCGTCTCTGGAGCTCCTTTAAGCAGCGCTCTTAATCCCCTCTCCTCACGCACCAGGAAACAAAGAGGTAAGGAAAAGCCTCTTGCTTCCTCGGCAGGTCCAGACTTTTTCCCGGACTCCCTCCCGGCTAGCCATGCCGCGCTAACCCCCTGCAGGCTGTGTTCACGCCGCCAACCCCAGTCCTCTCCCGACGCTCTGACCGAAGCCCGAGCCTCAACTCCCAGCCCCGCCCACCCCGTCAGGTGAGCAGACAAGCCTCTCGGGCTGGTGAGTGCCGGTCAGCACCAATCCTCTGTGTGGGAATCTCTCCGCTTTGCCCTCCGCACCCCTGTTGCTGTGCTCTCCTCCACGGCTCTGAAGCTTCCCCCTCCGCCACCCGCAGTCTCCGCCTGCGAAGGGGCTTCCTAGTGTGTGGAAACCTTTCCTCCTTCACAGCTCCCTCCCACTGGTGCAGGTCCCATCCCTATTCTTTTGTCTCTGTTTATTCTTTTTTCTTTTGCCCTACCCAGGTACGTGGGGGGTTTCTTGCCTTTTGGGAGGTCTGAGGTCTTCTGCCAGCGTTCAGTAGGTGTTCTGTAGGAGTTGTTCCACGTGTAGATGTATTTCTGGTGTATCTGTGGGGAGGAAGGTGATCTCCGCGTCTTAACTCTTCCGCCTTCTTCCCGGAAGCCTCGCTATTAGTCTTTTTGATGCTCATTTTAAGGTGAATATCTTTTCTCTAGCTTGTTATAGGATCTACAGTTATACCTGGTGTGACATTTTTGATATTTATCTTGCTTGACATTGCTTGCTTGACATTTTGACTTTTTGAAAATATGGCTTAATGTCTCTCAACAATTTTAAAACATTCCCGGTCATTATCTTCTCAAATAATACTTCAAGTTCATTCAACTCTTCTGGGACTTTAATTAGCTGTAGATTAAACCTTTAATTTCATTGACCAGAGTTCTTATACTCTATGATGTTTTTCAACCTATCTTTTTCCTCTCTGTGCTTTATAATGGATATTTTCAATTAACATATTTTTGTTTATTGACACTGATATTTCTATTGAAATATTGATATGTTTTCTAATCTATCCTGGATATATTTCTATATTTTAAATCACTAGCAGTCCTTTTAGTTCTGTCTATTCTGCAGTTTATCCTAGCCATTGAATTCTAGGTTAAATTATTATATTTTTAATTTCTAGAATTGCCATTTTTATAGTTTATATTCTCTGTTAAAATTGCTAATCTGTATTTTTAAATTTATTTTAACATATTAAGCTTAGTTATTTTTAAGTTACTAGCTGATAACTCCATTATTCAGATTCTCTCTGGATCTACTTCTATTCCCTATTATTTCTCTTAGGTTTTGATTACATTATCTTGCTTAATTATTTGCCTGGTTTATTATTATTTTTTGTTGATAAATTCTAATCACTGCATATCAAAAAAATAAAGATAACTTGAGGCTTGGGGTGAGGTTATCTTCCACCAGAGAAAATTTATATTTATTTCTAATAGGTAGTTAAGGACATTAGTAATCAAGGTTTGCTTTAATTGAGTGGGGTTTTAGATCTTTTGAGAGTGATTTATGTTTTGTTCACCCTTATTCCAAAGCCTAGGAGATTTGTCAGTCTCTGCCCCGTTGGCAGATTCTGAACTTGAATTTCTTTCCATTTAGCCTCATAAGTCTGTTAAAGCTCTGTGGAAAAGTTTGTTTTGGAAATAGCAGAGACCCATAGGTTGAATTCTCTCAATTTTTGCATTTTTGAATTCATAATTCTTTACTTTCTTGTTGTTTTTCCAGTGAATTAAAACATACTATTCAAAACAATTTGCTCACATTTATTTATTTATTTAACATTTTTATTGGAGTATAATTGCTTTACAATAGTGTGTTAGTTTCTGCTTTAAAACAAAGTGAATCAGCTATACATATACATATATCCCCATTTCTCCTCCATCTTGTGTCTCCCTCCCATCCTCCCTATCCCACCCACCCCTCTAGGTGGTCACAAAGCACCGAGCTGATCTCCCTGTGCTATGCAGCTGCTTCCCACTAGCTATCTATTTTATATTTGGTAGTGTACATGCCACTCTCTCACTTTGTCCCAGCTTACCCTTCCCCCTCCCTGTGTCCTCAAGTCCACTCTCTACGTCTGCTTCTTTATTCCTGTCCTGCCCCTAGGTTCATCGGAACCTTTTTTTTTTAACATTCCATATATATGTGTTAGCATAAAGTATTTGTTTTTCTCTTTCTGACTTACTTCACTCTGTATGACAGACTCTAGGTCCATCCACCTCACTACAAATAACTCAATTTTGTTTCTTTTTATGGCTGAGTAATATTCCATTGTATATATTTGCCACATCTTCTTTATCCATTCATCCGTTGATGGACACTTAGGTTGCTTCCATGTCCTGGCTATTGTAAATAGAGCTGCAATGAACATTGTGGTACATGACTCTGAATTATAGTTTTCTCAGGGTATATGCCCAGTAGTGGGTTTGCTGGGTCATATGGTAGTTCGAGTTTTAGTTTTTTAAGGAACCTTCATACTGTTCTCCCTGCTCACATTTATTGGTTGTTTTAAGCTGGAGAGTTGATCTGGAATATCTAGTTTGCCACTATTGGAAGCAGAACTCCCTTCCAATGATTTAAAAAATTCAATATGTGTGTGTGTCTTATTTCAATGCATTTTATTTATTTTCCAAATCTGACTGGTCATTTTTGCTGTTTCTTCCTTGCTCACGTATCTTGTTTTTCTATTTCTCTCTCTTTTTAAAACATTCCATTCATAATTATTTTACATTCTATAACTGATATTTTTAGAACTCTAAAGGTTTAGGGGTTTAAAACTGTGGTGTTTCTGCTCATTCTCATAAATAGTGGAGTATTTCTTCATATGCTTGGTAATTTGTTTTTTACTATGAGCTCATTTTTTGTTAAAATTCTGTGGGAATCTTGAGGGCCTAACTTGGGGATATTTTCCTCTAGAAAGATCTTGTGCTTGCTCCTCATGGGTACAATTGGATGCTACTAAGTTGATACCATTCGAATATAATATTTCAGCTTCAGGTTTCTCTGGCTGCGCAGATGGTATATATTTGAAATTGTGACCTGAATGATAGCAAGTCAATGGGGCTGATTCTCAGGAGAAACTATTATAATTTGTGTGTGTGTGTGTGTGTTTCACCCAGAGACCTGATGGAGACAGACAATTTCCTGAGAGGTTTCCATTGCTAATACGCAGATATTTTCAACATCTTTCTACTAGTGCTGTAGTACCTTTGAGGCCTCAAATTAATGAAGTCCATAACTCATGGGTCCTTTATTAGGTTGTAGCTGTGAATTCACGACCTGGATGTTTTGGGTGACGAAAAAATACATCTAGCATATCCAAGAACAGATAAAGTAGCATATTAATAGTGATGAAAAAAAATTTTTTAAGTCATGAATAATACTTACAGAGCTCAGGAAGAAAATGCAAAGGCATGAAGTTGCTAAAAGTAAGACAATAAGAAGTGGTGGGTATGCTGTCTATAAGATTCCAATTCCAGTTTAAAAAAGAAGATGGCTAAGAAAATGTCTCCTGTAAGTACTTGATCCTGAGACTGCTGGTTTTTGACCTCTGCCTGCACCCAAGAAATACCTTCATAGTATACTTTAGGTAGACTTAAATATGTGCTAATATTTCCTGCTGTACTGTGACAACATCCAGTTTCACATTCATATGTGATCTATAACAGTTTAACTTGCTTACACTTTTCTATTTAAAACTCTATTCTTGGTATAGCCTTTGTTCTATATTTTTTTCCAAGATGCAGAAACATCTTTATCATACATTAAAGATAATGGTCACAGAGTAAAGATTTCCTAATCATAGTAAATTGAAGGAGTTTGGATACAGGATCAGTTCCATGAATTAGGGATTCCAGAGGCTAAAATTAACAGTATTAATGATATAGAGAACAAAAGTTACTATTAAAACATTGTGCATAAATTGCACCTACTACTAATCCATATTATTTGATGATGAGAGAAATGAGGTGAAATAGAAGATTAATGAAAAAATCAATGCTACTTTCTGTCTTCTTACTAAATAAGAGTTGATTTGTATCATCACTATTAGCATCTAAGTATAAATGGGAATAAGATTGGGTCTAGAGGGAGAAGTTGTGTTGAATTTTATGGCCCTGTGTAGGCAAAGTGTAGTGCTTAATTCCATAGCTTTCCACTTATGGTGTGACCACATGCTATTTTTTCCATATCCAGACTAGATATTAAGTGAACTCTTTCTATATATCAAGAAAAAATGCTGCAGAAATATATTTCTTATTTAATTTCTACTATTCTTTTAAATGGCAGTTTGCAGAATGCATCTGGGTGTACAGCTAATGACCCATGAGCAATAAGCAACTGTTTAAGTAAAATGCACTATGAAAAAGCTTTTACCAAACAGCATTTTAATATTTTAAATAGATTTTCCATTGCAGGCTCTTTGTAACTGGATTAGTTCTCTGATGTGTTCTGACAGAGCTGTGGTTAGGGATACTCCATTAACTTTGTCTGTCATCTTATTTTCCCTAGTATCCAGCAGAACACCCTTATATTTCATAATTTGTATTGCTATCAGTGCTGATTTGTAAATGTGCAAATTATAATTAACAGTGGCTACTACTTCTATTAAATATTAAATCATTCTTGCAGCTTATATTTTCCACAGCAGATGGAGCCCTGTGGTATGCAAATAGACTTCCCTTACATTGTCAGCAATTTTTAACCTATATTTTAGCTTAAAGAATACATTTTTCCCCTGTTTGCTTTATGTTTTCTGTAACATTTAGGTTAATATTTATTTACTGCAAATTCTCTTTCTACCAATAAGAATTTCATGGACTGTTACATCCCAGCACTGTGGTTTTGTTTCCCTTCATTAAAACTCCTTAATCATCTAGCTTGCTTGTAAGTACGAGAGCTTGTTATTTGTACTGATGCTGCAGCATTGCATAAGGAGCACTTAGTTATATTTTAATATCTATAGCAGAAGCAAAAATGTTAGGTATACCATCGTAGGTTTTAATTTGAAATGCAATCTATGTGCACATTTTTCCCCCAGAATAAGCAAAAGTGTTTAAGGTTTTATAGTGTCTTAAACATTCTATTAAATGTCATCAGCCGATTCAGGAAAATGTATTGCAAAAACATTAGAGAAGTGTAAAATGTATAAACGTAATAGATGCTTGGGACATGGGGAGGAATGTAAAAGTCCAACATTTATCAGGTAACCATAAACCACTAAGAAACATTGATAGAAAGTAACATTCTTGTGATATATAGTATTTTAAGCATGAACTCTTATTTCTGGTATTTATTGCATTGCTGTTATATTAAAAAAAGCACTAATCCAGAATTATTGCAACCTTCCCTAACTGTGCATTCCTAAAGTATGAATATTTTGGTTGAGGAGTGAGTTCTAACTTTCTTAACAATGAAAGGATATGCACTCTTTAAACCCGTCAGAATCAGAAGGTTGTTTCTTTGACAGGTTTTTAAGGGCAAGTTAAGACTGCCGGGGAAACCATAGAACTCAAAGGCATTAACTGACAAATTAAGCAAAGAGTAATGAAAACTTCGATGTGTTTGAATCATCATTCATTGAACTGTAATTGCCTTAGCAGCAGAAAATTAAATTGTAACAAGTAAGGGTCTTGACACTTCCCACAATTTCTAAAAAAAAGTTTGTACATGCCATGGAGGATAAACAGCAGTCACATGAAATACTGGATGTGAGTCTTTTAATTAATTTATTTTGTTTATTTATTTTTTTGGAATCAGCCATTCAATAAGACACGCAAGTTTACTGTAACAGCCTGCTTTTCTGGAATCTTTAACACGGAAAATTTTTGATCTGTAGCAGATAATGCAGTTACAAGAAGGGTCTTCTTCAAGGCATAAGGCCAGCTGGTTTATGGGAACAAGTAGAAATGACTTGCCCCTTATATGATAGCCTTCTCCCCCCACATTCTGGGGGAGGAAGAAAAAGCAGGAATATGAGGAGATAATTGTTCAGATTTTGCCTTTATGGGTGTTATTTGCGATTTTCGTTGAAAGCATTTTAATTTATTGTGACTGGGCAAAGAAAGTAATCTCCAGGTAGCAGGTTTTCCTTCCAAGAAAAAGAATACCTTTATTGCTGTTTTTTTTTTTAATGGTATGAATATGCAAAAAGAATACAGGATACTCAGATAGAAAAGCATATTTGTTTTTCTGTGGATATCCTATAGGACTCAAACAGAATACACAAAAGCTTTATGAAAAAAATTTTTAGATTAATTGAAAGTTGTAGTTATGGAACCCATAAAAACAGCCTGACCAACCTTTCTGTGTGCGTTAGAGACTGTGATTTTCCCAACATCTAATGCTTCAGCTTTGGGTGGGAAACTGTGATGAACATTTGAGTGAGAAAATATGTGTCTGAGTTAGAGCATCTGCTTTCATTACTTAGTTTTCAAGAGGACATTGCAAGTCAAGGAAATGAGTGGGTTTTATCCTGGAGAGAATCCAGGGGAAGCTAGATCTTCTTAAGAAGACAAAGGAAGAGCAGATTTCAACAGCTCTGAGGAGGGAGCTGTGGGTGAGACTGAGTGGGTTGATGGCTTGCTGGGTTGGTCAGTGATGAGCTCTACTCATCTGGGAACAGTGCACCCTCCCTCAGCAGAATGAAGGTTTGTTCAAGGTTCAGGGTTAACCCGTTTAAAATCTTCCCATTAAAATATTCCAAAATGAGGTGCCCTAAGAGAAAGGCTTTGCCTCAAATAGCTGTGCTTAATACAGATTGCCTGGAGAGGATCCTGCATGACATTTAGAAAAGCCTGGAAGGAGGAGCATAGTGGGAATGTGGAGAACAAAAACGAACTGGACTTGGGTGTGGAATTTCAAATTTAAAGTTTAGGGAAGGGTTGCCACATAAGGTGACTAAATTTCAGTGTCAAGTGATTTCATTAATGCTTCACAAACCATCTACGTTCAGAAAGAGAGTAGGGGATTTGCCTACTGTTCAAATAGTCTATATATTTCTATAGCTTGAAAAATGAAATATAGGACTTAGGACAATAGTGGCGAGTAGGGTATTTGTTAATATACGTATTAAAAGCTGTCACAGCAGCAGAGACTATCAGGCTAGTTTCTATTCCCTCTTTATTCAGGGGCTAAGGCTAAGGGTGGAGGTGTGGGGTGGAGTAGAGAAAGAGGGGGAATGGGATACCCCTGGATAAGCCAGAGAAAATGATTGTTTTGTTTGATTTTAACTTCAAATGCCTATGACAGGCTCTGGGGACCTCACATTGTCAGTAGCTTCTCACATTAGCTAAAGGCAGTGTCTTCTCTGGACCTGACTTCCTTCTCTATGTACCTTTGTATCTTCAGCCAGCAGCATCTACACAGCCAGGTTTAGGTCTCCTAGCTTTCTGCTTACTGTTTCCTACAAAAACTCTAATACTCAAGATCTGTCATGATGGCTATCACAAGGCTAATGTACAAAGTGGACGCAGTGGAATTCAAGGGTCTTTCATTCCCATTTTACTGGATCCTTCTTGACAAGACCTTCTTGTCACTTCCTCCAGGGAGCCCAGCCCCAGATATCCTTCCCTGACATACCTCACCCCTCAACCATCCTCTTCTTGGCCTCATTTAAATGTATAAGTTCTGTGGCCTGTGCTCTCAGTACTTTATGTTTATTTAATCTTACCTGGTAAATAAAAATAAGATGCTATTAACTGGGACTTCCCTGGTGGTCCAATGGCCAAGACTCTGCACTCCCAATGCAGGGGGCCTGGTTCGATCCCTGGTCAGGGAACTAGATCCCACATGCCTCAACTAAGAGTTCACATGCCACAACAAAATATCCCACATGCCGCAATGAAGATCCCATGTATGGCAGCTAAGACCCAGCACAGCCAAACAAATATATAAATAAATAAATGTTTTTTCAAAAGGTGCTATTAACTGACAGAGGTCTTTGGGTAACGTTTGCCTTTTGATAGAAATTTTCATTTACATGGACCAAGAGACCCTGTGCTAAGACCAGTAGGACAGGAGCATCCTTTGTTTTCCTTCCCGTCATAAGTTTAACTACTTTGCCTATGAGGAGTTTTGGCCTTCTATTTAAAGTCCATGAGATTATGTAAGGACCCCAAACCAGTGCCTTCCTTTTAAAAAAAAGGTGAAATAAATATCAGTCTTTAGCACATCCTCCAGAATAATACTCGTTCAGGATCTGTGGGCTTACACAAACCTAGTATTAGGCTTAATGGAAATTAAATAGTAAATCTAAGTAAAATTACCCTTTAAGGTATTCAGCTTTACAAAAAAAAAATGTGAACTCCCCTTGACTTCTTCATGTTCCTGGCATTTTATTTTAGATTTTTATGGATCTGCTTTTTTTTTTTTTCTTTCTTTCTTTCTTTTAACATCTTTATTGGAGTATAATTGCTTTACAATGGTGTGTTAGTTTCTGCTTTACAACAAAATGAATCAGCTATATATATACATATGTTCCCATATCTCTTCCCTCTTGCGTCTCCCTCCCTCCCGGGTGGGATAGGGAGGGTGGGATATGGATCTGCTTTTGAAGACCCTGAGTGTAATTGTTACAGATAAACGCCTTCTCTGGTAAACTTGAAAGAAACTACATGCAAAAAGCTTTGTTTCCTGGGGGAGGAAGTGCACAAATTTTCCAATACATTTGCAAAATGCTATAGATGCTACCTAAAAGTTGAAGATTTGCAGTGTACATTTGTGTGGTAAAAGCTCTGAGAAGTCCTGTAGTAAAAAAGCCTGTTTGAAATTGTTTAACTCAGCATTTCCTAAATGTGTAATTCTTTCGTGCACAACATTCTGGGGAACTTGTTTTCTGATTAACACAATTGTGAGGGATGGGGCGGGGCATGACGCTGTAGACATCTGCTTGTACTCTAATTATTTTAGTAGAAAAGAAGGGAAAAAATGTTATGTTGCAAGCTAACGTGGGCAGCAACAGCAAACACACCCATTTTTAAAATTCATTCATTATGCGTTAAGAATTTACTGAACACCAACTATGTAAATAAGACTAAATGAGGAATTGGGGTGCTTCTCTCAGAAAACCTAATCCTTTTCTAGAGGTGTTTATAGGATGTTAGGAAACACTGAGATAGTAAAGGTATTCCAGATTGCACGCATGTGACTAAATAAGTGATCAGTGGTGAGAAGATCTCTTCCAGGGCTTGAGTCTTGACTTCTTGGGATTTGCAAGGGGTACTTGGTGCTGATGACTACCGCCTCATCTAAGCCACATTCTGTGCCGACATCCAGACTCAGTAAAAAAAAAAAAAAATAGGAAACATCACTTCATTCTGTTGAAAGCTTGTGCTGGAAGCAATGCTTTCTTTGTCTGATATTGAGGAGAGAGCACCAGGCTTGGGCTCAGAGGACTTCAGTTTGAATCGGCCTCCATCTTTCAGAGCCTTGTGGTTGGATACATCCCTGACATTGCTGAGGCACAGACACTGAGGATCCAGTTATTAACATTTTCCTGGAGTGAATCTGAGAGGATGCTGGGAGGATCTAATGAAAACAATTGTGTTCTTTGTAAGGTGTAAAGTTCTATATACACGTTAGGTATGCTTGCCATTGTTCTTGGACCAATCAAAATAATTAATCAGTATGTGAATCATTGCCTAAAATACTTCCCACTCATTTTTCTCCCTTAATCTTTACAACAAGCCTAAGTGTTAAATAATATAATTATTCCATTTTACAGATGAGAAAACTGAGGCTTCAGAATTTAAATCATAGCTTAAAGTAAAACAGCTGTGAATTTTCAGTGTGCGAGATCTTTGCCATGTTCAGCAACTTTGGAATTCATTCTTTTATTCAACTAATATTATTAAGCATGCATTTACTATGGGCTATGCATTATTTCAAGTTCTGAGTGTATAGTAGTGAACAAAATGGACTAAAATTTCTGTCCTTGTGAAGTTTAAATTCTAGTGAGGGAGAGAAACAATAAACATAGTAAATATGTAAACTATGTAGAATGTTAGAAGGTGATGGGTGCTATGGAGGACAAACAGAATAGGACAAGGGGGAGCTGGGAGTGTGAGGAGCAGGGGTGCAATATAATTTCAAATAGGTTGGACAGGGTTGCCTGTTGAGATGGTGACTGTTGAGCAAAGGTTTGAAGAAGGTGAGGAAATGAGTCATGTGATGTCAGAGGGAAGAGTGTTCCTGTCAAAGGGGACAAATAGTGCAAAGGTCCAGAGGTGTGAATATGCTGTTTGTGTTTGAGAAGCAGTGTGTCCAGTGGGACTGGAGTAAACTGAGCAGGAGAGGGTAAGAAATAGACCAGAGAGGCCAGACCGTATAGCCCTGTAGACCTTTGCCAGGGCTCTGGCTTGCACTGTTTGTAGAGTGAGAGACATGGAGGAATTTTCAGTAGAGAAGTCACATGACCTGGTGTCTATTTTAAAAGGATCACTTGGCCAGTTTGTTGAGAATACATTGTAGGGGCTAAAGGTGGATGTAAGGAAATCAAAAACTGCTCATTCCTCGTACAGAATGAAGTGAATTAGAACAGGCTTCCAATCTCATTTGATGTCCATTAAACTCGGTTAGTTCATTTTCCATATAGCAAAACAAGTAAGCTGGGGAGGCCTGTTTGAACACCTATCTATCTTGGCCAAATATTTTCTTCTTGCATCTAGAAGTCATTTATTTGGCCATGTTGGCGCTATAACCAAAATGAGATTTTCTATAATAGTGACATAAATCCTGGAATTCCAATAGAAGTTTAGATTATATAGGACTTTTTTTTTTTTTTTTTTTTTTTGGTGGGTGGTATATTCCAACTACTTCTTATCGAAACCAGTACAATTTGCAGTGTAGGCTGAGTAGTGATTTGAGAACACCATCTATCCAGGTTCTGTCTGAGGCCAGCATATACATTAATAGTGAAATATCGTTAGCAGTCGTATGCTACTACGCATAACAGGGTCAGAGCCATGTTTTTTTGAAAACAAGGCATGGAAAACTGACACAATGGGAATCTGATCTCTAGACTTCAGATCTATACAACTGAGCCTAGATGAGGAATTTGATGCTGTTGTTCCTATTGAACTGATAGAACTGGAAGTCACATAAACTGCAGTAAGCTCGTTTACGGATACTCAACTTTTTGGACCATGCTGGGGTTAATGATAGGGCAGAAATGCCAGTAGAGCAGAATACTGTTAATCCACTGGTGACATGCATTAGTGATCCTTGAAAAGTTGTACAGTAATGGGGACTTTTGTAGTTTTAGCTCCTCCCCCTATTAAGATTTGTAGGTGTTTTATATAAACGTTTATGATTCTCCCATTCACCCTCAGCGCATGACTCAGATCCATTTAACCTACCAAGAGACACGCTCAAGAAGCCTTTCTGTTAATGGAATGTGGCTGCCTTGTTTTCTTTCAAAATGCAATACAGTTACTTTGGAATTACAAGTCTACTGTGTGACCAAGAAGCATCTCAGCTGAAATGCAGATTGCACAGTGTATTGGAAATGTGAATCGTATTTTCGTTATTTACTCAAGGGTTCATGATTGGGAGTAGAAGTGCAGCAAAAAGAGGAGACTTTTCAAGAAAGTATTGGATTAATCTGAGGTTCTTCCCCTTCATATCTGATTTATCTTTTGCCATGAATTGACCAAAGCCTTCATGGAAGATATGCTCAGACAATGACAGCCAATTACCTGTTAGAAATATCTGTGATGCTCGACTCAACAGTACATAACACTAAAAAATTTGAACCATACAGAAGAGACTAGCATGGCCCCTATGCAAAGATAATATGCAAATTTGTGAAACACTCCCTATTTTTAAACTAAACTTATTGTGATAATAATTTTGTAATAAATATATATTTCAAATCATTAAGTTGTACACCTTAAACTCATACAATGTTACATGTCAATTATACTTCAATAAAGCTGGAAAAAAATAGAAGAATTTGTGTTTGGAGGCTGGAGGGAGAGCCAAAGAGTCAGGTAAGGCAGTCCCATCTTTTGAGACTGTAGTCAGGAATTTAGCAAGAAATTGAAAATGCAAAATGCTGTATTAACCATATATGTAGTTACCCGAAAGCTGGCATCATTTTAAACAAAGTGGTTAAGAGGGTATAAATGTTAGTATTCCATTGCCATCCCTGCCACCACAAATCTACAGCCTACTATTTTCCTACCATATATTTTCTAATGATGCTTCTGTTGATAGAAAGCCCTAGTCATTTTTTATTAATGGTTGCTGTGACTTCTCCCCGCTCTCTTTCCATTGGCACAGCATTTACTGATTAAAGATGCTGGGTGAGTCAGAATATTCCTTGCATAATGATTGGTTAGTTGGAATGGGTACCAGCTCTTCCTTCGTGATAAAGAACAGTGTATATAAATAAGGGTAAGAGATTTTCTTGATGTTCAAGGTCTTTGGTCTCTGAGTTACAGGCTATAAATATTTCCCGGGCCACATTCTAGATGCAGAACTTCCACTGCAGTCAACAGAAATTTTGTGACAAAATTAATGGCAGGAAAATTCACTATGATTATTTATTATTATTTCTTTTTGACTGCTCTGAAGATACTTTGGTGCATAAAGTATTGAAGAAGTATTGAGTTTTTCTAGTGGCTCATTTTCATGCAAATGTTTATCACATTTCTGGGTATTGTTTTCCTCTATCATATATATTTCCATCTTCCATGGGTAAATCAAAATCTTCATCCACATTGCATATTCAGCCTGTATTCTCATTAATTGTTACGAATATGTGATTTTCATTTATTATTTTAGTGGGTGTTTCTGAAAGTTCCACAGCAGCATCTGGCCAGGAAATGGTGTCTGTGAATCAGAATCACTACACCTAATTTTATTTTTCTTCTGTGTACTCATTTCTCTAATCCTTTCCCAGCAAACAGGAGGGATTCCTGTTTGGATTCTTTTTTATCTTAATTTTCAGAGACCCCCTGCCCACGATGTATAGACTTCAGGTTTAATTTTGCTTTTTCTGTTATGCATGGTTCAGGGAACAATGGAAGCAAATCTTGAGTCCCCTCTTCCTTTCTGCTAACGCTCCCATCTAAGCCACCACCGTGGTTTAATCTGACCAGTGTAAGCACCTCCTAAGAGGTTTTTCATCATGTTCAATTTCAGTCCCTCCCTTCTAATCTCTCGATGCTGATGTTAGAATGATCTTTTAAAATTCAGAGATGATTCTGCCTCTCTCTGCTTAAAACTCTTCTTATTGTCCTTAGGATAAGCAAATTCTTGAACATAGCTCATGGAGCTCTATATACTCTGGTCCCTACTTGCCTCTCTAGGCAGTTGTTCCACTCTCTCCCTCACCCTACGCTCAGCCACAGGGACCTGCTCTCAGATCCCCACATCACCACTTTCTTTCACCTCCAGGCCTTTATACACTATTGCTTGGCTCACTACTCCGCTCCACATGCCCCTGAGTATATCCTACTCATCATCCAAGTCTCAGCTTAAACTCTGCTCTTCTGAGTGGCCGTTCCTACTGCCGTAGATGGGCTTTGCATTCCCACAGGATCCTGCACCTGACCTTTCAAAATAACCATCACACCTGTGACTTTTTGTTTAAAGTCTATCTTCCCCGCTAGATTGCTTTCTTTGTTAGCAATCTTTGTTGGCATGGTCACTGAGGCCAGTGACCATACCTGTGTTGTTTATTGCTTTGTCCCCAGCACCTTGCACAGAAAAGGTGTTTGGACACCTAACAGGTACGTAATAAATGTTTGTTGACTTCCTAATTCCACCGCTGTCCTCAGTTACTCCTTTTACACTGCTATCAGTAGATGCAAGTTCATTTCTTTCCAAGGAGACAATGGGATACTCTTTGAAGGTTGCACAGATACTCATTGTCCTTTATGATTTTCTCTGGAGCTTCTTCCTGATGTTAATTTTTACCCTCAGAGCTCATTCTTCTCTGGAGTGACTGAAACGTCCATGTGTGAGTGGGAGATCTCTAGCCTGGGAGATGGAAGCCTTGAATTTGAATTTGCCTATGACGTTAGGTTTTAACTTGGGCAGGTCATTTAATCTCTCTGGTTATTATTCCCCTAGATGAACAGACTAGACTAAATCTATAGGCTCTTCTGTGATGTTAAGAAGCCATTTTGTGCACTTCTGGGAAGAGTTAGCCCACTGTCCTGGAGTGCAGAAGAGAAAATTACTGAAAGGTGGTCAGATGGAAATTCAGCATCTCTTCCTAGAGTGAAGGTTAGATCTTGACCTGGAGAGGACTGAGGATAGGTTGTCTGTTTCCTCCAACTTGTGCCCTCCTTCTTCTTGTTCCTCTGTGATTCATCGCAGCCCTAGGCAGTTGGGGCTTAAGGAGACAGAGCTGATGGGGGACACACATGAAACATTCTCTCACCTGGATTAGAAGCAAGCCAGGAGAGTGTATAAACACATGGTGGAGGTCATTCGTGTATGTGCGTGGAGGTGGTGGGGTGATTGTTATTGCCTGCTATCTAATCATTGTATCTTTATTCATATAATCGCCACATTGCTAAAGAGTGTTTAATGTATAATTAGTGAAAGAGCATAAGACTTAGAATTAGACTGACTGGGATTTAATTTCCAGCTCCATCACTGTGGTGTGTATGTGTGTGTGTCTGAGAGAGAGAGCGAGCAACAGAGACAGAGAGACACTGAGACCCAAGGCAATTAATTTGATTTCTATGAATCTTAGTTTCCTTCTCTACCCATTTATGGTAGTAACTATGGCATGGCATTAAGGATTTTAAAAGATCACATTTATATGATGAGTTATTAGTGTCCACTTAGCATGTCTTCCCTCTTCTTCTGATAATTCCATTCTCCTCTAGAGAACCTGCCCTTCCCTACTTAGATCATGTCTCTGACGTAAGGGGCTGCCAATCAAGTATCAACTAGTTGCTCTACAGAAGTCCACCGTAACCATCTTTTTTTTTGCGGTACGCGGGCCTCTCACTGTTGTGGCCGCTCCCGTTGCAGAGCACAGGCTCCGGACACACAGGCTCAGCGGCCATGGCTCACGGGCGGCTGCACGGCATGTGGGATCTTCCTGGACCGGGGCACGAACCAGTGTCCTCTGCATCGGCAGGCGGACTCTCAACCACTGCGCCACGAGGGAAGCCCCACCTTAACCATCTTTAAAGCAAGGATCTGCAGATGAACTGAGCCTAAACAATCAGGATATAGCCCTGGATCTTTGAAATTGAGGCTTAGGTGAGGCTTTCTGGCAGTGAAGGTTTGAAAATGCAGACTCAGAAGGTTTTGGCAACTGGGGTCCTAGCTTCTCAGAGAATTCCGATTTGCAGTAGAAGACATGGATAAAGGTGAGGTAACAATCCTGGTACGATCAAATCTTTTGTTCTAGTCATTCCCAATTACACTCTTACTCTTCATTGTCACATGAGACAATAAATGTACCTTTTTGCCTAAGCCGGCTTAAATTGCAGCCCAGTGATTTACGTATCAAAGAGTCAAAACTAGTAGAGTAGCATACTGTAGACCCTGGGGGTTACTTTTCTTCTTCACACAAATATGATGTTATTTTGTGTTTCCTATTAGTCTAGGCCCAGACATCAAGGGTTGAAAAATCAAGAGCTTCTGTATTCTGAATTCCAAGTTTTTAATAAATCACTAATCTCTCCTTTCACTTTCCCCCAGAGATTTAACTACTAATCCAAATAATATTTTTTAATACTTTGAGGCTTTAGAAATATAACAGGTGTGGATAGTTAAATACACTAATGTATATTATTACCAAGAATGTAAAATTGGCACAATATTTTAAGGTGTTCATTTTGTAGTAAGTGTCCAAAGGCTTTGTTTATATTCGTTCACTCTCTGATTCTACTTCTTTTATTCTATCCTATGGAAACAAGCTTGGATATGAACACTGATATATGTGCAAATTTATTTATTGTAGCTTAATTTGTAAGGATGAAAAATGAAACAACTCAGTAAATTTTCAAATTCGGGGAGTTATTTAAATTTCATGCAGCCTTTTAAATAATTTTTAGAATATTTGATGACATGAGAAAACTCTGGATATATTTTTCAGTGAAAAATAAAGAGTATATAAAATAGTATATATAGTATATTTCTAATTTTCAATACACACACAAACACACACGCAAAGTATATGTGTATGTTCAGAGCTATATAGCAAAAATACTAACAATGGTTCTTCCCTAGGCAATTGGGTTTCCAGTGTATGGAAGATGTTGTGACTGACTCCCCAGCATCCATCCCATTATCCTCTCTACCTCCATACCAGGTGCAACAGCCATGCAATTTGATAAGGCTGACTTTTACCTTGAGTTCCATAGGTGGCCCATCATTGAGAGAGGCTAATCAGTGTGATCCCATACCTCTAGTTATGCTTATTAGGTTAGAGGTAGACACATAATCCAGGCCCATGCCATTCAGTGCAATCATTATCTTGGCATTAATGTCTGTTTCAGAGATAAGCATATACTTTCAATTGAACCAATTAGAAAGACTTGAAGGATTTTAGTTGGGTGGTAGATACCCATTCTCTCTCCCTGATCATGGATGAGGAAATATGAAGTCCCAGGTGACATCGGAAGAGATTTTGTGACTGTAGAAGGAAGCTGGCCTTAAGGGTAACTGACACACAGAATATGGAGCAGACGTTGACCAGATACAAGGTCATGCGACCTTGTATCTGGTGGCATTGTCACATTTCTGAATTAAAATGGCACTGAAGTCCTCCCTAATTTTAGAATGAGCTAATATATTATCTAATCATTTAAGCTAGATGGCATTGAGGTTTTCATTACATGAAAAAAAAAAAACAGATCAAACTTAAAGTGGTGTACATTTTATTCTTTATACTTTCCAGTATTTTTTAAAGAGTCTCTGCCCTAAACACATATTGCTTTTATAATTAAAAAATTATTTACTTAAAAAATTGTTATTAGCTAAGAATTGGCAAGGACCCATTAAATCAGTATGTATTTTTCTCTCCTTACTCTCCCCCTTCTCCTGAATCTCCTTCAATTCTCTTCCCCCAATTCCCACAAGAGCCAGAGAAGCCAACAAAATGTCAAAATTTTGTCACTCCATTAATTAGGAGACGAATTGGGTGAGGCATAACCTCCATTCTGTGAAATTGATTGGCAAGTGACTGGCAGAGCTACCCTCTTGCTAAAGGGGCAATGGCAGAAATGGGATTGATCACCGTTTATCACCATGTGGCTCATTCTAAACACATAGAAACCTGGGAGGATTCAAAGTCACTGGTTACCGTATGCTGACGCAAGAAGCTCCAAAGCCAGGATCTAAACCTCCTTACCTAATTCGGCAGTGTGCTCAAAGGAAGAAACCCCAGGAGCAATGTGGATTGCAAAAGCTAGAAGTAAACTTAAACCAGGCACATATTCCTCTCCAGTGAGTTACAGTCATGTCAAATTTGTAAGCCATGAGGCATTTGGGAGAAGGTTCTTTTTGAGGGAGGTGAGCCTGTGGAAAATGGTGAGGGTATAGAGAAGTAGCCCCAGAACCCTACTGACAAGGTGATTCAGAAATGGAACTGGAGAGGAACAAGGGAGCCAGCGGCCAAGCAGCTTTAGAGTATCAAGTAGACAGCTCTCATAAATACTACCTTGGGGAAGAAGAATGCTCGCTGGCAGACTCTGTTTAATGAAGGCACCCCTATCCCTATTTCCCCACACCCCATTGCTCCTGGTTCCAGATTACATGCACGGTGGGGCTGCCACTGACTAGATGCGAAATCTTAGGCCAGCCACTTGACCTCTCTGTCCTTGAGTTTTCTCATCTGTAAAAGGGCTGAGAGTCAGACCAGATTACCTCTAAGGACTCGGCCTGCTTTGAAACTCTGCAGTTCTACAGTTGGTCCACCCATCTGCCTGTCTGCACAGGTCAGCCAATGAGGAGAGCCCTGGAAGCCTGAGTCCTCTGGAGTGTAGTGTTGATTCCCTGCTGGGGAGGAAGGCATCTTCTCAAAGTGGTGCTCTCAGGAAAGCAGGGGGCTTGTGAAGTCGACGCTGAGCTCCTTGCAGCTGCTCTGCAGAGGGGAAAAAACCTGTATTTTTAAAGAAGCGAATGGTCCTTTTTTGTTTAAACAAAATTAACTCACAGCTGCAAGCAGCACAATGAAAGCACATTTTAAAATAATCAGATGCTTTTGGGGCCTCCTTCTGCTGCCAGAACAACTTCAGTACGAGCTGCTGCCGGCTGCCTTTCAAGGCTGCAGCCTCTGGCGCCAACCGTCCAGGGGTTCAGTGAAGCCGAAAGCTGTTGGTGTCAGAAAAGAGGCCGAAAGTTTTATGATCTCAGGGACCCTAAAGGCCTCAGCTGTTTATTTGTTTGTTCTGTTCTCATTAGGATGTTACATATTTTTGAAAGGCATGTGACAGCTAATAGGTTGTTTTTAAAGGGTCATTTCCTTAAACATTTAAAAAAATGTCCAGTGATCTTTTAAATTTTATTTGATTATCTAATCTTTATTTTATAACAGTAATGAAGTGTGAGCCCATGCAGTCACTGAGAGGTGCTTGAGATGACCAAGGTCTAAAATCATGCTAGTTTCTGAATTTCCACCTACACTGAGTACATTGATTTTTAGATGAGGATGCTGTATACTTAGAGGATTGTTTTGTTTCTTTAAAATATTTATTTATTTATTTAATTTTTTTTCGCTATGTCAGGTCTTAGTTGCGGCATCAGGGGTCTTTGTTGCAGTGCTCGGGCTTCTCTCTAGTTGTGTCACGCAGGCTCCAGGGCTCTGTAGTTTGTGGCATGTGGGCTCTCTTGCTGAGGCGCTCGAGCTCAAGAGTTGTGGCACACGGGCTTAGTTGCCCAGTGGCATGTGGGATCTTAGTTCCTGGACCAGAGATTGAACCCACATCGCCTGCATTGGAAGGTGGATTCTTTACCATTGGACCACCAGGGAAGTCCCAGAGGATTGTTTAAAATATTCTATTCTACCATGATGTATCTGCATGTTGTTTAAGCTGCTGAGTTGACCTTAGAAGAAAAAGACATAATGGAGTTGAATACTTTGAGAAAAGCCTAATAAAATACTTAACACGTTGGAAGGGTCGACTTTGCCTCAGAGAATTAAGATTCTTCATCATGAGGAGCTGAAGTCCAAGAATCACCTTGATCCCTGGGGCTGGACACAGGGACTTATAGTCAGGTGATTCCTTCTGGGCTACCTGTTAATGGTGTGACCCTGGGCAAGGCTCTGCATCTTCCAGATTTCTTGCCTGCACAGCAGAGATCAACACTGCTAACTAACCTAATGTCTTGAGGGCCAAATAGGAGTGCATGTGTATAGTAAGCATACATTCTGCTCATGGCAAGTCTAGCCTGATAAACATTTATTGAGCACCTACTATGTTTTCAATAAATGTTTCCTTCTCTTTATTTTAAAGCACAGATTTAGCTATCAAATATCAGGAATTTAAATGGATTTAAAATCTTCTGAAGATTGAAAAAATAGACATAGGACCAATGAAAAGCAATACTGGGTAGAAAAAGAATGGATCTTTTCACCTCAGGACTAAAAGTCTCACTAAGTTCAAAAAAGTTTTTATATATTAAAAGATGCTCTCTATTTACTAGACTTTAAAGGAAAACTGGGAAACAAAATTTGAAGCAGGTCTAATATCTTGAGGTTGTTGTTTTCGAAGTCAAACCCATCCTAACATCAGAGTTAGGAGCCTGGCTGTGATTGAAAGACACTTCCTTTGTTCTCTTTATAATTAATAGTGATGATACTATTTATTATTATTATAGTTAAGAGTATAGGATAAAACCACATCATGTTGTTAAGGCCTAAGTCTGTCTTTCTTTATTCTGACAATTGTAACAACAATGATAATAATAATGTCAAAGTCGTTCTAAACTCTGTACATATAGTACCTCATTAATACTCATAACAATTCTTGTGGTAATTCCTGTTTTTTATTTTCTCCATTTTACAAATGAGGAAACTGAGACACAAAGAGGTTAAATGACTTGTCCAAGGTCACACAGCTTAATGGTAGAGGCAGAATTTGAAGAAAAGCAACTGGCTCTGGAGTCTGCACTTAAACCACTTATTTATTATACAATCATTTTCTTAACTATGAATTAAGTGTTGTCACAGCTATCTTGAAACACAATATGCCATCTTAAACACCTAAAATCTGGACTATATATTATAGTTTGGAAAAAAATTTCCTTGAAGTTTGCAGTGCTGTTTGTAACTGGTATCTAGAGGAAGATGCCCTTAGGAATTTAACATGTTCTTCCATTAAGCATGTGAGTCTATGTGCACAATATTTTTATTGTGATGTAGCTGTTTGGTTTCCTTGGAAGTTGGAGGAAAGTCCATCATGTCACAACATGTCAGCCAACTGTAAGACAAAAAAACCTTATCCAGGAATATGCCTGCTACATTGTGAACACTGTAAAAGGTGCAATTTCAAGAGAATAACAAGAATTTCCCTTTGACAAACGTTCTCCTGCCTTCTAGAAGCTTAAGGGCTAATGAATCATGTCACCTAAACACAGAAAGAATAAAGAAACAGAAGACTGGGGAAAATATGCCTGTGTATACCATAAATGTGATCCAATAAACCATTCTATTCCTAAATATTCTTTAAATCCATTTTCCCTACACAGCCCCTGCCCTTTACTTCCCTAGTCCTAACTCAGATCCTTACCACTTCCTCCCATAGCATCGCAGTAGCCTTCTACTTGGTCTCTCTTCCTCCAGTGCCTTTCCTTCTAATCCATTTCCACACCCTCTCCAGGTGACCTTGATGAAACAGAAAACTGACCCCAGTACTATTCTGTTGAGAACCCTCCCCTGACTCTTCATCACCACAGAATAAAGCTTGAGGTCCTTACAGTGACATATAAGGCCCTCCACAAAATCCTATGCATGGTTTTCCAACCTTTCTTCCCTGATGAATTGTGCCCTTCATGCTTTGCTCTTTCAAGCATTTGGAATGCCTTTTCTGCTCTTGTCTGCTGGGAGAAATCCAGTGAATCCTCTCAGACTCAATTTAACCATCACCTCATTGGAGAATCCTCCTTTGACCACCTCCTTACTAATCCCTTAGTCAGAAATAATTCTCTCACCTCTGTGCTCTCATAACACGTTATACAAACCTTTATTACAGCCCTTCCCATGGTGTTTTGTAATTCTTGGACTACATGTCAATCTTCTTCACCAGAGGAAGGGCCCTGTAAGGTGAGAATTGTGTCTGCACATTCTATCTGCAGTGTCTGACACAAAAAAATGTGTTCAATAAATAATTGTAGATTGAGGAATCAATGAATGATGGAATAAATCATTTTGCTTTAAGTAAAGGGAGAATTTTGGAAATTTTCTCTAAATTTCCATAATGAGCTCACTTAAATATCAGTTCAGTTGGTGTAGAGAATATGACGTGGCCTAGATGGCACAGAGTCTGGAGTCCAGTCCCAGACTGTCATTAATTAGCCCTGTGGTCTTGGACAGATCACCTAACCTAGATGCCTCAGTGTCTTCATCCAGAAGATAAGGATACAGATATCTAAAACCCCCGGGGTTGCCATTAGGATTGAATAAAAGTAATCTGTAGTCAAAATGCTTTTGAAAAATATCAATACAAATAAGAAGGCTTCAGCAAAGCTTCTCATAACCAGGATTTTTATATTTAATTCCATGCCAGGGAGGCATAACATATATGTACATATATACATATATATGTGTGTGTGTGTGTATATATATATATATATATATATATCTGCTTCTTATCTCACGGTCATCTGCTTATCCTTCTTTTAATTACTTTGCATCATAAAAAAGGCTCCAGAAGATTATTTTTGGTAGGTCAGTATGTTCACAAGCGAACGTAGAATTGCAAAGAGATTCTTCGAAAATATAGTACACATTCAGTTCAAAAAGAGCATGCCTGTGTTAGACCATCAAAAGTCAAAGGCATAATTTGAAATGATGAACGTATCCATTTTAAGTTACACATTACTTTGCATAGTTAATATCACTGTAATTAGTCATAGTTCCTATAATTTATTGAAAAAGATGCTCATCCCCTCCAGTGTACTACAGTGATGAATGTTGGGAGAGCAAGTTTGGAAGCTGGAATCAAGAAAATGAGTAACAGTTGGAGAATTAGTATGTAAATCAATAATACCCTTTCTTCTTCATTTTGAAACGAGGATTTTCACGACGCATTGCAAAATCAGAGAGCCCCCACAAGTTAGAGCTGTCACCACGCCTCTCAGAACTAGGCAGGTCGCTTCAACTGTAGGAAATGTTTAAAATCCTCTCAAACATTTGAGTAAATCTCCAGTAAATATTTAAACTCTGTATAACTAGTCACAAATAAATTAAGCTGATTTTATGCAGTCTCTCTAATTAGAGGGGCACAGCATTTGTTGAAACGTGATTAGTATTATTCATTAAGCAAAAAATTCTCATTTGTATCTTATTATCACTATTCTGCATAAGCCAACACAATTTGTCACGAACACCCTCATTTGCTGTATCCTCAAGAAGCAGATTATGCTTATTTTTCATTTGGACAGTGGAAAATCAAGCCAGGTGTTCGGCAGCACCAGAGTGTTCAGGTGTAACTGTGCCAGTGATGGAACATTACGAGCAGCGTGGATGAAGAATGAGGCATGGAGAATCTTGGGACTGAGGTGCCTTGAGGCCCATCCCTTCCGAGTGCCCCTGCTGATGAGACAGGTGTTGCACCGGGCTGCTGGGAGGGGAGAGGCAAACAGAAAAGAAAACTTTTTTGTAACGTCAGATCTTTCCCCTTCCGTCAGAGCCTGAAAACGCTTGCTCGAATCCCTGCTGCATGGGAGCTACCAACATATGCGATTTAAACCCACCACAGCGGTACCTTTGTTTAAATTATTGCCAAAGCATAAAAATTCAGTTCCGCGATTTGTCTAGAACTGTCTGTCTAGACACATAAGCACTGTACATATTTAGCTTTTCAGACTTATAGATATTGACAGATAAGACAAAGATTATGTTATATTATCTGGACGAAAGAGGATTGGGGCTGTTTTCTTCCTCTGCCATCTATTCGTTTTGTCTTTAAAATCTTCTTTGTTCTCTAGCTCAGGTTAGAAACTCCATTAGGGCTTCTGACTGCAGCTGCTGTATGATTCTGGCAGAAATAGGGACGTGAATGCAGTAGGGTCCATAAAATGGTGGCGAGATGATAGGAAATTATTTTTTTTTAAAGGGAGCACTGAGCTTCAATATGCTACTCCAAATCTTGTGTATTCTTTTGGAACTTGAGAGCTATGAAGGACTGGATACCAACTATTTGGCCTGTGTGTCAGTTTCTCTTTTTTGTCTCTCTTTTCCCCTTTGTTACTTCACCATCATCTCCTATTTTTGTAAACACTCTGCCTTTCCCACACGTTTCTTCCTAGTACTAATGTGGTTGAGTTTTCTGAGAGACTGATCATGTGGAATAGTGTGGGAAAAAACATCCAACAAGACAATACAGTATTGGATAGAATGGAGACATTTACCTAAAAACGTATGCAGCAAAGGGACGAGGTATGATGGTGGTCTTCAAACGTCGACAGGGTGCTCAAGGCCAGATCAGCACTATGGAGTGGCTGCAAAAGCCACTCTAAAGCCAGACGGGAAAGCTACAGGAAGGTAGTTCATTGCTTGGCCTGAGGAAGCACCCTCTAACAGAGCTGTCTAGTCCTGGGATAGGCTGGCTTGAAGGTGGTGAGCTCTTCAACACCGAAAGTGGTAAAGCAGAGTTTGGCCTGGGAGCTTGAATTATATAAGCTCCGAGTTCCTTTCCATTACCATGATTGATGATTTTCTTTTTTTGAAAAGGCTGTGCTCAATTGCCTCCATCAAGCAAAGTGGGAGAATTCCCACGATGGTAGAAATTTCAAATGTTCACGAATCTCAAGTCCTTGTTCTTCTGTATCTCACATTTTCTGAGGCCTGGAAAGCAGGCTCCCTGCTACCATATGTTACCTGGCAAATCTTCTGTTAACACCTGGGGTGCTGGTCATGCTGAGAGACCAGGATAATGCATGGCACTTATAACTCTAGTTTTAGGGTACCTTTGTCAAGATTTCATACAGAACCCAGACCAGCAGACTGAGGGACTCCTGTTATTGCTGTGGAGTCAAAGAACAGCTACAACGAAGTTAAGGCCCATCCAGAAGTCATCCTTGGCTTTCACAGCATTTCCATGAATGGAGACTTGTCCAAACACAGACCTTGGGTATCACATTTTGGATGTAAATAGTTTATCCACCTTGGAGAACTTTACAAAGTTAAAAGATATTCAAGAGTATATCTGTGTGAGGTGGAATTAATTACAAATGAAAGGGACAATTATTGATATATTATCTTCCCAGTTAGCAAATTAGTGGTGAATCTAGTCTACTGGACAGATTAAATGAAAATTATAAAATTTTTCAATGAGGTTTCTTAAATTGTGGTCAGGGACCACCCACTTGTTGAAACACAGATTCCTGGGCCCAGCCCCATATCTGTTATATTAGTTTTTTACTGCTATGTAACAAATCACCACTAACTTAGCAGTGTAAAACAACTATTTATTATCTCCTAGTTCTGAAAGTCACAAGTCCAGGTGGTGTGGCTGGGTTGTTTGTTTAAGGTGTCACAAGTCCAAAATTAGGGTCTCACTAGTCCAGGTTCTTATTGAAGGCTCTGGGAAAAAAAATCCAGTTCCAAACCTCCCTCAGGTTGTTGGCACAATTCGGGTCTTTGCTGGCTGTCAGCTGGGGCTGGCTCTCTGCTCCTGGAGGCCACCCACATTCCTTCCCACTTGGCCCTCTCCATTTTCAAACCAAAGGCCTGGCATGTGGAGGCCTTCTCATGTTTCGAATCTTTCTGACTTGTTCTGCTGTTACATGTTAGGGAAAACTCCGCTTCTAAAGGGCTCAGGTGATTAGAGTAGAACCAACCAGATAATCTCCATATTTTAAGGTGCACTCACTTGAGACTTTAATTACATCTGCAAAATCCCTTCATAACAGTACCTCGATTAGTGTTTAATTGAATAAACAGGGTACAGAGATATTGGGGAGACCATCTTTAGAATTCTGCCTACCACACCTACTAAATCAGTGTCTCTTCAGTGGAGCCAAAGAAATATGTCCTTTTAATATCACTCCAAGCGAGTCTGATGAATAATAAACTTTGAGAACTACTGGCTTAGAAGGATAATAGAAAAGCAGTGAATGTTAGTTGTTAGGTGAGTGATGTAGAAAACAACTGTTTTAGGAGTTCCCAGTGAGGGACCGCTGAAGACCAAAGATGCCAATGATTGCAAGGATGTTCATGGAGAAAATGGGCATTCAGAAAGAAATAGTGCAGGCTTTCCAAGCAAGACAGAAGGTATGAGCAGAGATTTGAACATGGGAGACACAATTGGCCTTTCACAGTACAATTAAATTAAGTCTGATTGGAGTGAAGGTGTATAATTGTGATTTGGGGGAGAAGGTGTGGGATTGGGATTATATTATTGTGCAGGGCATTGATTGCCAGATCAAGGTGTTGAAATAAAGGGAAGCCACTGAAAGCTTTTAAGAATATTTATGTTTAAAAAGCAATTCCAGTTTATTCCCTTTACCCTATTTACTCACTGAATTTCTCTGTAGTTAAGGGTTATATTTTAATTTGCTTTTAGCAAAGTCAAAGTCTTGACTGGATTCTAATGATGGCCAAACATTTTTATTATTTTTTTATTCTTGGGGATGAAGAAGGAAAAAACGTTTTCAAGTTGTAAGAAATGGACTGGAATATAAGAAAGGGTAAAATAACTCAGGGTTAAGATTCTCTGGTTGAAGGAGATTGAGTGTGACGATCTGAGTCTCTTTTAGAAACACCTTTCTACATATTCTGATCTCTAAAATATTTTCCATTTACCATCCTCCAGGTATAAATGTATTCCAAAGACCCAAAATCCTTAATGGGGAGTGGTGGGGTGAGTGTTATTTGTCATCACGTAGTCATTAGAATTGAAAGATCAGGGTCAGTTTGGTGGCTAGAAACAGAAGGTAGTCTACCTTGGAGCCAGGTTCTATAGCTTTGAATATCAGATGAAGACTGCAGATACAGGAGGGTATCATCTGACAAGCATCTTAAGCAGATGGATGACAGAGTGTGTGCACTGGAGAGTGCTGTTAATTTAATGACTCCAGATAATTCTTTAAAATTGAAAGGAGGCCACTGGGAAACAGCCAGTAAAAGTATAACTTGTGGCTTTCTGGCCTCCTGGTAGATTTATATGAGGAAAAGGAGAGGGACATATGTAGTTCTGAATTCTGAAAAACTCAAATTGTTCCTCAGAAGAGGCAATATAAACTTTACTCAGTGGAAATTTTGAGAATTCAAATCAAATCTTCCCAGCAAAGTGGCGGATCACTGTATTTTAGTGACAATTAAAAATCTTGTGTTTAAAATATGAAATGAATCATATAAGAGATTATCTACACTCTTCCTTCCCTACCACTGATGTAGGGAAATTTTCCTAAATTTCTTTTTAATTATTTTTATTGTTATTTAAAAAATTTTTGGTCATGTCACATGCCTTATGGTATCTCAGTCCCTTGACTAGGGACTGAACCTAGGCCAGAGCAGTGAAAGCCCTGAACCCTAACTACTAGGCCACCAGGGAACCCCCTAAATTTTTATATCACTGAACCACATAATTTAGCCTCTAGTGATGCTTTATTTAGAGTTGTAGACTATAGAACCTCAGGAACTCTGACCCCTTAAAGTTCATTTAATCCCATGTTTTAAATTCATTATTTTACTTATTCATTTAATGATCAATAATAGCTGCATCATGCTTTGTGAGGTTCTAAGAATATAGAGATGAACCAAACACATCTTTGTCTTCATGGAGGTCACATTCTA
This sequence comes from Delphinapterus leucas, assembly GCF_059928025.1. NCBI lineage: Eukaryota > Metazoa > Chordata > Mammalia > Artiodactyla > Monodontidae > Delphinapterus > Delphinapterus leucas. Next base: position 112,984,331 of record NC_143129.1, read on the forward strand.
CTCCAGGAAAAAACAAAAAAGTGGGGTCCTGCTGCAAGCTGAGTCTCCCATACCCACTTTGAATCAATGAGATTGAACAAGGTGGAGTGAGTTAGTACTAGTCATCCCTGAGCTTCTGACCTCCTTGGTACTAGCTGGGCACAGTGGGGAACTGAACTGATCTTACAGCCCTACTCAAAGGCAATGAGATGGTGTGAGTCAGTGCCCCACTTTAAGTAGGAAGGTGTCTTAGAGGCTGAAGGTGTAGCTGAACTTCTACTCCACCCATTTGCAATGAGGCAGTGTAAGTCAGCACTCCATTTTTGCCTGGGGGATATCAGCAGGGCCCAGTGGGAAGCTGGACATACACAGTTACCTAGCCTTTATACCTCAACAGGCGGACTGTCTACAGAAAAAGAAAATCAAATAGGATCTAAAGTCCACTAATACAATATACAAAATACCTAGATACAATACAATTAAAAAATCCCTCATTATCAAGAACCAAAAAATTACAACTTGAAAAAGAAATGATAGTCAACAGACACCAACACCAAGATGAATCAGATGTTGGAATTATCTGGTAAGAATTCCAAAGCAGCCATCAAAAAATACTTCAGGGCTTCCCTGGTGGCGCAGTGGTTGAGAGTCCGCCTGCTGATGCAGGGGACATGGGTTCGTGCCCTGGTCCAGTAGGATCCCACATGCCGTGGAGGGGCTGGGCCCGTGAGCCATGACCGCTGAGCCTGCGCATCCGGAGCCTGTGCTCCGCAACAGGAGAGGTCACAACAGTGAGAGGCCCGTGTACCACAAAAAAAAAAAAAAAAAAAAAGAACATGCAAAAAAAAAAAAAGATCATAAAAAAATACTTCAATCACAATAACAAATTCTTTCAAATCAAGTGATAAAATGGAAAATCTCAGCAAAGAAGTTATGAAAAAGAACAAAATGGAAATTATAAAATTGAAAATCATTAAAAGCAAAATAAAATACTGGATGAGCTCAGTAATAGAGATGACAGAAGGCAGAATCAGTAAACTTCAGTACACAGCAATAGAATCTACATAATCTGAACAATCTAGAATAGACTCAAAAAAAAAAAAGGAGAGGAAAGAGAGAGTTGGGATAAAAAATATTTGAAGATATCATGTTTGAAAACTTTCTCAATTTGATGAAAGATTTAAACCTACACATTCAAGAATCTGAGCAAACTCTAAGTGGGAATAGCCCCCCAAAAATCTATTTCAAGATATATTAAAATTAGACTTTGAAAACTAAAAACAAAGAAAAAAATTTGAAAGCAACCAGAGAGAAATGATACATTAGTTATCAATTGAACTGAACTCCAATTTTAATTGAACATCAGTTCAAATGATAGTGAATTTCTCATCTGAAACACAGAAAGCCAGAAAAAGGTGACACAGAATTTTTCACGTGCTGAAAGAAAAGAACAGTCAACCCAGCAAAAATCTCCTTTGGGAAGGAAGACAAAAATCAAGAAATTCTCAGACAAAGTAAAACTAAGACTTTGTCACTAAAAGTAAACATACACTCAAAGAATGGCTAAAGGAGGTTCTCTAAACAGAAAGAATATAAAAACAGAAGAAGACTTGGAACTTTAGAAAGGAAAGGACATCGGTGGATAAAAATCAGGGCAACTATAATAGACCGTTCTCATGAATTTCTTAAATTATATTTGATGGTTAAAGCAAAAACCAATACATCTTATGTGATGCTTAATATATGTAGAAGAAATACGTAATAAAATTATATTTTAAAAATCGAGAAGATAAAGTGATCTAAATGGAAATAACATTCACTTGAACAGATAAATATTTCACTTGAATGGATAAAACATTGAGACAAGTAAACTGTAATAAGTTACAGTCTGGAATAGAAAAAATATGTTTTCCTGAAACTCGAAATCTGCTCATCAACCAGAACACACTCAGTGGACTGTACATAGATAAGAAATGCAACTTTATTGTGCTCACACACATAAAATAGTCATTCTGGTACTTATTGGATTGCATTGGATCAGAGAGATCTCCTTTGGCAATGCAAGTTGGAGATGAGAGTGGAAGCGATGGGGCTTGAGAAAAGTGGATGAGTTCCAATGTCTGAATTCCTTCTTAAGTTCCACAACAAACAGACTTCCAGCTCAAGTTTGAACTCATCTAAGGAGGACCGTCTCTGTCTTCCCTAGGTACTTTTACTTTTGATTTGCAGTAATATCCTTGAGCAACTCAAATCCAATCCTAGTATGGGTTCAGTCCCACCAGGAGGCAGAAGCAGGAATTAATTTTGCTGCCATAGGCCTGGTGTCTGGATTCCTAATTATAAGTCATAAGTAAACACATCTCTGATAGATGGAAGCCTTCCATATTCCTTTACCATGCTGTGTAATCGCACAAATCTAAATCCATCCCCAGGTAGCCAAGAGTCTAAATCCAGACCAGACATCCACTCTGACCCCATTACCCAAGTACAATTTAAAACACAGTGTTACTTTAAGCAAACAATTTTTTTTGAAGTATAGTTGATTTACAATACTATATTAGTTTCAAGTATATAGCATAGTGATTCAATAATTTTATAAATTATATTCCATTTAAAGTTACTAAAAAATAATGGCTATGTTTCCCTGTGCTGTACAATAATATCTTTGTTGCTTATCTATTTTATACTTAGTAGTTTGTATCTCTTAATCCCATATCCCTATCTTGCCCCACCCCCCTCCCATCTTCCCACTGATATCCACTAGTTTATTTCTATGTCTGCTAGTCTGTTTCAGTTTTGTTATATACATTCAATTTATTTTTTAGATTCCACATATAAGCCATAACATACAGTTTTCCTCTATCTGACTACATATTTCACTAAGCATAATACTCACTAGGTCCATCCATATTTTTTAAATGGCAGAATTTCATTTTTTTTTTCATGGCTGAGGAGTATTCCAGTGGTATTCTTCTTTATCCATTTGTCTGTTGATGGACACTTGGATTGCTTCCATATCTTGGCTGTCATAAATAACGCTGCTATGAACATTGGGGTACATGCATCTTTTTGAGTTAGTGTTTTTATTTTTGGACATATACTCAGGATTAGAATTGCTGGATCATGTGGTAGTTCTATTTTTAGCCTTTTCAGGAATTTCTATACTGTTTTCCATAAGTGAATGCACCAACTTACATTCCCACCAACAGTGAACAAGGATTCCCTTTTCTCCATACCCTCACGAAAATTTGTTATTTGTATACTTTTTGATGTTAGCCATTCTGATAGGTGTGAGGTGATATCTCATTATGGTTTTGATTTGCATTTCTCTGATGGATATCAAGGGGGAAAGGGGTGGGGTGGGAGGAATTGGGAGACTGGGAATTACACATATACATTGTTGATACTATGTATAAAATAGACAACTGATGGGAACATACTGTATAGCACAGGGAACTCTACCTAATGCACTGTGGTAACCTAAATGGGAGGGAAGTCCAAAAGGGAGGGGATATCTGTACGTATATGGCTGATTCATTTTGTTGTGCAGTGGAGGCTAACACAACATTGTAAATCAACCATACCCCAATAAAAATTAATAACAACAACAAAAACACAATGTTGAGCATCTTTTCTTGTGCCTGTTGGCCATCTGTAGGTCTTCTTTGGAAAAATGCATGTTCAGGTCATCTGCTCATTTTTCAATTGGGTTGTTTGTTTTTTGTTGTTGAGTTGTAAGAGCTGTTTATATATTTTGGATATTAACCCCTTGCTGGTCATATTATTTACAAATATTTTCTCCCATTGTCTTTTTGTTTTGTTTATGGTTTCCATTGCTGTGCAAAACATTTACATTTAATTAGGTCCTACTTGTTTGGTTTTGCTTTTATTTCTTTTGCATTAGGAGACAGATCCAAAAATACATTGTTACAATTTATGTAAATGAGTGTTCTGCCAATGTTCTCTTCTAGGGGTTTTATGGTTTCAGGTCTTACATTTAGGTCTTTACTCCTTTCTAAGTTTACTTTTGTATATGGTGTGAGGAAATGTTCTAATTTCATTTTTCTACACATAGCTATACAGTTTTCCCAGTACCACTTATTGAAGAAACTGTCTTTTCTCCATTGTATATTCTTGCCTCCTTTGTTGTAGATTAATTGACAATAGGCATGTGGGATTATTTCTGAGCCCTCTATTATGTTCCACTGATCTATGTGTCTGTTTTCTTGCCACTGTCATGCTGTTTTGATTACTGTAATGTTGTGATATAGTCTGAAGTCAGGGAGCGTGATACCTTGAGCTTTGTTCATTTTTTTTCCAAGATTTCTTTGGCAATTCAGGGTCTTTGTGGCTTTGTATAAGTTTTAGGCTTATTCTAGTTCTCTGAAAAATGTTGGTATTTTAATCAGGATTGCATTAAGTTTGTAGATTGCTTTGGGTAGTATGGACATTTTAACAATATTAATTCTTCCAATCCAAGAGCTTGGGATATCTTTCCATTTCTTTGAATCATCTTCAGTTTCCTTCATCAATGTTTTATAGTTTTCAGAGTATAGGTCTTTCACCTCCTTGGTTAAGTTTATTCCTAGGTATTTTATTCTTTATGATGTGATTTTAAATGGATTTTTTGTTGTTGTTTTCTCTTTCTGGTAGTTCATTATTAGTGTATAGAAAAGCAACAGATTTCTATATGTTAAATTTGTATTCTGTAACTTTACTGACTTCATTTGTTAGTTCTAATAGTTTTTGGTGGAGGCTTTTGGGTATTCTATATATATATCATGTAATCTGCAAATAGTGGCAGTTTTACTTTTTCCCTTCTAATTTGGATGCCTTTTATTTCTTTTCTTGTCTGATTGCTGTGGCTAGGACTGCCAATACTATGTGAAATAGAAGTGGCAAGAGTGGGCATCCTTGTCTTCTTCCTGAATTTAGAGGAAAGGCTTTCAGCTTTCAATGTTGAGTATGATGTTAGATGTGGGTTTGTCATAAATTACCTTTATTATTTTGAGATATGTTCCCTCTATAGCAGCTATAATGTGAGTTTTTATTAAGAATGGATATTGAATTTTGTCAAATGCTTTCTCTGCATGTATTGAGATGATTGTGTGATCGTTATCTTTCCTTTGGTTGATGGGGTGTATCACATTGATTGATTTGTGAATATTGAACCATCTTTTCATCCCTGGAATAAATCCCATTTGATTGTGGTGTATGATCCTTTTTATACATTGTTGGATTCTATATGCTAATATCTTATTGAGGATTTTTGTATCTATATTCATCAAGTACATTGGCCCGTTGTTTTCTTTTTTTGTAATGTCTTTGGTCTTGGTATCAGGATATTGGTGGCCTTTTAGAATGAATTTGAGAGTGTTCCATCCTCTTTAATTTTTTGGAAAAGTTTGAGAAGGATATGTATTAGCTCTTGTTTATATGTTTGGTAGAAGTCCCCTTTGAAGCCATCTAGTCCTGGACTTTTGTTTGATGGGAGTATTTTTACTTACAAATTCAGATTGGCTGTTTCTTCCTGATTCAGTCCTGGCAGGTTGTATGTTTCTGGAAATTTGTCCACTTCTTCTAGGTTGTACAGTTTTTTGGAATACAACTGTTTGTTAGCAGTTTGTAACATTCTCTTATGATTTTTTAATCTCTGTGATATTGGCTGTTATTTCTTTCATTTCTTATTTTGTTTATTTGGGTCCTTTCTCTTCTTAATGAGCATTGTTAAAGGTTTATCAATTTTGATTATCTTTTTAAAAAATCCATCTCTTGGTTTTGTTGATCTTTCCTAACTTTTTTTTTTTTGGTCTCTATTTTATTTACTTCCTCTCTGATCTTTATTATTCCCTTCTTTCTGCTGACTTTCAACTTTGTTTGTTCTTTTTCTAATTCCTTTAGATGGTAGGTTAGGTGGTAGGTTAGGTTGTTTATTTGAGATCTTTCTTGTTCCTTGAGGAAGACTTACATCACTGTAAACTTGCCGCTTAGGATGGCTTTTGCTGAATTCCATGGGTTTTGGAAATTTGTTTCCATTTTCATTTGTCTCAAGCTATTTTATGATTTGCTCTTTGATTTCTTCATTGACACATTGGTTTTTTAGTAGCATGTTGCTTACTCTTCAAGTGTTTGTGCTTTTCCCATTTTTCTTTCTATTTGAATTCTACTTTTATACTGTTGTAGCTGGAAAAAATGCTTATACTTTCTACCCTCTTAAATTTGTTGAAACTAGTTTTGTGACCTAGCATGTGATCTATCCTGGAGAATGTTCCTTGCACACTTGAAAACAGTGTTTATTCTGCTGATTTTGGATACAATGTCCTGTAGGTATTTATTAGCTCCAACTGGTCTACTGTGTCATTTAAGACTACTGTTGACTTTTTGATTTTCTGTCTGGATGATCTGTCCATTGATTTAAGTGAGGTGTTACATCCCCAAATATTATTGTATTATGTTCATTTCTCCCTTTATGTCTACTAATATTTGCTTTATATATTTAGGTGCTCCTGTATTGGGTGCATATATGTGCATATATGTGTGCATATATCCTCTTCTTGTATTGATCCTTTTATCATGATACAATGCTATTCTTTGTCTTTAGTTATAGCCTTTGTTTAAAGGTCTATTTTGTCTGATATGAGTATTGCTACCCCTGCTTTCTTGTCATTTAGTTTGCATAAAATATCTTTTTCTATTTCCTCACTTTCAGTCTGTGTGTGTCTTAGCTCTGAAGTGAGTTTCTTGTAAGCATAATGTTAATTCAATCAGCCACCCCATGTCTTTTGATTGGAACATTTAGTCCATTGAGATTTAGAGTAATTTTTGATAGGCGTGTACTTATTGCCATTTTATTACTTGTTTTCCAGTTGTTTCTGTAGTTCTCTGTTCATTTGTTTTTCTTTTTGTTTATTCTCTTGTAGGTTTGAGGTGTTTTTTTTTTAGTAGTTTGTTCATTTCTTTTTAGTTTTTGTGTATGTATATGTAGGTTTTTGATTTGTCGCTCCCATGGGGTTCATATACATTGACCTATAACTATATTTACTTGTTTTAAACTTTTAGTCATTTAAGTTCAGACACATTCTAAAAGATTTGCCTTTATTTTACTCCCCTTCCCCACATTTTATGCTTTTGGTGTCATATTTTACATCTTCATGTTTATCCCTTCACTGTTTATTGTAGTTACAGTTGCTTTAATTTTTTTTGTCTTTTGATCTTCACACTAGCTTATTTAAGTGGTTGATCTTCAGTCCTTACTATATATTTGTCTTTCCTAGTGGGATTTGTCCTTTCCTATGGACTCTTACTTCTTGTTATAGCTTTTTCTTTTCAACTTAAAGAAGATCTTTTAAGATTTCTTTTAAGGTAGGTTTAGTATTAATGTACTCCTTTAGATTTTGCTTATCTAAGTTCTTTATCTCTTCTTCAAGTCTGAGTGATAATCTTGCTGGGCAGTGTCCTAAGCTGCAGGTTTTTCCCTTCCAGTACTTTGAATATATCATGCCGCTCCCTTCTGGCCTAGTTTCTGAAGAAAAATTAGCTGATAGTTTTACTGGGATTCCTTTTTATATGACTCTTTGTTTTTCTCTTGCTGTCTTTAGAATTCTCTCTTTAACTTTTGCCATTTTGATTATGATATATCTTTGTGTGGGTCTGTTTCAATTCATCTTATTTGTGACGCTCTGTTCTTCCTGTACCTGGATATCTGTTTCCTTCTCCAGCATTGGGAAGTTTTCACCCATAATTTCATCAGATACATTTTTGACCTTCCCCCTTCCCTTCTCCTCTGGGACCCCTATAGTGTGAATGTTGGTGCACTTGATGATATTCCCTTATAATGTGAATGTTGGTACACTTGATGTTATTCCAGAGATCTCTTAAACTCATTTTAAAATTTGAGTTCTCATTTTTTAAACTTTGTTTTAAAAAGTTTTCATTTTTTAAAATTTGTTTTTCTTTTTGCTATTCTGATTGGATGATTTTCATTATTCTGTCTTCCAGATCACTTATGCATTCTTTTGTATCATTTAGTCTGATGTTCATTCTGTCTAGTGTGTTTTTCATTTCAGTTATTGTATCCTTCAGTTTCAATTTGTTCTTTTTTATATTTTCCAGTTCCTTGTTAAAATTCTCACTGTGTTCACGTATTCTTTCCCCTAATTTAGTTAGCATTCTTATTACTAATGCTTTGAATTCTTTATCTGGTAGATTGTTTATTTATTTATTTTGTTATTTATTTATTTCGTTATTTATTTATTTTGGGGATTTTAAAAAATATTTATTTATTTTTTGGGCTGCGTTGGGTCTTCGTTGCTGTGTGCGGGCTTTCTCTAGCTGCAGTGAGCGGGAGCTACTCTTTGTTTAGGTGCGTGGGCTTCTCATTGCAGTGTCTTCCCTTGTTGTGGAGCACTGGCTCTAGGTGTGCGGGCTTCAGTAGTTGTGGCATGCAGGCTCAGTAGTTGTAGCTCACGGGCTCTAGAGCACAGGATTAGTAGTTGTGGCACACGGGATTAGTTGCTCCATGGTATGTGGGATCTTCCTGGACAAGGGCTCGAACCCATGTGCCCTGCATTGGTAGGCAGATTCTTAACCACTGTGCCACCAGGGAAGCCCTATTTATTTTTTTCAGTTTTTGTTTTTTTTCTTGCTTCTTCAAATGAGATCAGCTCCTCTGTCTTTTCATTTTGCTTAACTTTCTCTGTCTGTATGAATTTAGGTTTAACAGGTACCTACTGCAGTCTTGAAGGGGTGTCCTTGTGGGGGAATGTCCATATACAGTCTGCATGTGCCCATTGCCTTTGGTGGGAGAGCTGGATTTGTCATGAACAGACGTTACACCTTTCCTCAAGGTGTGCTGGCATCTGTCACCTTGGTAGGAGTTGGAGCTGGAGATGGAGGAGCTAGGGCCAGAGCCATGTGTGAGCCAGGGCTTCCTCTGTGCTCAGTGGCCATTCCTGTCCTATCAGGTGTGGGGCTTTGTCCCTAGTTGATGGAGCAGAAGCTCTGAGGATGAGGTCCAAGCTGGTTTTGTTAGCTTTAAGTATGTACTCTCCTTTCTCCCAGCACTGGTACCCTTGTCCCAGAGGGCAGCAGTCCCGGAGCAAGAGGGGCTTGTGCAGGCTTTGTGCTTGTGATGGGTGTGGGCTGCACTGGGCTAGCCACAAACAGAGGTCTGGGCTGCCTCAGATGTGCTGCCTGTGCAAGCACCAGCAATGGCAGCCCCCGCTGCATCTAAGACTCTTTTGTCCCTTATAGCAGATCACTCCTCCCAGCCTCTGCTCTCACTGCCCTGTTGCGGAGCTGTGCTGCTTGGCAGGCAGGGCCTGCATGGGCTCTTAGTGTTTATCTGGGTGGGAGCTGTGGAGGTTTGGCCTCCTTCAGAGATCTGGACTACCTCTTATGCACAGCCTGTGTAAATGCGAGCAATAGCCACTCCCACTGTGCTAAGATGCCATCCAGGTCCAAGTCACCTGTGTCCCATGGCTGAGCTCTCTCCCCAGTTGTGGTAGCCCATGCTTCAGTGGGGAGGTACAAGGTAAAGGAAGTGGGGCTGGAGCATTTGCTTGGTTCAGGTTGGGGTGCACTGCCACAGTGGTCATGGGAAACTGCTTCAGTCTGCCTTCTCCACCCTGCCTGGGTGTGAGCAAGTGTGTGCTTTGCTCCTCACAGCAGAGTCCAGGCTTCCCACGGCCCTCCTGTTAGTCCTAGTGACCCTCCCACCAGCCAAGGGGCCATGTCTTCCTTGTGTTGGACCCCAGGATTTGGGCACCCTCTATGTGACTTGAACTGCTCACTCCCCAGGATGGATTTCCACCTGTGTAATCTCCCTTTTCCTCTGGGGCACAGGTCCTGACCTGATCTCTTCTCTTTCCTTCCTGCCCTATTCCATTTGGATCTTTCCTAAAGCCTTGGTTGTACAAGAGTCTTTCTGCCAGCTTCTTGTTAGTTTCCAGTGAGACTTGTTCCACGTGTAGACGTATGTTTGATGTGTTTGTGGGGGGAAGTGATTTCCATGTCTTCCTACTCCTCCATCTTGATTCATCAAGTTGAGCAAACAAGTTTTAATTTAGGCCTTAGCACTAATGCCTGTTTTGTCCTGCATTTGTCAACCAGGCTAGACTACACATAGTTTACGAGAACTGCTTTTATTTTTCTAATTTGAAGTTCCTTTCCCCAAGCCACATCTGATAATCATGGTTTTTAGGAACTTATTACTTTCAGAGTGAGAGAAGGATGAAGATAGCATCCCTTCTGGGGTTTGGAACAGAGCTGGTTAGGGTAATGTTTCCATTTCCCTATGCCTTCCTGGTCCTCCTAGGCTTTGCAATTAGAGCCAACAAAGCAGTAACATTGGAGGAAGATAGAAAAGAGGAGAATAATATAAATCCATCCAAATAGGGACTCTCAGGCATGGCAGAGAAGCAGGGATAGCTCTTTAACTTTTGACTGTTCATACCCAAAGCTCCTCCGCCAGTTATCATAGCACAACTGTGTGTCTAGGAGGACTTCATTATGTCCTTGGATTTTCCTTCTTGGAGGAGTGGAATGAGATGTGAAGGTCTTAAAACTCTTATATGGCTATGGTTTTCACACTTTAGTGGAGCACTGTGCTGGGCATTCTGCTTGGAATCAAGGAGACTGACATTTTTCAGAGAAATCTTACATAAATAAAACAAATAAGAAGCTAGTCTTTGAAGTGGGAAGTGGGGATCTCAAATTCTTAATTTCTCAGCTTTCTCCTCCTCAGGGCTCCAATGAGGCACCTCCTTAGACCACAAGTTCGTCACAGTAAAGCTGCAAACCACTAAATTTGAAGTAAGACAACATGGGGACACAGAGGCCAAGTTTTCTGCCTCCTTCTCCTGATGAGCTTTGTGGGCTACCCCTCTAGAGGCCTGCTCAGGATTCCTACCCTTTAGCTCATGGGAGGACTGACCCCTACCTCACTTTCTGTCAACCAGGTATTGGCTAGGGTCCTGCTCCCAGTGACTGATTACTTGATATATGTAGCTGTTAACCTGACTTAGGAGAGTCATCTATGTTATATCACTGCTCTGTTCTCACCATCCTTGGGTCTAAGTTGGCACTTCGGAATCTAGTTTTCAGTCTTAAAGGCTGCTGGTCAGTTTCTCCAGATATTAACCCAGCAGGTGCCCGTATTATTTTCTGCTTGGAGAGGTCCAGGCATGCTTCGTGTGTTTGAACAAACTCATGTTGTGATAGTCCATTTCTTCCGTGGATAGCTCTGAGATGGCAATTTATTCATAATATATTGAGGCAGAACTTGTAGCCCAATGGTCCTAATTCTGCTCCTTGAGGGTATCACGGAACAGGATACATTTCTTTCCTGCATGACAAACCTCATGTCTTCAGGTATCTGAAGACAGACCTCATATCTTCATTGAGTCTTATCTTTTCATATTGTATATTTTCTTTTCAGGATACATTTATCATTTTATTTTTAATACTAAATGGTAAAACTTGTTTATCTGATAATCTGCAGAAATTGTTCTTCTATTCTTAAAAAAATTCCTAAAATCTTCAAGAGCCAGAACTTCTGTGAGAAGTTCTATAGGAACTTCAGAGTAAGATAAATTTCCTTGGCACCATCATCCTCTGCTTCCTTATTTGGCTACTCTTCTGGACCTGGAGCAATAATTTGATCTTGATTGAGAGAGACATTTCTGATTCCTGAGGGACTACATATAGTATACGTATGGAAAGGGAAGTGTCAGTTGGTAGTGACCTGCACACTATCTGAGGTGACACTTCTGCCCACTCTACATCCACCAATGAATTGTGCTGATGGCTACTGCCATCATGGCTGGCCTCCTTTCCCAGGTTCTGGAAGGAACATCTATTAATGTTTGTTCATCCATATTCTCCTCGTGGTTGAATACCCTTCCAAATGAAATATACTTTTTGCCTCCCCAGTATCCACACAGTGGCTAATATGAAATAGACATTCAATAAACAGTTGGTGATTGAATGAAAAGGTGAATAAAGAAAATCCCCAAAGTCGTTCTCCCTTCTTCTCCTTCTCTTTCCTCTCTTTATCTCTGTGTCTGTCTCTTTATCTCCCTCTCTCTCTCTCTCTCTCTCTCTGTCTCACACACACACACATACACACACATACACTTACCTGGGAGTGTCCAATTATGCACCAAGGTCCATGCACTGATCCCTCCCCTCACCAACTCAGGGTCTTAACATCATGTCACCCAGTTTACAGATTTCCTCTGACAGTGTATGCTGATTATAGGATCTGAACTCTTCTGCTGTTCTGAGTAGCCAAGTCCATTTATTCCATTTGCAATAACTGATTTCTATTTTGTGCCTCCCAACCCCTGTTGGTCCCAGTTTCCTGTCCCCAGCAGATTCTGAACAGGAATACTTTTGTTTTGAGCCCTGCTACCTACAGTTGGATCTCCTTAGTTGTAGCTACCTAAGCCTCTGCTCAGGTAGAGCAAAGCCTTGTTTTTCATTCATTCATTCATTCATTCATAGGGCAAACATTTACTGTATGCTTACTCTATTGCTGAGAAAACAATAATGGATAAAATAGTGTTCCTTGCTCAGGAAGCATAGGATCTAATGGCAGCCCACTTTCCTGTGAATGCCTTCACTTGTTGTGTGCTACTGGAACCTTCCTTGAGAGTTTACCCTGGCTCCTACTGAGTCTGTCTATTTTCTGGATCCTAGCCCCATCCTGTTTTCCCCTTACTACCACCCCACTGCTGCTGCCTAGGTCTTCTACCTGACCCCTGTGAGCCCACCTTGGAAGCCTGTGCTCACTGACGTCAGCAGTAAGCTTCCATGGCTGCCCAAGACCCTACGGGCCATCATCATACCTCATGTAACTGACACACACAAACATTCACACACACACACGCAGACACACACACAGACACACGTGTGTGTGTGTTCATAATGCTTGCTCTATTGTACTCCATCAGAAAAGAGGATTTTAGTTATATATCAGTTACCTCTTTGATTCTAAGACTTCCTGTTACATGCCCCCAAACATTTACACTTGCATTGACTAGGTGACCGGGGTCTCTTAGGAGTTCCTGGAATATACGGTGACAAGTGCCTAAGATGTGAAGCTCAGCTCACTGGTTCTGTGTCTGAATATGAATATGAAAAGGACACATTTTTTTCTTTTTTTCCTAATTCCATATGATCACATTGAATGTACCAGGGTACATATTCTTGTCTTAGCCTCCTGGGTTGAAATGCTGTGCTCATGCATAATCAGATAAGGAGAAATGGGCTCCATTCTCATTTTGAAACTTAATGCACCTGGAACAAAGAACCTCTGATTCTGCTTACCATCTGCTGGGGGATGAGAAGGCCTCCCACTGCCCCATTTACCACACTTAAATTGAAGGGTGAACTCCCAGCAGGCGGTCGAGAGCTTGGATCCACAGCCCAGGTGTGGATTTCACCCTCAAATGCCCCACATGAAGTTGACTCCCTACATTTGGGCACAGAGTGAAATTTAATTTCTGAGTAGGACTGGTAAAGAAGAATCAATGTTCTGTAAACCGTAGAATAAAAGACAGAGACAAAAAGACAGATAATAAGTGTATGTTTTATTTAATAACGTTCTCAGTAGTTTCAGTCATTTTTCTGTAATTTTCATGATGAATGCAAGTGATACTTTTCTGCATATCCTTAGTATTGAGAAAACAGGCTGGGGAAATAATTTTTTAGTCAAATATGAAACTGTACATGATTCTAATACCTTGGAGGAGATTTCCTTCTACTTTCCATTGTTCTGTAAATGAAAAGTAAATTATGCTTTGTTAAAAAACTTTCCGTTGAATAGTTTTATAGCAAATGTTTCATTCACTTCAATAAATAAATGTACAATATATTTTGAAAATTGAGACTCAGGCTTTGTAAAATTTTACTACTCCACCAAATTAGTCTCTCGGTTCTTATTCTGCAATAGAAAATTATACATTTTAACTTTTAGTTAAGTAGCACTTAAATAAAATGTCTAATTCCCTTACAAGCCTTTGTGAAGCATTAGACCTGAGATGCACAAAGGTAGTTAATGTTAGAAACCTAAAGGATTTTTAATGAGTATACCTCATTTTAATGAGAGGTGCCATCTTAATGAGCAACAGCATGGTTGAGTGGATAGAACACTACTTTACAAATTAGGCTTCTTGAAGCCTCCTCACAGCACTTCCAATATATCACTTTGTGGCTCTTTGTTGATGCCTTACCCTCTCTGGGCATTTGATTTTTCTTTTGTAAAATGGAAATAATAAATGCTGATGTACACAAAGCTCTCAAGAATGCTAAAACAAGAGGAATTTTTGTTTGAATTTCACTTTATATTTTTTATACAGCAGTTTCTTATTAGTTATCTATTTTATACATATGAGTGTATACATGTCAATCCCAATCTCCCAATTCATCCCACCACCACCGGCCCTGCCCCCCGCACTATCCCCCCTTGGTGTCTATACGTTTGTTCTCTATATCTGTGTCTCTATTTCTGCCTTGCAAACCAGTTCATCTGTACCATTTTTCTAGATTCCACATATATGCGTTAGTATACAATATTTGTTTTTATCTTTCTGACTTCATTCTTATGACAGTCTCTAGGTCCATCCATGTCTCGACAAATGACCCCATTTTGTTCTTTTTTATGACTGAGTAATATTCCATCATGTATATGTACCACATCTTCTCTATCCATTTGTCTGTCAATGGGCATTTAGGTTGCTTCCATGACCTGGCTATTGTAAATAGTGTTGCAATGAACACTGGGGTGCATGTGTTGTTTTCAATTATGGTTTTCTATGGGTATATGCCCCGGAGTGGGATTGCTGGGTCATATGGTAATTCTATTGTTAGTTTTTTAAGGAACCTCTATACTGTTCTCCATAGTGGCTGTATCAATTTACATTTCCACCAACAGTGCAAGAGGGTTCCCTTTTCTCCACACCCTCTCCAGCATTTGTTGTTCATAGATTTTCTGAGGATGCCCTTTCTAATTGATGTGAGGTGATACCTCATTGTAGTTTTGCTTTGCATTTCTCTAATAATTAGTGATGTTGAGCAGCTTTTCATGTGCCTCTTGGCCATCTATATGTCTTCTTTGGAGAAATGTCTATTTAGGTCTTATGCCCATTTTTTGATTGGGTTGTTTGTTTTTTTAAATATTGAGCTGCATGAGCTGTTTATATATTTTGGAAATTAATCTTTTGTCTGTTGATTTGTTTGCAAATATTTTCTCCGATTCGGAGGGTTGTCTTTTTGTCTTGCTTATGGTTTCCTTTGCTGTGCAAAAGCTTTTAAGTTTCATTAGGTCCCATTTGTTTATTTGTGTTTTTATTTCCATTATTCTAGGAGGTGGGTCAAAAAGATCTTACTATAATTTATGTCATAGAGTGTTCTGCCTATGTTTTCCTCTAAGAGTTTTATAGTGCCTGGCTTTACATTTAGGTCTTTAATCCATTTTGAGTTTATTTTTGTGTATGGTGTTAGGGAGTGTTCTAATTTCATTCTTTTACATGGTTACAGTTACATGTTACCAGTTTTCCCAGCACCACTTTTTGAAGAGACTGTCTTTTCTCCATTGTATATCCTGCCTCCTTTGTCATAGATTAGTTGACCATAGGTTCGTGGGTTTATCTCTGGGCTTTCTATCCTGTTCCATTGATCTATATTTCTGTTTTTGTGCCAGTACCATATTGTCTTCATTACTATAGCTTTGTAGTATAGTCTGAAGTCAGGGAGCCTGATTCCTCCAGCTCCACTTTTTTTCCCTCAAGATTGCTTTGGCTATGCCAGGTCTTTTGTGCCCCATACAAATTTTAAGATTTTTTTGCTCTAGTTCTGTAAAATATGTCATTGGTAATTTGATAGGGATTGCATTGAATCTGTAGATTGCTTTGCGTAGTATAGTCATTTTCACAATATTGTTTCTTCCAATCCAAGAACATGATATATCTCTCCATGTGTTTGTGTCATCTTTGATTTCTTTCATCAGTGTCTTATAGTTTTCTGAGTACAGGTCTTTTACCTCCTTAGGTAGGTTTACTCCTAGGTAATTTATTCTTTTTATTGCAGTGGTGAATGGGATTGTTTCCTTAATTTCTCTTTCTGTTGTTAGTGTATAGGAATGCAAGAGATTTCTGTGCATTAATTTTGTATCCTGCTACTTTACCAAACTCATTGATTAGCTCTAGTAGTTTTCTGGTGGCATCTTTAGGATTATCTATGTATAGTATCATGTCATCTGCAAACAGTGACAGTCTTACTTCTTTTCCAATTTGTATTCCTTCTATTTCTTTTTCTTCTCTGATTGCCATGGCTAGGAGTTCCAAAACTATGTTGGATAATAGTGGTGCGAGTGGACATCCTTGTCTTGTTCCTGATCTTAGAGGAAATGCTTTCAGTTTTTTACCGTTGATAATGATGTTTGCTGTGGGTTTGTCATATATGGCTTTATTATGTTCATGTAGGTTCTCTCTATGCACACTTTCTGGAGAGTTTTTATCATAAATGGGTGTTGAATTTTGTCAAAAGCTTTTTCTGTGTCTATTGAGATGATCATATGGTTTTTATTTTTCAATTTGTTAATATGGTGTATCACATTGATTGATTTGCATATATTGAAGAATCCTTGCATCCCTGTGATAAATCCCACTTGAACATGGTGTATGATATGATCTTTTTAATGTGTTGCTGGATTCTGTTTGCTAGCATTTTGTTGAGGATTTTGCATCTATATTCATCAGTGATATTGATCTAATTTTTTTTTTGTAGTATCTTTTTCTGGTTTTGGTATCAGGGTGATGATAGCCTCATAGAATGAGTTTGGGAGTGTTCCTTCCTCTGCAGTTTTTTGGAAGAGTTTGTGGAGGATGGGTGTTAGCTCTTCTCTAAATGTTTGATAGAACTCACCTGTGAAGCCATCTGGTCCTAGACTTTTGCTTGTTGGAAGATTTTTAATCACAGTTTCAATTTCATTACTTGTGATTTGTCTGTTCATATTTTCTATTTCTTCCTGGTTCAGTCTTGGAAGGTTATACCTTTCTAAGAATTTGTCCATTTCTTCCAGGTTGTCCATTTTATTGGCATAGAGTTGCTTGTAATAGTATCTTATGATGCTTTGTATTTCTGTGGTATCCGTTGTAAATTCTCCTTTTTCATTCCTAATTTTATTGATTTGAGTCCTCTCCCTCTTTTTCTTGATGAGTCTAGCAATCAATTTTGTTTATCTTCTCAAAGAACCAGCTTTTAGTTTTACCGATGTTTGCTATTGTTTTCTTTGTTTCTATTTCATTTATTTCTGCTCTGATCTTTACGATTTTCCTTCTACTAACTTTGGGTTTTGTTTGTTCTTCTTTCTCTAGTTCCTTTAGGTGTAAGGTTAAATTGTTTATTTGAGATTTTTCTTGTTTTTTGAGGTAGGATTTTATTGCTATAAACTTCCCTCTTAGAAAAGCTTTTGCTGCATCCCATAGGTTTTGGATCATCACGTTTTTGTTGTCATCTGTCTCTAGGTATATTTTGATTTCCTCAGTGATCTCTTGGTTATTTAGTAACGTATTGTTTAGCCTCCATGTGTTTGTGTTTTTTAGTTGTTTTTCCCTGTAATTGATTTCTAATCACATAGCACTTTGGTTGGAAACGATGCTTGATATGGTTTCAATTTTCTTAAATTTACCAAAGCTTGATTTGTGACCCAAGATGTGATCTATCCTGGAGAATGTTCTGTGTGCACTTGAGAAGAAAGTGTAATCTGCTGTTTTCAGAGGGGGAATGTCCTATAAATATCAATTAAATCTATCTGGTCAGGCTTTCCTGGTGGCGCAGTGGTTGAGAGTCCGCCTGCCGATGCAGGGGACATGGGTTCATGCCCCGGTCCGGGAAGATCCCACATGCCACGGAGAGGCTAGGCCTGTGAGCCATGGCCACTGAGCCTGTGCGTCCGGAGCCTGTGCTCTGCAATGGGAGAGGCCACAACAGTGAGAGGCCCGCATAATGCAAAAAAAAAAAAAAAAAAAAAAAATCTATCTGGTCTATTGTGTCATATTGTGTCATTTAAAGCTTGTGTTTCCTTATTAATTTTCTGTCTGGATGATCTGTCCATTGGTGTAAGTGAGGTGTTAAAGTCCCCCACTATTACTGTGTTACTGTTGATTTCCTCTTTTATAGTTGTTAGCATTTGCCTTATGTATTGATTGGTGCTCCTATGTTGGGTGCATATATATTTATAATTGTTATATCTTCTTCTTGGATTGATCCCTTGATCATTATGTAGTGTCCTTCCTTGTCTCTTGTAACATTCTTTATTTTAAATCTATTTTATCTGATATGCGTATTGTTACTCCAGCTTTCCTTTGATTTCCATTTTCATGGGATATCTTTTTCCATCCCCTCATTTTCAGTCTATATGTGTCCCTAGGTCTGAAGTGGGTCTCTTGTTGACAGCATACATATGGGTATTGTTTTTGTATCCATTCAGCGAGCTTGTGTCTTTTGGTTGGAGCATTTAGTCCATACACATTTAAGGTAATTGTCAATATATGTGTTCCTGTTACCATTTTCTTAATTGTTTTGGGTTTGTTTTTGTAGGTCCTTTTCTACTCTTGTGTTTCCTGCTTAGAGAAGTTCCCTTAGCATTTGTTGTAGAGCTGGTTTGGGGGTGCTGAATTCTCTTAGCTTTTGTTTGTCTGTAAAACTTTTGATTTCTCCATTGAATCTGAATTAGATTCTTGCCTGTAGAGTAAGCTTGGTTGTAGGTTCTTCCCTTTCATTACTTTAAATACATCATGCCACTCCCTTCTGACTTGTAGAGTTTCCGCTGAGAAATCAACTATTAACCTTATGGGAGTTCCCTTGTATGTCATTTGTCAATTTTCCCTTGTTGCTTTCACTAATTTTTCTTTGTCTTTAATTTTTGTCAGTTTGATTACTATGTGTCTCAGCATGTTTCTCCTTGGGTTTATCCTGCCTGGGGCTCTCTGCGCTTCTTGGACTTGGGTGGCTATTTCCTTTACCATGTTAGGGAAGTTTTCAACTATAATCTCTTCAAATAATTTCTTGGGTCCTTCCTCTCTCTCTTCTCCTTCTGGGAGCACTATAATATGAATGTTGGTACATTTAATTTTGTCCCAGAAGTCTCTTAGGCTGTCTTCATTTCTTTTCATTCTTTTCTCTTTATTCTGTTCTGTGGCAGTGAATTCCACCATTCTGTCTTCCAGGTGACTTATCCATTCTTCTGCCTCAGTTATTCTGCTATGGATTCCTTCTAGTGTATTTTTCCTTTCAGTTATTGTATTGTTCATCTCTGTTTGTTCTTTAATTCTTCTAGGTCTTTGTTAAACATTTTTTGCATCTTCTCGATCTTTGCCTCCATTCTTTTTCCGAGGTCTTAGATCATCTTCACTATCATTATTCTGAATTCTTTTTCTGGGAGGTTGCCTATCTCCATTTCAATTAGTTGTTTTTCTGGGGTTTTATCTTGTTCCTTTGTTTGGTACATAGTCCTCTTGCTTTTCATTTTGTCTATCTTTCTGTGAATGTGGTTTTCATTCCACAGGCTGCAGGATTGTAGTTCTTACTTCTGCTGTCTGCCCTCTGGTGGTTGAGCTAACTAAGAGTCTTGTGTAAGCTTCCTGATGGGAGGGACTGGTGGTACATAGAGCTGAGTGTTGCTCTGGTGGGCAGAGCTCAGTAAAACTCTAATCTGCTTGTCTGCTGATGGGTGGTGCTGAGTTCCCTCCCTGTTAGTTGTTTGCCCTGAGGCAACACAGCACTGGCGCCTACAGACTCTTTGGTGGGGCTAATGGTGGACTCTGGGAGGGCTCATGCCAAGGATTACTTCCCAGAACTTCTGCTGCCAGTGTCCTTGTCCCCGCAGTGAGCCACAGCCACCCCCCACCTCTGCAGAAGACCCTCCAATACTAGCAGGTACGTCTGGTTCAGTCTACTATGGAGTCACTGCTCCTTCCTGCTGGGTCCTGATGCACACACTACTTTGTGTGTCCCCTCCAAGGGTGGAATCTCTGTTTTTCCCAGTTCTATCAAAGTCCCGCAATCAAATTCTGCTGGCCTTCAATGTCTGATTCTCTGGGAATTCCTTGTCCCGTTGTCAGAGCCCCAGGTTCGGAAGCCTGTTGTGAGTCTCAGAACCTTCACTCCATTGGGTGGACTTCTGTGGTATAATTGTTCTCCAGCTTATGAGTCACTCACCCAGCAGTTATGAGATTTGATTTTATTGTGATTGCGCCCCTCCTGTCTTCTCATTGTGGCTTCTCCTTTGTATTTGGTTGTGGGGTATATTTTTTGGTGAGTTCCAGTGTCTTCCTGTCGATGATTGTCCAGTAGCTAGTTGTGATTCCAGTGCTCTCGCAAAAGGGAGTGAGTACATGTCCTTCTACTCCACCATCTTGAACCAATCCCAAAGAGGAGCTTTTTAAATGTAAATGATATAAGAAATAATCATGGATCTACCTAAAACCTACAAGGGACATTCAACAGATTTCATTTGTGAGACCACTAACCCAAGTTAGAATTATTTTAGATCATGGGTTATTCTTTGTTCTATATTTGTGATATTATTATTTTGATTGATATTTTGGAACAGGTGTGGAGGAGGAAAGGAAGAAGGAACAACTGAATATATTGAAACAATTATTTTTGCTTCCAAATGTAGGATTGCATCTTATTCAAAATAGTGAGTAGAATTCATGCACTGCCTGACATGATATGCTATGAGAGGTCCAGAATCTTCACAAAGCCTCAAGTCTGGCTTTTTCTTAGAAGAAAATGGGGAGACTGTGGTTGCTACTTCATGTCCTTTTTGGTACTTTGTAAGCACAGAGAGGGCTCCCTTCTGTACTCTTCATCTTACACAGCAACAAAAAAAGGAGGAGAGAAGTGTTATCCTAAAAGCTGTGCCCCCTGAAAACTGTATGATCATGGTTGGTGGGGTGGCGTAGGGCCTTGGAACTGATTTCCTCACCAGCAGGGACAGGAGCTGTGGGACCTACTTTCTGGAAAGCCACAGACCTTCTAATGGTATGGCTAGGTCAGGCAAAAAGTCAGTTATGGTTGCTTGGGGAGGCAGAAGAGATGGTTGACAGTCATGGGGAATATGAAGTATTGATTCTTAGGTGAACAGGAAATAGGGAAGGAGGGGTAAGCATTGGTGAAAACTGAAAGTAGGTCTAGTGCTGGGCTTTGCAGTCAGACCTTGAGCTTCCTGGAGAATAGATTTTTGAGGTCCTACAAGTCTAGGCCCAAATCCTTGTTCCATCATTTACTTGACAGTGTGATTTGGGGAAAGATATATCACTCCTCAGATTCTCAGTTTCTGCTTTTGTAAAATGGATTGAATAATAATTGAGGAGTCGAGGAAATAATGTTTGGAAAGAGCTGAGTCTAGTCCCTGACTTTTATTAGTATTGGAAGGCAAATTGTGGCTCCAGTCCAAGAAGATTGATGACCAGCTGCTGAATGTTCAGTCACTTTCACATATGGTCAGAATTGATCCTGAGAACAAAAGAAGGTGGGAGTAGTAGATAGGTCTGAGCCAAATGTGTGGAGTGCTACAGAGCCTGGGAAACAGTCAGAGGCTGACTGTGTGAGCTTTGTTGTGCATATGTGGCCAGTTTTACCTTCATCTCAAGAATGAGTTCCTGTCTCAGTTACCTTTGTACCTCCTGTACCTAGCAAAGGACCTGGCACAATATATAAATAATTATTTAACAAACCAGATAGAGCAAGATTATGGTACCTTAAGTGGGATGGGTTGCATATCCTCTGACAAAGGCAGAGCCAGAAGAACTCTGGCCTTCCTCATTTCAGTCTTAAAAATGTGCTTAGTTTAATCACTCAGCCCTGCTCTCAGACACATAGCTCCAACTTTGATTTTATATATTATGAGACTCTTAGATTAAGGAATGATCCCCAGAGTAGCATGGAAATATATGAAGGCATCAGGTGGGATCCTACAGGATATGCCTGCCTAGGTCCAGTGGAGTATTAGATTGTAGACAATGAACTATTCCAGAGGAATAATGGATAATCCATCTTCTATTGTATATCTGCTTCTCCCTAGAAATTTGGCATCTTTTATATTTCTCTATAATTGGTAGAACTAAATTTATAAACAAAATTATTCATGTAGTTATATGATATTTTTCAGTATCTTTTATGTGCTATTTCTTATACATGATGTACTTGAGTTATTGGGCTGGGTTTATCATAGGGAGATATCAGAAGTGTGTGCCCAGAACCCAGTTTGCAAGGAGCTCAGGAAATCTTTTGTTGGGCTCAGACAGAATGCATTTGCCTCCATATGTTTCTTGGAGTCTTAGCTCAAACATATCAAATTGTTCAAGGAGAATTTTATTTCTTGGTTAAAGCCAAATCAGAAGAAATCATCAGGTGTTGAATGGTTTCTCTATGATGGTGTAAATCTCTTGTGAATTCCTAGTCATGAGGGGGCACATTCACCCAAGGTTTATCCCAGGGGTACCCAAAACTTGACTCAGATTTTTTTTTAACATTATACAGAGTTCAACAAAACTAGATTGCTTTTAAACAGAATTCCTAAGTGAACAAATTTTGACTGTTGTACAAATGCAATGGGGAAATTTCTTAATTAAAAATGATTTCTGGTCTTAGATACCATATTTAAAGAAAGTCCACAAGCCAAATATGGGTCTTTGTAGCATGTCAAAAATAGGGCCAGTATGGGATAGACTGGCCATCCTTGGTGCCTATCAGTTTTCATTTGCTCCTTTGAAGTGATAAAGGTCTTGGGCATAGAAGTATCTACCCAACTAGAGAATTATCTGAAGCATTTTGCAGATTTGTATGGCTAGGCACTATTGCCCTAGTTTCTTAGATGGACCCAGAGTAGTTTTAATCTATGTATTTATAGCTGTTTTAAATCACCAATTTCAACACATTTCAGAGACTCTGTGTGGCCAGACCTTCACTGACTTTAGATATCAGACCCAGAGCACCTGTAGGAACCCAGTGCTCTAGAGTGAAGAGCTGATAACACATCTTATCTCTAATGCCTAACTTAGAAGACAATCATATGTGTTGAACAGTCGGTCACTGTCCTCCACTGTGGTTTTTTCATTGCCTTCTATCATGCTTCCTGCTGCTTGAGAAGCATGGTGTTCATGACTGTCCTCAGTCCTGGGTCTGATATTATCCTTGGTTACCTATTAAAGACTCAAGGTGTAACAACCTCAATTCAATAACTATTTATGATTCACTTAATACGTACCATGAAGAAATCTAAAAGATGCAATGCAAAGGACCATCTTAGGTTCCCCGGGAAATAAACAGAAGTACTATTGAAATATAGTCCATGTTTTAGAAAAGCTTACCATTCTAGGGAAAGGAACAAGACAAATTTGAGAAAGCATGTAAATCATAATAGTCAATATTAACTAAGAAGAACAAATCATGTGGCACAGGAAATGTTATTGGAAACCAGAGAAGGGGGAGGAGGAGAGGGTTACCTGGATGAGTTGAGACTTGGTCTGGGCACTGATGAGGGCACAGAACTTGAATAGAGTAAAAGGGTAATGTACTGTATAGAGGTACGTTGCTGATGTGGGGAACTGGCCTTGATGTGGGGAACTGGCCTTTTCTCTGTGGAAGAACTCCATTACCCTAAAAACATTCCAAGGTTAATGGAATTACCTGTGTGAGACTTTCCATTAAGACTAGAAAGAGATTAGTTTTTTGCAGTCTTGCTGTCAGTGTGGTACAGAGAATCCAAAGAGAAGCAGCCTTCACAAGTTCACCTGGCTTTTCATGGACAGAACCAGAGCCCTCCGTTCCCTATCTTAGCTGCATTATCAGATTGTCCAGCTTCCCCAGCAGTGTGGTCCACTGCCCCATCACTCCCCTTTAGGAGGCCTAGGTAGTCATATTAATTGGCTATTACACTATTAATTCTAAAATTCTGATTTTCCTCTGGGATATTGGGATTTCCAAAGGAATATCTTTCTATGTTGTATTACATCTATGATGTAATATACATGAACCTAAAGAGCCTCAGATATTTCCTGAAGCACATCAACTGTGGCCTCTTCAATTAGTTTGGCTGAACAGCTGGGATTCTTGACAGCTTGTCCACTATCTAGTGCATCACAACAGGGCATCAGGACAGTGGGACAGAGAAACTAGGAGGTAGAATTTGACTGTCCCAAAGAATTGTAAGTTAGTTCATAAGAATAAATAAGTCAAATGTGGTAACACATAATCAAATCAGGTATTTGTGCCATTTATATACATAGATGGCTTTCTGGGTTTTATTACAAAGCTAATCCTAAACTAAGTTTTTTTTTTTCTATATGATTTACACATTTTCCTATATTGCTTTATAAGTATTTTAAGTGTGTGTGTGTGTGTGTGTGTACTTGTGTCCCTGTGTGTGTGTGTGTGTGTGTGTGCACTGCTTTCTTGGCTAGCCTATAAACTCCTTGAGGGTAAAAATTAGATCTTTTGCAATCCCTCATAGTGCCTATCAGATGGATTTAGATTCTAGTAAGAGCATAACTGTAGACTAGTTTAATTCATAGAGAATTTGTTGCTGATTCCTTGCTTTATTACATCTACCACTCAAACTCTACTTTATCTCCTTCAAAAGCTTTCTATTTCTTTCTCATGTTTCATTTCACGCTCAGTGTATGTGTGTATAACCAGTCAACTTCATCTCACTTCTTTTAATTTCCTTGTGTGGGAGCCATTTTAATAGTATTTGTTTCAAGTGAAGGTCTGTTATTCAAAGTAAACACACAAAACTTGGCTAGAGAAAACTATTTGAATAATATTCGTATAGCAATAAAACCTTGAAAATATAAAATACAATGCCCATGGTTAGTAATGTTATTCACACACTTTGCTAAGTGCTTTTGGGATAGAATATAGCTAATCATAGAAGAATCATCATCTATACGCCACATAAACATCTTTTGTCTGCAGAACTCAAAGAAATTTACTGAAGATAATTGTAATATTTATTCATAATAACCATCCTTTTCTCACCAGTTTTTAATGTCAAAACAGAGATGGGTCAAATATGCAATTAAGTTTTTGACTGAAGACTCCAAATGTTTTTTAATCCTAAAATATAGATAGGGTACATGGGAAGACATGCCCTCTTTATGGGTAAATATGGAAATTCATCTCTCCCTCCATTCCTGCTAGCTAGCTACTCAGTGCAGTTAGAGAACAGAGTTTTGTTATTCATCATTACAATCTCAGTGGAGAAGGCAGGAGGATGTTTCTTCCTCCCAGGGAAGCTATTTTGAGCGCCAAGGCATTGTGAAACCATTAGATCATAGATGTTAATGATTGTGGACTTATGGTCTGGGAGGGGGTGGGGACACGAATTCTAAGGAAGGTGTTACTCATCTCATTAAAGATGACAAACAGATTGCTTGGAGAGTGCTTATTGAGTGACAGGATCTTTTAAGAAGAGCACTGATCTTAGAGTCCAAGGGCTGGAATTTGGAACCTGTGCTCTGAGCTGTGCTATATTCTAGCCATGTGACTTAGGCAATGATAACGACCATAAATAAAGTAAAAGCTATACATTATGAAGTGGTTTCTATTTACCAGGACCTTCCATCTGTCATTATAATCCTCTCTATGCCACCAAGTGGTAGGTATTATTTTCTCTGTATTACAGATGGGGAGGTAGACTCAGAGAGGTCCAACAACTTTCTAAAAGTCCATTGGCAGAGCTGGGATTTAAAATAAGGTCTATTTAAGGCCAAAGTCCAGGCTTTTTCTCTATTGGACCATGATGCCAATAAGGCATCTCCAAGTCATCATGTTTTTAGCACTTACTATAAGCCAGTCAACCTAAGTGCTTAACATATATTCATTTAATCTATAAAAAAATACAAAAATGCTGTGAGGCTGGTATCATTTTACAGATTTGCAAACTGAGAATGAGAGGAAAATTACTTGCTCAAATTCATAAATTTAGTACATGGCAGAGATGAACTAATTAAAAAAATATTCTCCAATTATGTTGCTCTTTTTAAGTTATAATTCCTTTCTTTAACCTATAGTGTCACATTTGACATTTATAACTCTCCTGGGACGGTAATCAAGCTTGGTATTTTTTTCTCCATTTTAAAGGGAAGGGAAGGACTCTGTAGGGCATCATTCTGGGTTTCTCCTGCTGTGCTAGTTTCTCTTCCATGTCCCCTGGCTGTTCCTCTCAATGTTGAAGGATTATATCCAACCCTCTTCTCTATTTTAACTTTGCCCACTATATCTCCCCAAGGGAATTCTTCTAGTCCCATTTTACTGAATGAATTGATGACTCCACATCGATGACAATAACTCTCTACTTTTCTGACTTTTAAGTTGATAACTATCAAATCTCTACATCGATGACTCCCTCTAAGTTTGGGACATCCACTCAGCATCTCCACTTGACTTGAATGTCTTGAAGGCACTTCAAACTTAACATGAGCAAGAACAAATGATTGTTTTTCCAAATATCTGTTCAAACCAAGACTCCCACACTCTTCTCTGGCTCAGTAAAAGGCACCATCTCCACCTAATTGCTCAGGGCAGAACCTAGGAGACATCCTTAATTCCTCCCTTTCCTTCATTTTCCATATGCAAGCCATCCCCAACTTTTGATAGCTATGCCATTGAATTCAGACCACTTCTTATTGCCCTCACTGTTATGTCCTAGGTCAAATCCCTGTTATCTCTTACTGTGGAACTGCAAGAGTCTCTTAATTGGTTCCTTGTTATCACTCTTGCCCACCTATATAATTCATTCCATGTTGAGACCAAGATAATATTGTTTTGTATTTCATAAGTCCTGTCATATAAATCTCCTACTTAAAACCTTCCAATAACTTTCCATTGTATTTATGAAAAAAATCCAAACACCTTTCCAGGCCCCCATAGTTTGTCCCTGCCTACCTCACTGACCATATTTTGTACCACACTTTCTGTTGCTCACATACTCTGACCACATGACCTTCTTCTTTCTTTTGAAACATGCCAGCATTGTTCTCACCTCATGGCCTTTGAACTTTTACAGTATTTTCCCCCTTATTTGTGCATGACTGGCTCTTTCTTTTTACTAAGCTTTCACTTAATCATCATCTTTTTCTGACCACCGCAGTTAAGTAGGCTTCCCTACCCTCATCCAGTCATTTTGTATTTTGTTACCCATTTCATTCTGTTCATACGGCTTGCCACTACTTGAGAAATTATCTTTAAAAAAAAAAAAAGCTTGTTTATTGGCTTATTGTCTGTCTAATCCATTATAATGTAAAGTCCCCAAGGACAGGTACTTCTGTTTTGTTCACTATAGAAGAGTGCCTGGCATATAGTAGACACACAATTAATATTTACTGATGATCAAATCATTGAATGGATAAAAAACAGGAGGCAGTAAAGGGTGGGCATTATGAACCCAGACATAGCTAGATTTACTAGCTATGTGACCTTGGACAAATTTTCTCTTTATAGAATGGGAATATTAATAATAATCTCTTAATGGTTTTGAGGATTAAATATTAAAGGTGAAGTACTTAGTAAAGTATCTGGCATATAGTAAGTCTCCTGCAGTGCTGGCCTTTCCTATTAAAGGCATCTTGTTCCTATGATATGAGGCAATGGGAAGAAAGATCTTCATACCCCACATCCTATTGGGTATGACCCTGTGACAGGCAGTGAGAAAGAAGTTTGAAGAACATTAGATGTAACTGGGAAAGCGTGCAGGACCAAAGGTGACTGATAGTTCATACTGTATTATTTACATCCATACAGACTTTCTGCATATAGCCCATGCACGCTGTGCACTGCACAACTTCAAGGGTGCCATTGATTTAGACTATGATATAAAGGACATCCCCGAAGCTATGCAGTGAGTTGGCCCTATTACATGTTTTCTAATTTATTTGGTCCAATGGGGGGTAAAGTTTATTTAACGCCATCTGAAATTGCACGATTCTTGGTTGCCTTTTATAACCAAGGCCTTTTCAATTCCATGCCATCTTACCTTTAAAAGCACAAGGATTCTTCTCCTACTTCAAATCCCTACATCCTAAATGTCACATGCTGAAATTTCAACAGCTCCAATTTTACCATTCTTTAAGAGTTATGCAGTGACTCTATTTAATGAATTAAGAGGCAGCACATGTCTGACAATGGAACGGAATATTTGGGAAAAGATATGTTCTGGAATCCTGTATGTAGGATCATTACTACTGTGAATGGCAGAGGAGCTGGATGGGTCTCATTTATCCTGCTTTCTCAATGCCCTGCGTTACACATGCTGATTACAGGTGCTCAATAAATATGTACTACATGATTGAACGTCTGACTCCCAGTCCTACTTTGTATGGGCAAGACAGGACTGGCATGTCTGAGGCAGTCCTGACATGAGAAATCTCATGACGGTGGAAGGAAAACAGCTGCACTGAGTTGGTTGCACAGAAGATAAAGCACCATTTTGACATTGGTCCTGGCCTAATTTGAGACACCAACTGTGCAATTCAACATTAGACAATCTGATCCAGAGCAGTTGCAATTTCATGCCAGATGTTTTTAGGCTATACATGGAGTCTGAGAGTTGCTGGACTCTAAGTCCCAAATGGTACAAATAGGTCTCGACACATCATTTTGAAATTTGTGAATAAGAAGTTTCAGCTCTGTCCTGAACTTGCTCATACTCTTAGCCCATTCAAGTTTTATAGCTCTGCTGACATTGTATGCTCTTCATTTTCACCGTCTTAAGCTTCACAGTCTAAATGCTCTCCTGTGAAGGCTCCAGCATAAAAATCACTGTCCTGATTACTTCTGTTATTCTTTGACTCAGTAGGCATAGGACACATATGTATTATAGATCAGGTGGGGCATTGGACTTCTGTTCCTGCTCAATGCCAGTAAGCTAGTGATGGAATTAAAAATACAAATGCTGGGCTTCCCTGGTGGCGCAGTGGTTGAAAGTCCGCCTGCCGATGCAGGGTTCATGCCTCGGTCCGGGAGGATCCCACATGTCGCGGAGCGGCTGGGCCCGTGAGCCATGGCCGCTGAGCCTGCGCGTCCGGAGCCTGTGCTCTGCAACGGGAGAGGCCACAACGGTGAGAGGGCCGTGTATCGCAAAAAAAAAAAAAAAAGCTCCTTCTTTGACTTATGATTTTGCCTATCCTCTTTGCCTATCTTCTTTCTAATAGAGTTTCTATCTATAAAATTTATAGATAAGCAAAAAAGTGGGGGGAGCTTTATCATCAGTGGAAGCTCTTTATTTCCCCTCTCCAGTAAGAAACCCATCTATTCTTTTTCAGGGAGTGTATAGGATTATTTCAGAGTTCGTTAAAATAGTGGAGTTGATTTTGGCGTTTCTCTAGGTTACTTCTGTGCATCCCCCCAACATTGTCCTCCCTGACTGAGAACTTCAGCATCCAAAAGGGCTTCTTCCCATTACAGTAACTGCTCTATATTTAGAAAAAGATCTTTTACAGGAGAGGTTAATCACACTACTTAAGGCAAATTCACAATAGTTAAAGTAGGTCATTAGGAATTCATTCAGGTGTGGCCCCTGTAAACTGACTTCCAAATTTGCAAGGGAAAAGGGGAATGCTTAGCTTTAAGGACAAGATCTGTCCAAAAGTAATGTTACATATCAGGAAGGATTATAGTCTGATAGAAGCTGTCAAATCTCAAAAATAAAATCAATTCCTGTTTGAAAAAACTTGGTAAAAATTTAGCGATTAACTAGAATATTTTGCTCAAGGAAAAAAAGGACACTGCTATTAGATTACTGTTAGATTGTATGTTCCTTGAGTACAGAGGATATATGGTGGTCAACTTTCCAGCCCCTTTTTAGTACCTTACATAATATCTTGCACATGAAAAATGTTTAGTAAGTTGGTTTTGAATGAAATTGGATGTTTGGACTTCATTGTTTGTATTTTTATTCAAAGAATATACAAAGAGTTAAAAAGAAAAAGTATAGCTTTTCTTTCTAGACTATTTGCAGGGCCATATGGTATATGGGAAATAATGGAAACCTGAGATGCAAGAAACTTAGGTTCTAACTCAGCTCTTCCATTAACTAGTTATGTGCCTTTGATTGATAACCTCCACCAATCTTAATTTGTCTGAACTTCAAACTGAGGACGTGGAAGCTAAGTGCCTATTAACTCTAAAATACATTCATTTGAATATTTATTTTACTCTTATTCTAGGTTTAATTTTTACATGTGTTGGTTACCTAAATAAAGGTATCAATTCATTTCTACCTTTAGACACTAAATTTTCTACCAAACAGCTAATCTACCCTCCAATTTTCTCAGCCTAGGGAGCTCTTCTCTAATTGCATCAAGCAGATCCACTCTGAATATCTGGCTCTGAATACCTGGAGCTTTGAAAACTTACCCTGAGAACTTGTAAAATTAGGTCAGAGTAAAGACAAAAATGACTGTCCTTGCTATACCCAGTTGATAGTATTCTAATTACACTGGACCTGAACCTTTGGTGAGCTGGAGTAAATTAAACTATTCAGTGGGAGCAAATCATTACCCATAGGAGATGAATTTGCCCTTTAAGGATGCTGATTAAAGCCCTGAAAAAGGAAATTTACTTAATAGTGCCTGGAAAAGTGAAGGGCATTTTGTTTCCAGAAAGTTGCTTATTTACACAAAATCAAGCCTGATGACATTTGTTTTACTGTGATCATTTTATAATCACTTCAATTTAATGGATAATTCGGATTTATATTAGGGGAGTGGAAGGGTGACCTCATGATAGGTGAGAACAGATACAAATAGAAGAGTGAAGACCTTCCTCTGGGAAGGAGGGCAGCAGCTGCTTTTGTTCCATCAAGAATCTCATGGTAGGGCTTCCCTGGTGGCGCAGTGGTTGAGAGTCTGCCTGGCGATGCAGGGGACACGGGTTCGTGCCCCGGTCCGGGAAGATCCCACATGCTGCGGAGCAGCTGGGCCCGTGAGCCATGGCCGCTGAGCCTGCGCGTCCGGAGCCTGTGCTCCGCAACGGGAGAGGCCACAACAGTGAGAGGCCCGCGTACCGCCAAAAAAAAAAAAAAAATCAATCTCATGGTATTACTCAATAGGAGCACACTGTGGGGTCAGCCTGAAGAAATCGTAGACTAGGAGAGGGAGGAAACAATGTCCTATAGTCAACAGAAAAAGGACTCTGTGGTTGGAGTGGAATTTCACCCTTCCTTGGTTAAAAATAATTGCCCTTTTCTATTGAAGTATAGCTGATTTAAAAATAGATGAATTGCTCTTGACAGCTCTTCCCACCAATCTCAAAGGGATCGGGATCCAAACCTCATTCTGCAAGGAGGGGAAGCAATTCTCTTGACGAGATTTACTATCAGTAGATATGCTGTATTCTGGAAAAGTTATTCTCCTATGTCAACTCAGAAAGGAAACTCCCAGGTTCCTTCTAGTAACACTGAGAGTGCCCTGAGAGTGTGTAGGTACCCTGGGACCAGGAGAGGGTCATTCTGCCAGCATCACTTGGGAAAGGTATAGCCAACTGTGGAAGCTGCTCTTGCCAGCCAAGCCTGCTAAGATGATTCTTTCCATCGAAAAGCAAGACACTGTGGGATTTAAACCATTGTGATTTGCCTCTTGCAGAATAGATGATGTTTATTGATTTTTAAAATTCTATAGAATATTAGAAAGTGTGCTTGCAAGTTGGAAAGTTGATGTCAGCTAATGAAGAACTTCCTTGGAAAGCGTCCCTTATGTTTAAGATTGCTCCTCAAATCAAGAGGAATGTGAAGTGGCTGCAGGTCCAAGGTGTTCCAGATACTGGAATAGGCCTAGGCCTATTGGTCAAACGTGTGATAGAAATGTGTTGCAGTTCTAACTAGATGGTACTTAGTTACCTACGTATGGTGGTGAAGAACCCAGACTTGGGAATCACATAGAACTGGAATCAAGATCAACATCTAAATCTGAGAGTAAAAGCACCTTCCTCATAGTATTCCCATGAGGAATCAACTTAACTGAATGCTAAATATTTAATTAACAATTAAGAAAGCCCAGGACTTGATCAATCATAGCAATGCCAGTCATAGGGCTGGAGCAGTGTTCTGGGGACTCCCTCTCTGGCTACTTTAATTGTTGTATTGTAGGTAGTCCAGGGGCATACCTGGGGAAGGGGCTGAGGCCGCCAGAGTAGTGGGGGAGCCCTTGAAGGACTGAAATAACAGCTGTTTACTAACCAGAACAGAGGATATTCAACACCTATGAGAGCATACAGGCTGGATGAACAGTCATGAGACTGAAAGAAATTAAGTTAGTTAAGGTGCTTAGCATAATACCTGTCACGTAGTAAGAACTCAGTTAATACTATTATTACTAATATTACCACCACTACTATTTCCTCTTTTTCTTCTTCTACTGCTTCTCCTCCTCCTTCTTCTCCTCTTTTCCCTCCTCTTCCTCCCCTCCTATTATATTGTATAATCCAAGAACAGATATATGCCCTACAACTTCGAATGTAAAGCTTGTTTTCCATCCAAGCTTTGGACCACTCTTGACCCTTAACCAGTGCTTCCCAAACTTTCTCATGACTTTTGGTGTCTCGGTGATTTTTCTGTTCATTAAGTTGGTAAGTCCAAATAACTTAGTATTTATGTCCTAACATAACATTTGGAAAAAAAGCTAATACACAGAAATTGAAACACAAAATCATATTTTTATTTCATTCTTAAATAACCACAATTACTTACTAATGGAATATGTGTACCTGTTGGATACTTTACAACTTTTAAAACTCTGGAATCAGGTTGGATATTGCCTCCCTCATTTCTTATTCCACAATGACTTTTGTGTATTACTTAGTTTACACTTATGTGTTACATAGCAATCATCAAAAACCTAACTTTGCCAATATCCAATGTCATAGAAAAGAATGTAGCAAGACTTAAAGTTGAAACCATGCTAGCAGTTCAAAGGAGGTCTGAGAAATATGGTTGTGTGTCCCTTTAATTTAAAAATATCTTTGTGCCCTGTGAATTTGCTTCAGATATTCCATGATGGCTTGGCACACAGTTTGGAAACCAGGGGATTAACTAGATAGACTTTTAGGAATAATAAATACTAATAGTTTGGGTCAGCTAAAGACTAATGCATTCACAGCTCAAAGGATCTAGTGGGCATAAGCTCATATGATCGTGCTTTGACTGTAGGACTCCTAGGATAAATGGTGGTTTGGGCTGACTGCCAGTTGAATACTAGCCTGCCCAAGCTTATCTAATTTGTTAATTTTGAACTTTCAAGAGAAATGAGAACACCTTGAAAGGAGAATCACATCCCTAACTTTTAGTCATCCTAATGGCCTTTGTCTGCTTGCTGAAACTTAATTATTCGCTCAAAGATGTACAGTGTATTGTGATAATTTTTCATGGAATTGATGTTCAGATTATTGGATTAGCAAAATTAATTTTTTTTCTAAAATTGGATTTTTCTATTTCTGATCCTTCATCGGATTTTCTGGATTGCATTTAGATCTGTACTTGGGGTGTGATGTTGCTTTTTCTTCTGTTTTGGAGGAGAGAACATTGTTTCTGTAGAATTATGGAATCTAGAACAGGAAGGCACTTTTAAGTGACCTGCCACTACCCTCACGTTTTGATGAGGAGAGGCCAGGTGACTTGCCCACACTCCTCCTTGTGGGGCAAGGCAGGACTGGAACCCAGTTTCTAACCTCCTATAATGGTCTCCTATTTGACCATCCTTTTCTACACAGTACCAGCTTAAAGAATCCCCTTTTCCATTTATGGTGTTTCAAGGTGTCAGGGCACATCATTGTAAATTATCTCTCTTGGATCCTCAGTCACTACCTCCTAATGAATTAGTGCTGACCTCAATCCTACACACAAAGCAACATTTAGTCATGACTTCTAGCATCACACTGAAATGCTACAAGGTTTGGGGAAGGTTCTTTCTAGTATTTTTAGTTTCTTATGGTCATTTTTTTAAATCAGTGGTTTCTAATCTATTTAGAATTACAAACCTTTGTAACTAAATGAAAACTAATGACCCTGTCCTCCTGAAAATGCACACATACACACACAATTGCACACATTTTAGGGGGCCCTGTAGAGCCTCTGAACTCCTATCAAGTCTGTGTTAAGAACCTCTGTGGTAGGTGATAGAAAGCTTTTAAAGTATTATTTACTAAAAATAATTATTTTGCTCTGCTTCTGCTTTTTTTGCTAATACATATAAATCTAATGTCTTTAGCCTTTAATTTGGTTTAGTATTTGGATCTTTTCCCAATAAAAGGAAGAGTAAAGATTATTAACAGTTTGTTTTTGAGATTATGAGAAATCATAGCCAGTTTCCTTTGAAATGAGAGGTTCTTTATTAATGGTTTCCAAATCAGATGTCCTTCATGGGGGTGGGGAGTGGGCTTTAAAAATAGACATGCCTGCCCTATATCAAACTTGGCCCCATCTGAAGATTCTGATCCAAGAGGTATTTTTTAATATGTGACAATGATATTGATGCAACAGATACATGAACCACTGAAAATCCAAAATTCTAAGTTTCTAGATGTACTACCTCAAGACTATAGAGTTGCCAAAATTAGTGACATAGCTGAGAAGTTATTGTAAAACTCCTGGCTCTCTGTATCCAATATAATTTTTTAAACAATATTTTTATTAGGAAATACTACTACTATAAGGAAAGTTCCAGAGGGCAATAAAACAAAAAAAATCAGCTTAATCAAATTTTAACACATTGTCATAGATACTTATGATTAAAAAATGTATAGATAGACCAGCTTGTTTGGATTTCTGGTTTCACCATTTTTTCCTTAATTCACAAGACTTCCTTCTGTGTTAATCTGTATTTTTCTGATATTTTCCAGTTTCTTTATTTTAACCATTCTGTGTGATTTTTGTTTTAGATTGTGTCTAGTAAGCAATACAGTGCTATTGTTTTTATCAGTCTATTCTGATATTCTCTCTCTTCCATTTTTATTTATTGAGAATACTGTTATATTTGGGCCTATTTCTATAATCTTATTTTGGATTTCTGTTTTCTTTTTTTTTTGTTAACTTTTAGATTGATCAAGTTTTCAGCAGCCACTGAACACCTTCTCTCCCTCCCCAAAACACACACACGATACTTCTTGTTTTTATTTTATTTGTTTTAAATGTGTGTACACACAAATATTGCTCTCAAAGATAATCATTGATTACATTTGTTGACATATTTTATCAATTTCTGGTCTCACCATTGTTCCTTCATTTCGGCAACTTCCTTATATGTTAATTTGTCAATTTCCTGAAGTATATTCTTTAACAGATCTTTAGTGAAAGTATGTGAGTAGTAAACTCCCTTATGTTTTTGCATATCTGAAAACACTTACATTTTGCTTTCCTTCCTGAAAAATAGCTTAACTAGGTAAAAACTGATAAATTGACAGAAAATTTCCCTGAGCACTTTTAAAATATTTGTTCATTCTTTTCTGACATTTATTTACTACTGACAAGTTTACTATCAGTATAATTGTCATGGTAGTCTCTCTTTTTTTTCCTGTTAGCTTTCATGGTTTTTTTGTTTTGTTTTGTTTTGTTTTTAAACATCTTTAATGTCCTACACGTTTGATAACTCACCTTTTGGCTAGATTTATCTTTATTAACCCTGCTCAATACCCAGAGAAAATACTCAGATGTAAGTGTTCATATATTTCTTTAATTTTTGCAAAATTCATACTTATTAATTCTTCAAATAATATTTCTTCATGATATTTCCATTTTCTGCAGCATTTAGTAGACATAAATTAGATCTTGTCATCTATTGTTTATGTCTTATATCTAATATTTTATATTTAAAACAACTTTTTGTTTCTCTGTGCTTCATTCTGGGTAAATTTCTGTTCTGTTTTCCAATTTTCTAATTGTTTCTTCCACTATTTTCATTCTGGGGTTTATAATCCTATTAATTTTTTTTTCTGTAAATCTTTCTTCCTTCCCAGACTTCTAATTGGTTCTTTTTCATATCCATCTGTTTTTGTTTTTTCTTAAGTCTTTTCTTTTTTAAAAAATTTTTAAATTTTATTTATTTATTTTTGGCTACATTGGGTCTTCCTTGCTGTGCACAGGCTTTCTCTAGTTGTGGTAAGTGGGGGCTACTCTTCGTTGTGGTGCATGGGCTTCTCATTGTGGCAGCTTCTCTTGTTGTGGAGCAGGGGTTCTAGCCACTCGGGCTTCAGCTGTTGTGGCACACGGGCTCAGCAGTTGTGAGTCGCAGGCTCTATAGCGCAGGCTCAGCAGTTCTGGTGCACAAGCTTAGTTGCTCCTCAGAATGTGGGATCTTCCCGCACCAGGGCTCAAATCGGTGGCCCCTGCATTGGCAGGCGGATTCTTAACCACAGTGCCACCAGGGAAGCCCTATCCATCTGTTTTTGTTTTATCTCTTTTAAAAAATAACTTCTTGATTATTTTTAATAAATAACATACATGTTATTAAGGTTATTGTCAGTCTGCTCTATATAATTAATTCCTTTAAAATGGTTATTATTCTGAATATTTATTTTGTTACCTATCTTTCTTCCCACTTTGTTTCTTAATGAGTTTGCTTTTTTTTAACATCTTTATTGGAGTATAATTGCTTTACATTGTTGTGTTAGTTTCCACTGTATAAAAGAGTGAATCAGCTATATGTATACATATATCCCATAACTCTTCCCTCTTGCATCTGCCTCCCACCCTCCCTATCCCATCCCTCTAGGTGGTCACAAAGCAACAAGCTGGTCTCCCTGTGCTATGTGACTGCTTCTGACTAGCTATCTATTTTACATTTCATAATGTATATATGTCAGTGCCATTCTCTCACTTCGTCCCAGCTTACCCTTCCCCATCCCCGTGTCCTCAAGTCCATTATCTATGTCTGCATCTTTATTCCTGTCCTGCCCCTAGGTTCATCAGAACCGTTTTTTTTGGTTGTTTTTAGATTCCATATATATGTGTTAGCATACGGTATTTGTTTTTCTCTTTCTGACTTACTTCACTCTGTATGACAGACTCTAGGTCCATCCACCTCACTACAAAAAACTCAATTTTGTTTCCTTTTATGGCTGAGTAATATTCCATTGTATACATGTGCCACATCTTCTTTATCCATTCACCTGTTGATGGACATTTAGGTTGCTTCCATGTCCTGGCTATTGTAAATAGTGCTGCAATGAATATTGTGGTACATGTCTATTTTTGAATTATGGTTTTCTCAGGATATATGCCCAGTAGTGGTATTGCTGAGTCATATCGTAGTTCTATTTTTAGTTTTTTAAGACACCTCCATAGTGTTCTCCATAGTGGCTGTATCAATTTACATTCCCACCAACAGTGCAAGAGGGTTCCCTTTTCCCGACACCCTCTCCAGCATTTATTGTTTGTAGATATTTTGATGATGGCCATTCTGACTAGTGTGAGGTAATAACTCATTGTAGTTTTGATTTGCATTTCTCTAATGATAAGTGATGTTGAGCATCCTTTCATGTGTTTGTTGGCAATCTGTATATCTTCTTTAGAGAAATGTCTATTTAGGTCTTCTGCCCATTTTTGGAGTGGGTTGTTTGTTTTTTTGATATTGAGCTGCATGAGCAGTTTGTATATTTTGGAGTTTAATCCTTTGTCAGTTGCTTTGTTTGCAAATATTATCTCCCATTTTGAGGGATGTCTTTTCGTCTTGTTTTGGTTTCCTTTGCTGTGCAAAAGCTTTTAAGTTTCATTAAGTCCC
The DNA here is from genome assembly GCF_059928025.1 of Delphinapterus leucas. Classification (NCBI taxonomy): domain Eukaryota; kingdom Metazoa; phylum Chordata; class Mammalia; order Artiodactyla; family Monodontidae; genus Delphinapterus; species Delphinapterus leucas. The sequence goes on from NC_143129.1 coordinate 113,022,088, forward strand.
ATTTGTTTATTTTTGTTTTTATTTCCATTTGTATAGGAGGTGGGTCAGAAAGGATCATACTGTTATTTATGTCATAGACTGTTCTGCCGATGTTTTCCTCTAAGAATTTTATAGTGTCTGGCCTTGCATTTATGTCTTTAATCCATTTTTGAGTTCATTTTTGTGTATTATGGAGTGTGTTATGGAGTGTTACAATTTCATTCTTTTACATGTAGCTGTCCAGTTTTCCCAGCACCACTTATTGAAGAGGCTCTCTTTTCTCCATTGTATACTCTTGCCTCCTTTATCAAAAATAAGGTGACCATAATGCATGGGTTTATCTCCGGGCTTTCTATCCTGTTCCATTGATCTGTAGTACTGTTTTTCTGACAGTACCATACTGTCTTGATTACTGTAGCTTTGTAGTATAGTCTGAAGTCAGGTAGCCTGATTCCTCCAGCTCCGTTTTTCTTTCGCAAGATTGCTTTGGCTATTCTGGGTCTTCTGTGTTTCCATACAAATTATGAAATTTTTTGTTCTAGTTCTGTGAAATTGGTATTTTCATAGGGATTGCATTGAATCTGTAGATTTCTTTGGGTAGTATAGTCATTTTCACAATGTTGATTCTTCCAATCCAAGAACATGGTATATCTTTCCATCTGTTTGTATCATCTTTAATTTCTTTCATCAGTGTCTTACACTTTTCTGCATACAGGTCTTTTGTCACCTTAGGTAGGTTTATTCCTAAGTGTTTTATTCTTTTTGTTGCAGTGGTAAATGAGAGTGTTTCCTTGATTTCTCTTTCAGATCTTTCATCATTAGTGTATAGGAATGCAAGAGATTTCTGTGCATTAATTTTGTATCCTGCTACTTTCCCAAATTCATTGATTAGCTCTAGTAGTTTTCTGGTAGCATCTTTAGGATTCTCTATATATAGTATCATGTCATCTGCAAGCAGTGACAATTTTACTTCTTTTCCGATTTGTATTCCTTTTATTTCTTTTTCTTCTCTGATTGCTGTGGCTAAAACTTCCAAAACTATGTTGAATAATAGTGGTGAGAATGGGCAACCTTGTCTTGTTCCTGATCTTAGTGGAAATGGTTTCAGCTTTTCACCATTGAGAACGATGTTGGCTGTGGGTTTGTCATATATGGCCTTTATTATGTTGAGGTAAGTTCCCTCTATGCCTACTTTCTTGAGAGTTTTTATCATAGATGGGTGTTGAATTCCGTCGAATGCTTTTTCTGCATCTATTGAGATGATCGTATGGTTTTTCTCCTTCAATTTGTTAATATGGTGTACCACATTGATTGATTTGCATATATTGAAGAATCCTTGCATCCCTGGAATAAAACCCACTTGATCATGGTATATGAGATCTTTTTTTTTTTTTTTTTTGCAGTACGTGAGCCTCTCACTCTTGTGGCCTCTCCCATTGCAGAGCACAGGCTCCAGACGCGCAGGCCCAGTGGCCATGGCTCACAGACCCAGCCGCTCCATGGCACGAGGGATTCTCCCAGACCGGGGCACAAACCCGTGTCCCCTGCATCGGCAGGTGGACTCTCAACCACTGCGCCACCAGGTAAGCCCTGTGATCCTTTTAATGTGCTGTTGGAAGTATTCTGTTTGCAAGTATATTGTTAAGGATTTTTGCATGTCTGTTCATCAGTGATAATGGCCTGTCGTGTTCCTTTTTTGTAACATCTTTGTTGGTTTTTGGTATCAGGGTGACAGTGGACTTGTAGAATGAGCTTGGGTATGTTCCTCCCTCTGCTATATTTTGGAAGAGTTTGAGAAGGATAGGTGTTAGCTCTTCACTAAGTGTTTGATAGAATTCGCCTGTGAAGCCATCTGGTCCTGAGCTTTTGTTTGTTGGAAGATTTTTAACCAATTTTCAATTTCAGTACTGTGATTGGTCTGTTTATATTTTCTATTTCTTCCTGGTTCATTTCAGACAGTTGTGTTTTTCTAAGAATTTTTCCATTTCTTCCAGGTTGTCCATTTTCTTGACATATGATTGCTTGTAGTAATCTCTCATGATCCTTTGTATTTCTGCAGGGTCAGTTGTTACTTCTTTTTCATTTCTAATTCTGTTGAGTTGAGTCTTCTCCCTTTTTTTCTTCATGATTCTGGCTAATGGTTTATCCATTTTGTTTATCTTCTCAAAGAACCAACTGTTAGTTTTATTGATCTTTGCTATTTCCTTCATTTCTTTTTCATTTATTTCTGATCTGATATTTATGATTTCTTCCCTGCTGCTAACTTTGAGGGTTTTTTGTTCTTCTTTCTCTAATTCGTTTAGGTTTAAGGTTAGGTTGTTTATTTGAGTTTTTTTTGTTTCTTGAAGTAGGATTTTATTGCTATAAATTTCCCTTTTAGAACTGCTTTTGCTGCATCATATAGGTTTTGGCTCATTGTATTTTCATTGTCATTTGTTTCTAGGTACTTTTTGATTTCCTCTTTGATTCAGTGATCTCTTGGTTATTTAGTAATATAGTGTTTAGCCTCCATGTGTTTGTATTTTTTGCAGTATTTTCCTGTATTTGATACCTAGTCTCATAGCACTGTGGTCAGAAAAGATGCTTGGTATGATTTCAGTTTTCTTAAATTTACCAAGGTTTCATTTGTGTCCCAAGATCTGATCTATCCTGCAGAATATTCCATGAGCACTTGAGGAGAAAGTGTATTCTGTTGTTTTTAGATGGAATGTCCTGTAAATATCAATTAAATCCATCTTGTTTAATGTGTCATTTAAAGCTTTGGTTTCCTTATTTATTTTCATTTTGGATGATCTGTCCATAGTGAAAATGGGGTGTTAAATTCCCCTACTATTATTTTGTTACTGTCAATGTCCCCTTTTATGGCTGTTAGCATTTCCCTTATATATTGAGGTGCTCCCATTTTGGGTGCATAAATATTTACAATTGTTATATCTTCTTCTTGGATTGATCCCTTGATCATTATGTAGTGTCCTTTGTCTCTTGTAAGAGTCTTTATTTTAAAGTCTATTTTGTCTGATATGAGAATTGCTTCTCCAGCTTTCTTCTGATTTCCATTTTCTTGGAATATCTTTTTCCATCTCCTCATTTTCAGTCTGTATGTGTCCCTAGGTCTGAAGTGGGTCTCTTGTAGACAGCATATATATGGCTCTTGTTTTTGTGTCCATTCAGCCAGTCTATGTCTTTTGGTTGGAGCATTTAATCCATTTACATTTAAGGTAATTATCAATATATATGTTCCTATTACCATTTTCTTAACTGTTTGAGATTCATTATTGTAGGTCTTTTCCTTCTCTTGTGTTTCCTGCCTAGATAAGTTACTTTAGCGTTCGTTGTAAAGCTGGTTTGGTGGTGCTGAATTCTCTTAGCTTTTCCTTGTTTGTAAAGTTTTTAATTTCTCTGTTGAATCTGAATGAGATCCTTGCTGGGTAGAGTAATCTTGGTCGTAGGTTTTCCCCTTTCATAACTTTAAATATGTCCTGCCACTCCCTTCTGGCTTGCAGAGTTTCTGCTGAAATATCAGCTGTTAACCATATGGGGATTCCCTTGTATGTTATTTGTTGCTTTTCCCTTGCTGCTTTTAATATTTTTTCTTTGTATTTAATTTTTGATAGTTTTATTAGTATGTGTCTTGGTGTGTTTCTCCTTGGATTTATCCTGTATGGGACTTTCTGTGCTTCCTGGACTTGATTGACTATTTCCTTTCCCATACTTGGGAAGTTTTCAACTATAATCTCTTCAAATATTTTCTCAGTTCCTTTCATTTTCTCTTCTTCTGGGACCCCTATAATTCAAATATTGGTGCATTTACTGTTGTCCCAGAGTTCTCTGAGACTGTCCTCAATTCTTTTCATTGTTTTTTCTTTATTCTTCTCTGTGGTAGTTATTTCCACTATTTTATCTTCCAGGTCACTTATCCATTCTTCTGCCTCAGTTATTCTGCTATTGATTCCTTCTAGAGAATTTTTAATTTCATTTATTGTGTTGTTCATCATTGTTTGTTTGTCCTTTAGTTCTTCTAGGTCCTTGTTAAACATTTCTTGTAATTTCTCCATTCTATTTCCAAGATTTTGGATCATCTTTACTTTCATTACTCTGAATTCTTTTTCAGGTAGACTGCCTACTTCCTCTTCATTAGTTTGTTCTGCTGGGTTTTTACCTTGCTCCTCCATCTGCTGCATATTTCTCTGTCTTCTCATTTTGCTTAACTTACTGTGTTTGCGCTCTCCTTTTCTCAGGCTGCAGGTTTGTAGTTCCTGTTGTTTTTGGTGTCTGCCCCCAGTGGGTAAGGTTGGTTCAGTTGATTGTGTAAGTTTTCTGGTGGAGGGGACTGGTGCCTTTGCTTTGGTGCATGAGGCTGAATCCTGTGTTTCTGGTGGACAGGACCATGTCTGGTGGTGTGTTTGGGGATGCCTGTGAACGTATTATGATTTTAGGTAGCCTCTCTGCTAATGGGTGGGGTTGTGTTCCTGTCTTGCTAGTTGTTTGGCATGAGGTGTTTAGCAGTGAAGCTTGCTGGTCATTGAGTGGAGCTTGGTCTTAAAGTTGAGATGGAAATCTCTGAGAGAGCTCTTGCCAATTGATATTACGTGGAGCTGGGATGTCTCTTGTGGTCAAATATCCTGAATTCGGCACTCCCACCTCAGAGGCTGACACCCAGCTGGTGAACCAATACCCTGTCAGCCACACAGCTCAGAAGACAAGGGAGAAAAGAAAAGAAAGAAAGAAAAATAAAATAAAATAAAGTTATTAAAATAAAAAAAATTAACAATATTATTAAAATAAAAAATAAATAGTAATTTAAAAAAAAGAGAAGAGAGCAACCAAACCAATAAACCAATCCACCAATGAAGCACTAAAAACAAAACTAAGATAAACATAAAAATCAGAAACTATTCAGTCACATACAGCAAACCCTAAATCTATAGTTGCTCCCAAAGTCCACCGCCTGAATTTTGGGATGTTTCATTGTCTATTCAGGTATTCCACAGTTTCAGGGTACATCAAGTTGATTGTGGAGATTTAATCTGCTGCTCCTGAGGCTGCACAGAGAAATTTCCTTTTCTCTTATTTTTTTGCACAGCTCCTGGTGTTCAGCTTTGAATTTGGCCACACCTCTGTATGTAGGTTGTCCTCTGGTGTCTGTTCTTCACCCAGATGGGAGGGGTTTTAAGAAGCGGCTGATTAAGCGGCTCTGGCTCACTCAGGCGGGGTAAGTGAGGGGTACAGAATGCAGGGCAAGCCTGTGGCGGCAGAGGCCATCGTGATGTTACACCAGCCTGGGGCACGCCGCGTGTTTTCCGGGGGCAGTTGTCCCTGGATCACGGGACCCTGGCAGTGGCAGGCTGCACAGGCTCCCAGGAGGGGAGGTGTGGATAGTTACCTGTGCTTGCACACAGCATTCTTGGTGGCTGCAGCAGCAGTGTTAGTGTTTCATGCCCGTCTCTGGTGTCCATGCTGATAGCCGCAGCTCAGTCTCTGGTGTCCATGCTGATAGCCGCAGCTCACGCCCATCTCTGGAGCTCATTTAGGCAGTGCTCTGAATCCCCTCTTATTGTGTATCCCAAAACAATGTTCTCTTGCCTCTTAGGCAAGTCCAGACTTTTTCCTAGATTCCCTCCAAGTTGGCTGTGGTGCACTAGCCCTCTTCAGGCTGTGTTCACACAGGCAACCCCAGTCCTCTCCCTGGGATCTGACCTCCGAAGCCCGAGCCTCAGCTCCCACCCCCCACCTGTCCTGGTGGGTGAGCAGACAAGCCTCTCAGCCTGGTGAGTGCTGGTTGGCACCAATCCTCTGTGCGGGAACCTCTCCGATTTGCCCTCTGCACCCCTGTTGCTGCGCTGTCCTCCATGGCTCCGAAGCTTACCCCCTCCGCCACCCGCAGCCTCCACCAGTGAAGGGGCTTCCTAGTGTGTGGAAACTTTTCCTCCTTCACAGCTCCCTCCCAGAGGTGCAGGTCCCATCCCTATTCTTTTGTCTCTGTTTTTTCCTTTTTCTTTTGCCCTACCTAGGTATGTGGGGAGTTTCATGCCTTTTGGGAAGTCTGAGGTCCTCTGCCAGCATTCAATAGGTGTTCTGTAGGAGTTGTTCCACATGTAGATGTATTTTTGATGTATTTGCGGGGAGGAAGGTGATCTCCACATCTTACTTCTCCACCATCTTGAAGGTCCTCTCAAGATACTCTACAGTGATGCTGGAGATCTCATAGATGCATTCATTGAGCCAATGGACGGCTTGATTCAATACCTGACTATGGTGGTTAGCAATATATTTTTGCTTGTTATGTTACACTGTGCTATGCTATGTTGTTATGTTTTTTTTAAGCCATCTTTATAGAGCATACTAACAAGTTTTACCTTCTACCATCAAGCAGTAAGCCAAGATCTCATTTCTCTTCTCACAGCATCTTCCATCCCCTCACCCCCAAACCCCAATCTCATTTGAAGCACTTTAATTCCCACTTACACACCACAGCTGGGCTCACAATCTCCGTTGCTGCCTCCAGACCTGAAAGCCAGTAGGTGTACAGCTTCAGCTCAGCACACAGCTTTGCATTTTTGTTCCTTTTGGAGTCCAAAGGACCTAACCTTGGTCTTAAGTCTAATCAGATCTTTTGTTTTTCTGTTCTTATATTACCCTCTGTTTGTAGAAGAAGGTATGTGACAAGTACATGTTGCATTCTACCACAATGCCTCTGCTTTCAGAGGCTTAAAATCCAATGTAGCAAGGTCTAGACTGAGATTCCTAAATACATTCTTCACATTAAGAAACCCTTCTTTTATGTTTTTATAGAAATGTGGTCTTTCTGTTACTTAGAATAATATATAAGCCTTACTACATGATCAGAATAATCTAGGTCTTTCTATTTTAAGTAAAGATTTAGATAAGAAACACTGCAGGTGTCTTGGAGTTGATATAGCATTCATGCAATTATCTCCTGGGGTGGTGTTGTCTTCTCTTCTATTTTCCATGATGTCCAAAGTTTTATGAAAGATTTGGCACGTATCCAGCATAGCATTGGCTGGAGTGCATTTTGTTGGTTGCTTTTGCCTGAAGCTGGTATATTTCCTAAAGCTGGTGACTAATGACTTGTAACGTAATGTCTGCTTATTTATGTTACCTTGACCACTTTCATCTGCCGGCATTCTTAATACAGAGAGTTTTGTTGTTTTTTTAAATGCCCTCCTTCTGTATATTTCTCTGATTCAGAGAAACTCCAGTTCTCAGTGTTTTTAGTAGATCCTTTCTCTAAACCATTTTCTTTAAACCCAGAATAGAACTGTACCACTTTGTTTCCTCTTGCCTTCTGGTCAAAAAAGTATGCATAAATGAAAACTAGCGTCCCCTTTCCAAACCAAAAATAAGTAAATAAACAAAAAAATCCCATTACATTAGAGAACACAGCACACTTATATTAATAATTACTATATCTGAACTTGACACATATGGGACTCAAAAAGTAATACAGCAGAAATTTTTTCAGCAATATCTATATATAATTGTACACATATATTAGTCTGAATTTTAACAGCACAGCAATAATTCTAATAATATTCTCAGAAAACATAAAAAGATTGAATGTCATACAGGTAGGCTATAAAAATGTTTCTTCTAGAACTGAAGACTAACAAGGCTGCCTCATCTTCATCCCTTTGAGGGAATTGACCAGACTTATCACATTCAGGAAAATCTGTATGACCTTCATTTGGACTTTTTTCTTTCTTTTTTTTTTTTTTTATGGCTGTACTTTTCATTTTTATTTTTTTCTGGAGAGATTTTATATGTTTAAATGTAGTGAAATAGATATTTCTGTGATGAAGCTGATTTGATGGAACCTATGGCATGACTCTGACGTGTTATAATTCCACTAGACACTGAATTCCTTGAGCAATCAGGCCCTCAGCATGGCACAGAGTCAGGTATTAAATGCTTAGGCCCCTCCACCATTGCTCATGGCTCCATTTTTCATGTGGCCCACCCTACTAACCCTTTCATTTGAATTATAACCACCATTGTGGAGTTTTCAATTACTCCTTTAGCCTGTGTTAGAAGCATTTTCTATGTGCCTACTTAGCACCCTATACAGTATATCCTCCTAGGAGGCTATTTTGTAATCCCACAAACATTTGCCCCCCCCGCCACCCTTGGACTTTAAGAATTATGAGGGAAGAGCCTGCATCTTTCAACTCCACACGGTGCCTGGAATGAGGTATAAATACAGGCTTTCAAACAAATGTACCCGCTACTTCTCTGAGGGGCCTTTAAGAAAACTGGGATTTCTAATATGTGGGAGACACAACAATGTCCCTGCTTGCATTAGTCAAAATCCCAGGGATTTTACATAATAAAAGCAGATTTCTTCCTCATCACTTGGCTCCACACAGTCCTTCAGAACCAGTGTTGCTCTGCCGTGTCGCTCTGCCATCTCCTCCAGTGTGTGTGAGATGAGAAAGCCTGAAGTTGCACATGTAACTTCAACCATATTTTATTGGCCAGAACTCAGTCCCATGACTCCAGCTAGTTTGAAGGAAAGTTTGGAAATGTAATCCAGTTATGTTCCAGGAGAAAAATAAAATGCAGTTTGGTTAACCTAGCCTTGTAGCCACCACGTTGCCATCCAGGGAGCATAAGACCTAGTTGCCCCTGTCATACAATGGTTATGTATCACAAGTATTTTTTAAAAAATCATAACAGGTTGGCTATCAGCTACTTGGGACTTAATTGTCAACATATTCCTGGGCTTTCAGTGTGTCATTTATTATACTGTCTTGATGTGAACAGAAGCTGGTAGGGATATTTGATTGACAGATGTATTTTTTTAATTTGAGAAGTAACTTTGTACCTTTATGACAGAAATAAGACATGTTGCTAAAAAATTATAATGCAGTAAAATGTTTTTAAAGAGCAGATGAATTACCTGCCTGAGTCCACACCTTAGCTAGTAATGCTTGTCTGTGTTAGTCAAATGGGTATTTATAAGGTCTAGTGTTAGTCAAATGGGTATTTATAAGGTTCTCACAATAGAAATCATTTGAGGGAAATAACATCATTTCTTTTTCATTAAGTTCATCTTTTTTTGTAGGATCCATTTCTTCTCCACCACTAATCTTTCAACTACTACCTGCTCTGGTATGTGTTCTTTTAAATGAAACAAAACCAAAGTAGGCACAATTAACTTACAATAACTAGAGGCAATTCAAATGTTTTTCTTTTTTGAATTGTAAGCAAATCTGCTTTAGCAGTTCCTAAGAAGTGACCAATTTAGCACTTGCTTTGAAGTGTGTTTAAATATTAGTTTCAATATGAAAACAACTATTCCTTGAGTTTTGTATATGGTAAATAAGGATATTGAATTTTCCTTTGGAATACTCTGTTTCTTCTGTTTCAAAGGAAGGAGTCACGATTTGGTAAATAAGATATGTGCCTCCATTTTACGGGTTTTCTTTGATTTCCCAAGCCTAAGTAGTCAACTGAAAGCATTCATTCAAATCAGGGATATGAGACTTACTATACAGTGTGCAGTATGATTTTTTTTAACTTACATCTACCACTGAGAAATTTATAAGTTGAGATTTAAGAGGGCAGGCATGAGGACTGATTGGTCTCCTATAGTTTCTCTGAAACCTGAAAGATTATTGTATCAAAAGTCAGCATTTCATGGCCCCCCTATATCCATAAAGAAAATTAAAATCATATGCTGCACAGCAAGCTTAAACCATTCAGAATGCTCATAAACATATTTAAAGCCAAAATTACAGCTGTTTCTTGACTCTCGGTACCACATATAGCTCTAGATATGGTTCTTACTTTCCTGTGCACACACTGTAACAGTAATTACTGTATTTTAAGCTCCACACTATTCTGCAAGAGCATTCTTTGGTGGTGATACAGCAACCTGGTGACAAAGAGCCCCTCCTGTACCACGTAATCACTTTCACAAGGGAAGCACTGTGTGCCCTTAATGTTCCACCAGACCTTTGTCTTCCTTTGTTAAGAAATGAGACAACAGACCTTCTCAAATATAGAACCAAAGGGAGCATTTTGTTGAACATGCACAGTTTGGTAACCCATTGGCAGTGTTTTGTTTCTGTACTTTTGATGCAATTTCAAGTGTGGAACTTAATAGATTGCATATCAGTTTAAGTGAAGGACTAACTGGTGCCCGGTAGCTCCAAACTTGTGTGTGCAAGTTTTCCTGCCACTGGGCTCTGAAACAGTGATGAATCAACAGTCAAACATGAACTCTAATTACACTGGAACATACCGTCTGTTCTAAAGAGATGTAGGAAGTGAGAAATCTTTCACAAAATGGAAATTTATCAGATTCTGACATATTTATTATTATTGTTTAATCCTCATTACTATTATTCTATGTTTTTATTGTTTCTTTTACCCACACTTTCAGAATTTGAGGTAATTAGTTTAACAGCTCTCCAGTGAGGAAGGCAAAATGTACACTGAAATGCTGATGGACCAGACAGTATGAGATGACACTTGCTTTTACAAAGTATTTACCATAAGTTTGGTGTCTTGTGTTCATTTGATCCCAGTTATGTTTATATTACTATCTAATAGGCTGTCCAGCAGGAAAGGAGCTTATAAAGTATGTCATGGCTTTCCCTTGACACAGATGTAAAATGCATGTTTAACCTTGATGGTGGGGGCACTTATGAATAAAGTGGATCTTGAACACACAACGTTTAACAATTTGGGCTAAGGGTCATCGTTTAGTGATATTTTTGCAAGGATGTTTAGATTACATCTCAGCTCACTGACTTTAAAAACAAATTAGATGTCATCCACTAGGTATTCTGTCCTTTTGGAAGTAAAATAAACATAGATTATTTATATATTCATTTCTATTCCTGAGAAGTCCAAGGATGAGGTCTGCTGAAAGACTTTGAGTACAGCTTCTAGGTGTACTTCTAAGTGGCCTAGAAAGAGACAAAGTTAAGTTGGGCCTAGTATCTGAAGAGAACCTGGCAGGATCATTATCCAAGATAGGGGAATTTGCTGAATATTAATTACAACTACAGAAGAAAGATGGTTCAGCCTCCTTTCCCTTTGGGTGCATGGGGTCAGCCTTCACTTCCCCAGTACCATTCTCCCTAGAATGAGACTAATACTCTGTCTTTCAGTAGAGGAGACCTGTCTATAGGCAAAATCTTTCACACATTTCTTTTATGTGAAATCAATAAAAGTAGAATTGCTCTGGCTAAGGAAGGAAGTTGAAGGACAGAACCTCCTTCAAACTCAACCTCCACGTCTTGTCTTCCCCAAGTCTTTTCTCCTTGGAAACCTTGGTAGAAGCTAACAGCTTCCCTGAGCAGATTCTGAAAATCTTTGACTCAAGGCAACTCAGACTTCCTGGGACACATTCCCCTTGACCTGAAGAGAAGTCACTCTTTGTGCTCTCTATTTTGTCTGCTGGAATAAAGAGAAATACTGGAAAGTCCATGTTTGAATATGCAAGATATTTTATAATATAGATTCCCCTAAAGAGAGTGAAATTTCTGTTTATATACAACAATAACTAGCAACACACATATATTTCCAAATATGGAAAGGAAAACTATGAATACACATATGTGTATGTTTATAGGATCAGAGTTATGCTTATGCGGAATAAGTAGATGCTTATGTTGTGTGATTAGAAAAAACCTCCTCAGACAAAATATACTTCCCACTGGCCCTGTTGCATGTGTTGGATCTCCCATTACTTGCTCCTTTGGGTAGAGGAAATTGTTGAAAAAGAACTATCAGCTGGGTTATGGCATATAGTTTGCCATTATTGACTTTTAATATTTTATTTTCAACCAAGCCTGCAGAGAGGAAGATTAGGGGAGTTTGTGAAATACAGGACTGAAAAGATTCAGAGAATAAAAGGTATGGAAAAGAAGCTGGGTTTGGGGGAACATTATTTAGGTTGGACTTGGAAGAGAGAGACTCTGACCAACTGCAGTGTGACACAGGTTATCGGAGACAGTTGTACATTTAAAATCAGAACTGTCCAGAAAGGAGGATAGATATGAGGGGAAATCTTTGTTGCTTTTGCAGTTGTTTAACTACTTAGGGTCTGTGTGAGTATAACCTGTATATAAAATTAGTAATCAATTGGTATTCATATGTAGAAGACAGTGAGAGGGAGATTGACTAGATGGCCTGAGTCATACTCAAAAATTTCCAATTGTGTTGATTTGCTTCCTCACATATCTCTTTACTTTTAATCTCTTTACTTCTTACTGAAATACCTAGGTTCTCTTTCCTAAAAGAGAAAAGAGAAAACTTGAGAAAAGCATCCCTAATAATCTATTGGCTGTTCTGTTGCACCTAGAAATGCAGAGATTAGATCGATTTCTCTATCTACCTTGTGCTACATAGCAAGGGGTAGGGGTATAAGGGGGACAAAGGCAGTGGGTCCTTCTGTAATACTGAGCAGGTGAACGTGTTCTACAGGTTCTACATCAAGTGGACAGTCAGTTAACTATTACATCGGATGTAGAGTTACCAAAACTAAAAGATAACTGCTCTAAGACAGATGAATTTTATCTGCATACTTAAAATATGGAGCTCCCATGAGAATTCAGAAGAGGGGAAGATTTTAAAAATAAATAAATTTTTAAAAAGCCAGATGAAAAAGAAGGCTACAATGATAAATTGCAAAGTTTGAAATGGCCATTAAACTTGAGCAAGTCAAATGGCTACCATATGGGGTTTCATTTCTCATTTTATTTATAAACATTCACATAAAATTGTAAGGAGAAAAAAAGGGAAAATCCTTGAACTCCTGTGAAAGACATTTTGTGCTGCATATGTTGAATTACTATTAGGTATTCACCTGTCTTAAATGGGCTTTTTCTCCAGTCTCTGCATCATACATCTTAATGTCAGTAACATCTGCAACGGAATGGTAATGTGGATCAGTGAAGATAATCACCAGTTAATAAGAGCTTCAAATCGTGCTTTGGCTAGTGTACACCCCTTATTGTACTTCTTTGTAGAATTTACCAGTACAATTTTATTTAATGCTTACGCTTGATCAAAAAGTGCTTGCGTATGAAATTAGCCGCAAATCTGAATTTTAAAAAATTACTAGCATAGTGGTCCTTTTGCATCATGCAGCCCTTCCCTTTGAGTTTTCTTTCGAGCTGAGATCTCAGAAGTTGTCATTTAAAAATCATTCTTGGTTTCTATTTGAGTACATTGGTGATACGGACGTAGCCTTGCTTTTTTTCACTAAGTCTATGCACCACGAAGATGAAAAGACGAAAGGTACGAAATGTGTGTTTTTTCCTCCATTGATAAATCTCAAGTGCGTGGGGTCCTGTGGGGAAACCTTGACCTTTAGTATTTCTGGTTTTGTTGCTCTTTATTTATTTTGCTGCAGAAGGTGATTGGTCATGAAAAATAACCCAGGGGCGTTGGGGTGGGTGGTGGAGGGAAGGCAGAGGAGTGAGCTGGGTTTGGTTAGTTAATTCAGGTTAGGGAGTGAGTGCTGGTTTCACAGCTGCTGTTCAGGTTCAGTGGCACGGCCAAGTTTTGCATTTCAAGTTCCCATTTAGAAAACTGACAGTCTTCTCCGCCAGAACCCTTTTTAATGTTCCTCTTTGGCTCAGGGTCTGCCTTTCGCCCATGACTTTCAGTAGCCTTCCTCCCCCATGCAGCCTTGCCAGAGCCACTCAGTTGTGGGCTTCAAAGCTCCTGTAATTCCAGCCCTAGCAGGCCCTTAAAAATGTAGCAATGCACAGATGTGCAGTGGAAATTTTTAAACGTGCACTTTCTCTTAGGACTGTGAACACTGAACATCACATAAACCTCTGATGGTCCCCTTGCCACCTGCTAGAGCTAAGCTAACACTTGCTTCTGGGTTTATATTCGTGGCTCTTAGGTACGGGGTCGGCCCTGGCTTTCGGTTCTTGCGTTTTCCCATCCCTTTCCTTCTGTGCCAAACAGCTTCTTGGTTTTATGATGTGGGCAGGGGCTGATGAGGGAATAGTTTGAGTCCACAGCCTCCACTTTCATTCATGGCCTGGGCTAAGTTTTAATACAGACCTTGGTTAGAGACAAGTCTAGTTCTCCACAAAGCTCCCTTTTACAGTTTAAATAAAGAAATGATAAACATCAAAAGATCAACAGTTTTCCAAAGAAGCCAATAGGTAATAGTCATGCCCAGGAGCACTGTTATAACTGAAAACCTTACAATGAGCATTGAATTGTAGCTTTGTTCCCGTTTGTTTTTCCTCCCTATAATAGGGTCCCTTAAAAAGAAAGGGGAATAAAAAGAGGGAGGGACGTTTGAGAATTGAGACTGCAATGAGTCTGATCATTTAGATGTAATGAAGCAAAGAAACAATCTTCAGTTCTGGAGGCTTTTTGTTGCTGCTATCAGGGTGGGTATAGACACATTGAAAAATAGCTCTGTGCAATCCAATTGCAAAATAAATCCTGGCATGTGAGTTTGTATTAAACAGGTGAAGTGAGTATTTTGTGGGTACAGTGTGTACTAGGCCAATGGAAATCACTCTCCTAGGGGACTCTATGTCCTTTGAAACAGCAAGAAGTGATGGCTCTAGTATTTTTCTCTTGTAAAAAAAAAAAAAAAAAAATTTGGGGTGGGTGTGTATCTTCCTATCTTCCTCATTACAGAGCATTTATGGATTTAGGATTTTTCCTGTTCTAAAGATGGGCAATCATCCTTCAAATTACAGAATGAAATCTTCATGCATTTCAGGGTTGTTGGGTCTTTAAAATATCTTCTAAGAGACCTCCATAAAATGAGGGATTCTGACAATGAGGCTGGTTTAAATAACCCGTCTGGTAGCAGACGGGTTAACAGGCAGAAGCAGAGCTGAGTGCGCATGCATTGTTCGGTGCCTTGCCTTAGCTATCAACTCTAGGAAGGGATTTTTACACACAGTTCAGCTGGGTGGGCTGCTTGTCATCACCCAGAAATGGTCATTTCTTCTAGAATGGTGGGTGTGTGAGTTGCTTTACTCTTTATCCTAAAGTGTCTGTGAATAGAGGGTTTATCTGAGGTTTAGAGTTAATCCATAATTAATCTGATGAAGGGCTTGAAAATACTGAGTAAAAGGCACTGTAAGTTTGCAAGAGTCAAAACAAAGGACAATGGGGGCTACTATGCAGAAATTTCAGGCTAACGCCTTTCTATGTGCCT
The DNA here is from genome assembly GCF_059928025.1 of Delphinapterus leucas. NCBI lineage: Eukaryota > Metazoa > Chordata > Mammalia > Artiodactyla > Monodontidae > Delphinapterus > Delphinapterus leucas. Next base: position 113,037,242 of record NC_143129.1, read on the forward strand.
GTAGAACAAAGCAAAGCAGACAATGCAAATTCAAACAGACCAACCTGCTGTCATCATGGTCGAAGAGGATGGATGTTTGTTCAATATTTAGAACTTTGGTCTGGAAATCAGGAGATGTAGTTCCAATCCCAGATTTAGTGCTGACGTCTCTGTTAAAGCATTCTCCCCAAAGCCACAGGTCAGTAGGAAAGCAAGTCATTTTCATGTTTTTTGCTTACATTTGCCCATCTGTGAAATGGGGATGACGACATTCTCTGCTGTTCCTTTTCTCATTGGGGATTTGGTTAGGTGGATGAGCTTCGAGTTCTTCCATGGAAAGGTGCTCTAGAAATACAAGCTGGCATATGTTGTTTGAAGGTACTGGCGCCCTGCCATGGTGTGGACGGTGGTCAGCAAGCCACAGCCCTACACACACATGCTGAATCCGAGCATTCTCCAGCCTCCCTGGAAAGCGACATTCAGCATCACGGCGGAGAACCACTGCAGGGATTGACACCTTGAAGTAAGATCCACTTAAAAACAAGGTGAAAAACAGCTTTTTTTTCACATATTCTAAATCTTCCACACGTATAAATGAAAATAAGGAGATTTATGAAATGGCAACGCAAATCTTCACGCTAATCAACAGAGTTTAGGAAAAAATCAGCCAGGAGCCCTGAACATGCCCATGGCAAGTGTACTGCTTCAGCCTGCAAGAGATAAAGCACACTAGTGCATATCAGTTAGTCTAATTTATTCAGAGTCATTGCCATATCACAACCTTGTGTTTGATTTTCTTATAAACTAATAATTTCTTGAATGAACTAATACTGCTACAGCCACTAGTACCTCCACCTTGTAGAAGTTTTTTATTGTTGTGTATGCAACTAAATTGAAATATCTTTCACTTGAAATATTGACTTTAATATCTCATTTGAAAAATTCATGAAGCCTTTGATGTTAAATCCATACTCAATTTAGCCAAATGCCATTAGAATATGCAATACGCCTGAATACAGAAAGCATTATTGTCTGTGTTTCTGCAGAAGAATTACATTTTATGACTGTAACGTCAGGATCTTTTTTGGATTTGTGCATGAGTAAAAGAAAGGGAAAGGCAGCACATTAGATGCAAAATGAAAAGTGGTATTGATTAGGCTCTCATTTACCCACTCTCTGCCTCATTCCCTAAATGCATGGAAATAAGGGTTGTGCCACTGCAACTAACAATGCTCCGTAATGAATGGAACAATCTTTAGAAAATTAGTGTGAGCATGTATGATAGTGCACAGATGTTGCTCCGAGTAACTGTCATACATTTCTTTTACATCTCCATTTACATAAGTCTCTTTATTTCCTAATAGTATCATAATAGAAACATGACAATAGTTAATGATTTCATAAAACATGTAATGTAAAGGCTGTCAGAAAGGTAGAACGTTAATTGAAACCTATAGCTATACTGCATTAGAATTACATTTCCTAAATGACTCATGTTAAAAATATTCCTCTTGAAGAGAGAAAGACAAAGACAGGTATTTAAAACAAAACAAAAAACCCCTCAAGATTTCAGCAAATTAAAAATTGTCCCCCCAGTAAAACACTGACTGACAAATACTGCAAAATCCACCATGTGTTAATAGAACATTTTTTTTTGCCTTTAGTAATTTATGGGCACTTCCCCGCATCTATCGATCACATTTTAAAAAGTAAACTGCATTAACATTTTAGACTATAATGGCTGCAGAAAATGTTTGATTTTTATCACTACTGAAACATCATCGTGGCGCGTGCTTCCGTTAGCCACTGCGGGAAGCAGGATACTTCTTTCTGAGTGAAAAGACAGCTAGCATGTTCATGTTTACACAGGTATTCCACGATGCCCCGCAGGAACAGTGCTGGGGACAGGCCATGACTGTTTTTTAAGACTAGAAAGAACACATTTATAAAACTGAAAAAAGAGTGGAGGAGAAGGAGATGGGGAAAGGAGAAGCCCTTACTCAATGGGATAACTGAGTAGCTAGAAGACATCCTCTGGAGAAGAGTCAGTGACACAGTCCTGGAGCTCCAAGGAGTTCAGCCCCTGCGGCTGCCTGCTCTGTAGCACCATCTGCTGGTCAGCCTGCGGTGTCTGTCAGTCCTGGTGACGAAGTGTCCTGTTCCGCTCCGAGACAAAGGTCACACTGCCTGACTTCAGTTTTAACATACAGCATATGAGCTGCAATCTATGCTGAATAAGGTGGGCAGGGAACCAAAGGCAAGTCACGGAACTGGGTGGGCCACATAGAATATATATGAAACTGGCTATTCACGTCTTTTTTAAAGAAGGAAAGAAAGCAAAGCCTTGTTTTTATGGAGTGAGAAGTGTAAGAATCCCAGGGGTTTTTAGAACAAGACTAAGCCATCTGTGCAAGAAAATTTATTCTCACCTTGATCCTTCAACATCTTGCGTATCTTCCATTCTATTAAATTAAGGCATTACTGAAATATGTTTAAAATTGAGCACCATTCATCACAGAGATTGAGTTAGAATATCTACATAATATTTACACATCTCAACAGGAAAAGTAATTTTTCTTTTCAGTAGTTATCATTTTTGAAAACCCGGGCTGACTTGTAAGCCACCGTCTGCCTCATCCCTTACTAAGCGTTTCCTCAGCTGATGCATTTCACTGATTTGATCTCACTGATAGGGTGATAAAATCATTGGTCACTCAGACACACAGAGGCTGGGAGCCATGTGTTGAATCACCTGCTGTTAATTTAGAGTGAGGTATACAGATGGGACTCGGGGACCCAAATGTGTTAATCTGAGAAATCCCTTGGCAATATCCCATGGATTACAATATTGCTGAAAATATTCGGTATGTTACTGCAAGTTAAATACTTCTAGAATTAATTATTAAAAGTGTATTTACCAGGGTTTAGCAACTATTTAATATGTGTTGCTTCCCAATGGGAGATTAGCCTACGTAAGGGCTGTGGAATCCTGGGGCCTCTGGAATTTATTTAACAAATGATAAGCACCTGATTAAAAATAAATTAAATGCTAGTTAAGTATTTAGGGAGCTCATTTTAAGTGTTTCATTAGTAAGAAGTTTCCCCATCCCATCTTTATTGTTTTAGAATGACTAACTTTATACACTACAGTAGGAGACAAGATGGCCGCCAGAGAGGAACTGAATGACCATATTTCTTAATTAATTTTTTTTCTCTTGTGAGAGTTATTTCTTTTAAAGAAGATTTCTATGATTTTTTTCCCCATGAAAATAGGTCTCTTAATGATATAGAAATTTGGAGGAAAGTATTTGGTAACAGTTTCACCAGTTACAGGTTGTTCTAGAATTTGCCTATACTTCTATTTTCTTCTCAGAATACATATGTAAGTGTCCCTGACTCTATTTTCCAAGTTTTATTCTGGAGTTAGAATTTCTATAGTTAATGGGAGAAAAAAATCATTTTCTCTTGTACAGTGCTTCATAGAAAAAATGTAAATCATAGTTTATGACAAAGTGGTTTGAATTCATCTTTCAGATGTATTGAGTACTTATTATTATTTGCGAGCCATTGTGCTAGGCCCATTCGTATACTTTTTTCTGGGGTCAATTTTCAAGACATTGTCTCGCTTACAAATTTATATGCATGATATGCGCAATGCCGGTCTGCTTAAGTTTGAATCAGAAAAGTGCAAGAGCTCAGACCAACACAAATCTTTCCTTAAACAGAGCTTTTTGAAAAAAATAGGATTATTTTGAAGCCAATCCAGAAAAGCAGTGGAAGTTTTACATCAAAACCGACCTAAAGACATGCTTATAGACGAAACTGTATATTTTGTTTTAGTACTTAAATTATGTTTCATGTGTTTGAAATCAATTTCTTTGCATCTAAGCTGTTTTTGTTTTTTTAAAAGTGGAAGTTCCTTGAGACTAGGGTCTCATCTTTATATAAATAAAAGGCATCCTGACTCTCTGTATGTTATGCTTGATACTAACAAGTCAAAAGTTATGATGAGTTCTGAACTTGGATCTCATTCATATCAGTGTCTAAGAGCTGTGGATTTGGAGGAAACTGAGTGGGAGTGGGGATCTGGGGGCGTGGTGTAGAGGGCAGAATCTGGTGGAGAGAAATGCTGTTTTTGATAATGAGGCACTTCCTCCTCGTTATCCATGAATAACGTTCCAGTAGAGAAGGTCTCAGAGCTGAAGAGCAGATGTATTTCTTTAGATATCTGGAAGGACTAGATCGCAAACTAAAGATAGCTATGCAGGGGCACATCTTATAAAAATGTGGCAGATTTACCAGATTTATTCAGATACGGCCTTCCTGCTGTTGACCAAGTATAGGCCAATCAGGAAATAGTGATTCTAAATAGGACTCAGACTTGGATTTTTGGTAACAGAAATCTCTCTAGAGCCACAGCCTAGATGGATGAAGTGCCGGTAAATAGGAGAATCTGATCACAATACAGAGTCAAAGATTGACTGGTGTGGGTTGTGGCTGAGAGCTGAAAGTCAATGATAATAATTGATTCAGTTTATCTTAAAGATCAGGGATAATCAACCTAAAAGATAAAAGGAGTTGCCTTCTTCATTTATCAACCATGTCTTGAGACCAGAGGACACACCTGCTTAAGGTTCCTGCATTAGGCAACTCCAAAGAAAAATGTAGCATTTCCACAAATCCAGAAGACAAATGTATGTAAAATGAACTTTCCACAGTTAATATGGGTAGATTTACCACCACGAAAAGAGTGAACAAAATTAGGTGAAAATAGACTGCATCTTGGCTGTGCTTATTGGCCACGGCCAGTGGTCAGGCAGCAGACGTGGTCTTATGTTACTAGCAAAGGCTTTGAAACCTCTCCTGGATTACTTCCCAGCCTCACAGCTCCCTGAGTGATGAGGGTAACAACTAGCCAAGAGACTGATGCTGCTGCTGAAATTACCTCTTTGGCCTCACGAAGAGCCATCCTCAATCCATGGAGAACAGCCAGCCTGTCTGCAGAGATGGCAACTTAGGGGTTGAATGCATCCCATTGTACATCGGGTTTGCATTATTCCATGGGAGACCTTTCAGTAGGAAGGATATCTGATGATATTTTATGCTACCAGGTAGTATTGGTGAATGCTGGGCAGTTTTGTCTTGAGGGGAGAGTCTTAGAAGTTGCCTTGTGTGCTACAGAAGTTCTTGGTTTATGACAGCTAAAGACACTGATACTGGGTACTTGTTTGTGGTCACTATATTTGTGTGTATATAATTATCACAATGTTCAGGTCTAGAATTGTGGAAAAACCAACATGCTGAATATATATATATAATCTAGCTCACAGTGAAATTATTCCTACATTAGTGTCAAATTAAAACACTTTCTGGTGCATCAGAGCCAATCCATTCCTAATCCCTGAAGCTAAAAATAATACAACTGGCTGCTTTCTGAAGCAGAAGATGTTTGTCTTAAAACATTGGGGAGGGCTTCCCTGGTGGCGCAGTGGTTGAGAGTCCGCCTGCTGATGCAGGGGACACGGGTTCGTGCCCTGGTCCGGGAAGATCCCGCATGCCGCGGAGTGGCTGGGCCCGTGAGCCAGGGCCGCTGAGCCTGCACGTCCGGAGCCTGTGCTCCGCAAGGGGAGAGGCCACAACAGTGAGAGGCCCGCGTACCACACAAAAAATAAATAAAACATTGGGGAATGTGGAATTGGGTTCAAAGGGTATGGCTTTCCTCTGTTGGATACCCATATCTTTTGGGACTCTGTACATACTTTGCTTGTTGCTTCTGAAGGGCCAGATGAAAAGGGCAACTCAGTGAATACAGTCCAAAGTTGAGTGGATTATTAGTAGGCGAGTCATTGAGAAAGCATAAAATAATAATTGATGATAGCTAACATTTATTGAGTACTTCATACATGGGAGGCACGGTACTAAATTCTTGCATACATGACTTTATTTCTTCCAACCATCTTTGAAATAGATACTATTATTTCTGCATATTTTTCACATGAATAAACCAGTGCTTAGAGTGGTTAAGGAAATTGCCTAACCAGTGACAGAGCTGGTTTTGACTTTGGCTTATCTGACTCCAGGACTCAGTCTCTTTCCCTTGAGTGTTTAGGTAATGAAAAGGTTAGTGAAGGCATTAGGGTTAAAAAAAAAGGTATTACAAACTATACTTAAGACTCTCAACATGTGTAATGAGTTGAGACGATTGCCCATCCCCCAGCTTAGACCGCAGAGCTTACCTCCTAGTAGAGGGTACCTACCCTCCCTGGTGACACTGCTCTTCCTCTCCTCTAAGTGATAACTATGATAATGAATTTGGTTGGTGCATTTCTTTATACTTTTGCTACATACATATCTATCCTTAAACAATGTACCTTGTGGTTTTGCATTGCCTTTAATTAAGTTCTGATACGAATGTTTCTTTGAAAGTTGGAAAGAAAGAACCTAAAGAGAGGAGGGAAACCCTAGAGCTCATGGCCTGTGGGAGTTTGTCGTGCAGTGGTAAGCCTGTTTTACAGATTTTCAGTATTTTCTCAGGACTTTATTAAAGGTCTGAGCGATTTTGCCCATGTATTTTCAGGGAAAATGTTTCTGAACCACAAGCACACAAAACAGATCTTGAAATAGTTGCCCTCTCCTGTGACTGGGGGCAGGATAGAATTTGCTCTCTTGTCCGCACCATGTGATTGTCAGAATGGCTATTTTTCTTTGATTCTGCATTTTCTGGCACTTAGAAAATGTACCCCAAGAAGTTAAAATCATCCTCCTTGCTTGGTGCTCTGTGGCAGCTGCCTGCCTGGTGGCTTCTTGGTAGTTCCGTGAAACGTGTGGGCAGAGGAACAGAAGGGCCGAGGAAGGAAATAGAGTGACTGGAATAGCTTTGCCGGCAGAGTGTTTGTAGCTGAAGGTGGAGCATCTCCAGAGGACACTGTTAGGAATATTTTAAAAACACAGGTGTGCTTCTGTTCCCTGCAATTTAAAGATACATTGCAAATGCAATTTGTACAACTGTTTCGCAGTGGGGTTACATGGCTTCCTGATTTCTAAGATGGGGTTCTTGGCACTCCCTAGGCAAAGAAAAGATGAGCTATGTCTACTTCTTTCAGGAATGAATGAATTTTAAAGCAACTCTGTTTTTCCAGAATCTGGGGTAGAGCTTGTAGGAACTACACAAAAATCTTTTGAAAAAAAAATGAATAACTAGAAACGTTGCGTTTTTCCGCTTGAGGCTAACCACTAACCCCGTTGTATACAAACTTTTATTTATATCTGTTAACCCCACCACAATTATCTAGTTCAGCTTTGAGGTGGGACGAGTGCTGAAGATTGCTCCACACATAGGTGGATTCTGAGCACACTTTCAGTGGTAAAAGGAAAGACCTTCTTGTGCCCACGTCTTTCATTTATTTACTAAAATTTGACATTCTACCTGAGAAATTTTATTGAAAGGGATAGAAGAAGGAAATAAAAGTGAACCTCCTAAAAGTAGTTGTCCAAAGTTCTAAAATTATATATCACATCAATAAACTTTTTTGAGTACTTACCCCAAAATATGCATATTTATTGATTTATAAGTTACATGTGAAAACATTTTAACTGAAGGAGAAAAAGTGGAATAAAATATTTTATTTAGTAATGGTACAGAGCCCTTTACTTTCACAAAATTATTATTATTATGACTATGATTAGTTATAATTCAAAATTTTTATCGTCTTGGTTTAATACTTCGTGATATCATTTGGTTTGGTTCGAAGTTCAGCTTACTTTAAAATTTTGTTTTAATGTCTGTTATAGCTAAAAGGAATACTTCATTTGAGTATGTCGGTAAAATAAAAAAAGGCATTGTGACTGCATTTACCAATTTGTGATACCCAGTTTTTAGTTTCCTAAAACTAAAACCACTATACAGGCATCTGTGTTGCTCCTTGGCAAGCAAATGTCCTTCTTTCTTGACGCTGATTAGTTGTATTTGCAAACTAATTAGAAGGTATACATTTTAATATTTTTAACAAATGGATTTAAATTCCTCTGAGAGTTTTGACCTGGAGGATTTTTAAACAGGTTACAATATTCTATTTTTAAGTTGTTACGAAGTATGAAGATATGAGATTTTTAACAGGTGACAGACATATTTTCAGTAGTAAAATCATACTAAAATGGAAATGATTCTACATACCAATTTATAAATATTCTTTCCATAGCCTAAGTTTTAGTTTTTTGCTTTTGTTTTTAATACAGTGTTTCTTATCCTGGTTAAAACATCCCGTTAAACATTAAAGGCCAGATGAAGTATGTTTTCTTTCCAAACAAAGTCATACTTTTTGTAAAAGAAAAATGAAAACATAAGTGTCTCAAGATTTTCTAGTTCTTGGTCATGAGATAATTAGTTTACTTCTGTGTGGTACAAAATATTTTTATGGGCCCTTTCTATCTCATTGTAGGGAATTATAAATATTTTACTATATTTTAAAGGTTTTGTGGTTGTCATGGCTGTTGTTAATCCTACAGTAAGACTCTGGCGCTTTTAGCTTCAACTTTTTGCTGGAACAGCTTGTGACCGATGCCAATGAAAAGAGTTTTTGCATAATTTTTTAAATCTTCTAATCCATTTTGTGAGGCTTAATTTAGTTACAACTTGATAACATAGCACATACATCTACTTAAGTTAAGCAAACTGTACAACCTCACAATACAAGGGAGGCATTCTGAGGCCCCCTGTTGACTCTTCTACACTTGACTTCCTGTCCTTTCCTCAGGGTACCTTGTGTAACTTATGTGGTCTGTGACCACTTGAAAGGCAGATTGAATGGGGGTACTGGAGTCAATCTAATATAGGTGTTAGATATTAGTAAACTTTGAAATTTTTTACATGAAAAATACATATGAATAGAAGAATTAATATTTTCATTCCCTACCCCAGTATATCACTATACATCCCAGATTAGAAACTGATCAGTGCCTTTATAGCACTGATCCTGTTACAAAGCAAATATCCTTGGGTCGTGGAAGTTCTTGAAGACATTATGTCACTCACTCTGAATTAATTCGACTTTTTTGAAAGCAGGATTTGATAGACTGAGAACATGAGTGAAGTAAATAAACTTGACCCTTGGAGGTGGTGAGTGGTTACTGGAATTCAAGGAGAGACTGAGAAGATAATGTACAAAACTAGGAAGCTGGGAGAATGAAACACAAATTCTAGGGTTTTGCAATAGTCAGTTCCTTCTACTTTTGTGAGAATTCAGAACTGTTGGGCAGGACAAAGCAAGCACTGCAGCTGTCCTCTTAATGTTCCAGTCCAGAGAATATCTCTGTACTGGGCCCACCAGAAGGAAAGGTGTTGGGCCAAGGCATAGCCAATTCTCAACATTGAGTCTGGACATGGCCCCCAGCCATGGCAAAGGTGTTTGGTCAAAGCGTAGGTGATTTGATCTCAAACGATGGTATCTTCCCATGGATGGTTGGTTGCCCTCCCTTGAATTATGAATATGGTCTGGCATTCATTCTGAGGTCTAAAATATAAGTGTTCAAATAGCTTTTCTGGGCTATGCCATTTTCCAATGGGAAAGTTTGAGGTGGCTGTCCACTTTAACTGTGTTACAGTAAGGTCCCACACCAGGGTAGTGGCAAAACCAGTATTTTCAAAGACTCCATAAGTCCTCCCAGGAAAGCTACTGGAGTTGGTAACTTTATTCTTATTATTCTATTTTAAGTCTGGCAGCATAAGTAGAGGATTTCATTTTGTCCACTGTATTATTTTAATTTCTGGGATGGTAGTGCCATCACCTCACCTCTTTCTTCCATTTCTTCTTGGTTTCCTTCACCTATTCCCTGAAACACTACCACCAGACACAGGAAGGCACTACCATTTGTATTCAACATCACAGATGATCACCATCAAATAACGTAATTAGATCATGGTTCCTTTATATTTGACGTTGAGAGGAGTAAGATGGGCATTTTATAATATGACATTTTAGAGCGTATGTGTCTTTTAACATCTACGTGTTATCTGGAGAAAACACATTTTCCCTTGATGAGTAAAAATACATCTATTTTCTGTAAATCCTGAATGCCATATCAGCTTATGCTACACTCCAGGAGATGAAAAAACCATCAATGTAACACATGTAAGATAAAGTCTATACTCTGTGCTAAGTCTGATGCCGATGGATGAAAACTTATTAGAGGAATGCATTCACCGTGCTTGGAGACTTTGCTGTTAACAGTTTTCCATATCTCATTTCTCTAATGTGAGCCTTATTTCAGAGAATTCAGATTAGATGATGAAAGCCTGGGTAAAAAGTCTACCAAAAAAAAAAATCCCCCAACCTTGTATACTTTTCAGATTGATATAACTCATAGGTGAAAGTGGGTGATGGAGAGGAACTGAAAACAGTACATTATCAAGTCATCCTCCTCTACAGAATCCAAATAAGCAACTCCTTTTTTTTTTTTTTTTGTGGCACACGGGCCTCTCACTGTTGTGGCCTCTCCCGTTGCAGAGCACAGGCTCCGGACGCACAGGCTCAGCGGCCATGGCTCACGGGCCCAGCCGCTCCACGGCATGTAGGATCTTCCCAGACTGGGGCACGAACCCGTGTCCCCTGCATCGGCAGGTGGACTCTCAACCACTGTGCCACCAGGGAAGCCCCAAATAAGCAACTCTTATTACAGTGGCCCTGTACCAGTTAAAAGGAGCTCATGAAACATAGAAATGAATTCTATACAATACTGTTATCTGGGGGATGATCAATCTCAGTGAAAATTCTGGATTATGGAACTTTAAGTACGGTAAATATATGCCCAGTGCTTTCAAATATAATAACACTGTACTTATGGAGAACCCAGGTGTCTAGCACATTTAGTCATCAAGACTAGACTCTAAAATTCAAAACATAGGAAAGCTCTTACTAACAGTGCAGAAAAAACCTTCCAGAAAGAGCATGTAACGTACTTCATAGGAGAGCACTGCATTACTCACAGACCCTCATTTGGACCATTGCATATAAAATAAGACACTTTAGTATAAATACCAGGGACATATTGATAGCAGATAATGAACAGTGATGAGAAGAGAGCGAAGAACTATTAAAGGCCAATATAAGTATGATAATTTGACATGACAATAAAGGAGAAAGTGGTCCCCTAAAGCATAATAGAATTAATTTCATGATGGCGACTTTGAATAAATAAGAATGGGTTAAATTATGTTCAGTGCATTCTGTTTGATAAGGCAGATAATTATGCAATATATTTTTCTAAGTTTTTCCAAAAAGGATTAAATGATAGTAATTTGCACTCATTGAGCATTTACTATGGAACAAACACTGATCTAAAGACTTTTTTTTTTTTTTTTTTTTTTTGCGGTATGCGGGCCTCTCACTGTTGTGGCTCTCCCGTTGCAGAGCACAGGCTCCGGACGCGCAGGCTCAGCGGCCACGGCTCACGGGCCCAGCTGCTCCGCGGCATGTGTGATCTTCCCGGACCGGGGCACGAACCTGTGTTCCCTGCATTGGCAGGCGGACTCTCAACCACTGTGCCACCAGGGAAGCCCCTAAAGACTTTTTAAGCATCATCTCATTAAATCTTCAGAGCAACATTATGAAGTTACCGTTATTACCCCCATTTTACAGATGAGGAACTGAGGCAAAAAGACCTTAACTTTCCCAAGGTGGAGGAAGAAGTAGACTCAGTCTCAGTGCCCACTTAAGCACTGTGCCACACCTCCCTAATTGAAATAAATAAGCACTGCTGCTTACAGTTAAAATCTCAGTTGTCTAGAAATGTTACTTGTATGAATTCCTGACGATGCATATAAATGAGATATTTATGCGTATATTAAAAAACCCTTAATTACAACTAGGCTGCAGTTATGTTGCCTAGTAAAGTCATTCCCAGACTTTCTTTAGTGATAGATAAGAATGTTTTGATAATTAAAGTTTTGAGTGTTTCCTGTAGGTGGAGGTTTACGTACAGCCTGAAGATAGCTTCAAGGTTGACAACTTGCTGTCAAGATACTCAGGAGAATGCTGAATCTACCCTGGAACTTGAGGTTTACAAAATCATTAAGCCTTGTTTATGTTATTCCTTTGCTTCACAAAAATATATTTTTTACAGACAGTACAGAGGTAAACTTGAGCTTTGCTCCTGTCGGAATTATCTAATTTCTAATTAAGGGAGCCTGGTTTAATGAGATTTTCCTGAATAGTTTGGATAAGGCTTGGATGACTGATTTTAAGTGATACGTTGGGGTTTTTTTGTTTGTCTGTTTGTTTTTTTTTACTAGTCATTTGTTGCTTTCGTAATTGATCAGTCCAGCATTTCTTGTAGAGCTGGGTAATTAGGCATTCGTTATAGACACAATGGGACTATGAGATGAGACATGAGAATGAAGAGCCCAAAGGGACTCACAAGCTGCTGAGGGTCCTCACCCCCCTGCAGGCAGCAAAGGGGCAGGGGATTTGTGACAACCAGAGTTGGAGGCCTACCCGTGACACTAGTCATCACCAGGTAAGGGTTCCTGCTTACTACTTCTGCTAAATGTTGGAGTTTGCTCACACATTAGTGTCTGAAATTTGGTGAAGTTAGTGCTAATATCAGCTACCAGAGCAATTGCATTTCTCCACGATCTCTTTTTACGTACACAAGACTATTGGAAATCACTAAAAATTAGGGAGGAGACAGCCATCTGAAAAATCTATTGGTCATCATATTACTTCAAGATGATGAAGGGGACCACAGAGTAGAAGATCCTGGATGTCTATAACAGTTTATCAGAATTGGTTAAATTCAATTAGTTGCTTTGATAGTTATGATAGAACAAGCAAACAAAATGACGATGTTGGCTTACCAAGTAGCTTATTTAACCTTATTTCACCTCAATTCTACATTAGTCATGTTCCTGACTTTTAATAAATATATTTCTAGAAAGTGAATATGCTCTGGGGTTTCCAACTCCCTGCACATCCATGGAATACACCAGATTTAAAAGGCAATGACTTTAGGGAGACCCTGGTTTGTCAGCTTGGAGAATTTACTGTGAACAGACAAAAGACAGCCCAGCACAAGCTGCAAATCAGCCCTCACACATATAAACACGTGCTCCCATAACCCATTTCTTTTAATGAGTAATGAATTACCTCCCCTGTTTTCCTGAACTGCAGCTTTTTTTCCAAAAGGCTATTCAGAAAAGTGCATTGTTGTGGAACACCCAGGTAAGATGAGACAGTCAGTTCAACCCATGTTATTAAAGAAATTTTTGGTTCACCTTTTTGATTCTGTGTCATTGTACTTTCAGCCATTCATTTGTTCAATAAGCAGTTTGGTATGTTCTGGGAAATAATGAAGATTGATCATAAAATCGATCACTTATTAAGAAACAGACTAAGGGAAATTGTTTATCCAATCAATTGTAATTTTTGATTTGTTATTTATATTTTCCAATTTCGTCCACCCCTCCCCGAGGCTCTCCTGTACCCAGGAGCACCAAGGGAAAGGCATACAGACACTGGCTGAAACTTCTGAAAGAGCACAAAACCCCATACATTCATTATAGATCGTGCCGACTGACATAGCCCATAATAAAAGAGAATGGGATTGAGAACTGCAGACACACTGCCTCTTGCACCTGTGGCTATTGGGCTGAAACTTTATATAGTAATAGGATTTGCTAAAAAGGGTATGTGCTTACTGTTCGTGATGTGTAAGCTAGCTGTGTCGAGCTTTAGAAGATAAAACACTTGCACCCAGTTACAATGTCTGTAGGAGCGCACAAAGATTTCGAGTAAGCCTGGAAAGAGACGTTGATTACTTTGGATACATATGATATTTGTTTTACTTGAAGTGTTCCTATATTTTAAATGTTTTGGCTACAATAGAAATGAAATTCACCACTCTTAGAACTTTCTGAAGCTGTAACGATGAAAATGTGCCCAGTTGGGGAAGGTTTGAAATAACTAAGTGATACAATGTGCAGATGGATCTTCCAAGGATTTAGGGGGCAGTGGGTGGGGGGAAATACATGTCCTTCAAGATCCTGGGAAAAGGGACCACGGTCCTCTTATGCAAAATATTGATGAGTACTTTGATGAACCCTTTGAGGAAAGACTGAGTGAGTCCCGCTATGAAACAGCAGCCCTGATCGCCATTCGAGATGTCCTTGTTAAAATGAGGAGTGAATCAGGTGCAACCTCAGAGCACATATGGTTCTAGTTTCATTTTTCACTTACGTGGAAAACTAGGGCTTGAAACCAATGTATAAACTAATCTCATTCCTAGCAGAAGTGATTCCAACTTTTTGCCCTTTTCTCACAGTGCATCTAAGGTGGAGAAAATGTAACTGCATCCCCAAGTGGCTAGTTAACTTTCCCTGGGATTTGTGAGCACCAGGTGAATATATTGCTGATGCTTATACTTCATCTGAAATGTGATTTTGAATATCCCTCTGGCCGCAGACACCGATGAAAATTGCCTCTCTCTCTCTCTTTTTTGCCATACTGTTTTCCAACTTCCTTAAGACCAGAGCCCTTCATTCACAGCTTGTGGTAGTGGGCCTAATTTACAACTGAAGTTGCAAGTTTAGATGCTTAGTGGATATCTTAATGGCTCCAAAAGCAGGGAGTCCTTTGTTAAAGAACTAAAAGGATTGTCAATTTGATGTTATTGGTTGGACACCCCACTTGCATTTATCTTTAGACTTGACTACTCTTTCGTTTTTCACCTGCTTTTACCTGTTACCTTTGCACCTTTCCTCCGCGAACTACTCTTCAGTTTAGTTAGTTCATACGCCTCCTTGCGGTAAACCTGCTTTCAGTACACGATCGAGAACTAATATGTGATGTGGTAACAGTCTTCTGAGCATTGTGTCACACTGCGTCCTTGTGACCGTCTCTTCAAAGTGAATCCTTTTATTAATCTGCTTCATGTCTGTTTATTTCCTCCTCCTGGTTTGTTTTCCTCTCTTCTCTTTCACCCTACCTCTCACAGAACCAATCATCACTTGTCTTTTGCATCTTCAACAACTCAATCCTCTCTGGATCTCTCCCTTTTGCATATAAATCATGGATCTCCCTCTCCTTACAAACCTTGAATACCAGCCCAGCCTCACTATCCACCCTGCCTCTGCCCTACAAGCTAAGGTCTTATTTCTCAACTTTCCTTCCTTTTGCAAAACTCCAAGAACAGGTAACTGATGCTTACCACCTTACTCTTCAGGATATTGCTGTTTTGTTACTAAAAAGTGGACCTTGTATTCACTGCTTTCACTTTTTTTAATTAAAAATTTTTTTTTAACTTTTTATTTTATATTGAAGTATAGTTGATTAACAATGTGATCGTTTCAAGGTGTACAGCAAAGTGATTCAGTTGTACAGATACACGTAGCTATTCTTTTTTGAATTATTTTCCCATTTAGGTTGTTACGTAATACTGAGCAGAGTTCCCTGTGCTATACAGTAGGTCCTTGTTGGTTATCCATTCTAAACATGTGTACATATCAGTCCGCATGCTTTCACTTCTTAATCATCATTCTTTAACCATCTACACTCTGGTTTTTGACGATGACTCTGTTTTTAGAAAGAAGCAATGATCATTTTATTCCCAAATCTTTTAACCCCTTTTTAATCTCTAAGTTACATGACTTACCTGTAGCATGTGATATTTTGGGGCCGCACCACCCTCTTTTGTTCCTCTGGCATTTATTGAGTGCCTGTATTGTTCTAGGCACTGATTTGGGCACTTGAAATGTATCCGTGAACATAGCAACTAAAAATTTCTGTCTTTGTATTCTAAAGGAAGAAGGCAGGCAATAAGTAATTGATATACTAAACAAGAACCATATTATCAATTGTGAGACATACAAGGCTAGGACTGGATGAGGCAAGTGAGATGCCTCAACATTTAAGGTGGCACTCACTCTGAGGATTGGCTCTTGTACTACCTTCCATCTTTAAATTTTGTGCCCTAGATGTCTCACTTGAACTGAAATGGGGACAGACAGTGCAAAGGCCCAAAGACAGGAGTGTGCTTGTTAGGTTCTAGGAGGAACAGTGATAGAGTGGAGAGAGTGAGCTGGGGCAGGTAGTGGGAGGTGAGATTGGAGAGGCAACGCATGGAGAGATCAGTTGGGCACTCGTAGTTGTCGGTCATTATAAGGTCTTTGGCTTTAAAAGACTAGAAGCAAGTGAAGGGTTATTGGGCAAAGGACTGATGTGATCTGCCTGCCAGTTAAAAAGTCCCACTGGGATTGTGGTGCTGGGTTGAGAACATTGTGGGGACAAGGGTAGAAGCAGGGATGATTGCCTTGATCTTAGGCAAGAGGAGATGAAGGTTTGGATGAGGCTGGTGGAAATGACAAGGGTGAAAAGTGGTCAGACTCTGAACAGATTTGGAAGGTTGGGTCAACCTGATTTCCTGATGGACTGGATACAGGTGTGAGAGAGAGAGGAGCTGAAAATCATTTCTATGTTTCTGGCCCGTACAATTGAGCAACGTGCAACCCTCCTCCTCTGGCTTCCAGGAGAACATTCTCCAGTTTCCTCTTCTGTTTCCGGCTTTGTTGTCTTTTTCACACGATCTTTTCTTGCTTCTGCCCCATTATCATAGCTCTTACCTCTGCTCTTTCCTCAGGCTTCTCTCTCTTCCTGTGCTCTCGCCCTCATTCCCTGTCATGACCTCAACTCTATCTTGAATGCACCCAAATTCCCATCTCCAGTGCTAACCTCTTTCTTGGGCTCTGATGCTGTATTTCCAGCTCTTTATTTTCAGATTGTTATTAAAGGCACAGTCACCCTCCCAGTCATCCAGGCTTGAAATTTTGTCCTTTTTGAACTAGTACCTATGTAACTATGTAAAGAAAATTTTCTTCACTAGGATTTCTCCTGGGGAGAGGCCAATTGATGCTTCTTTGCAGAAATTGCTTAGAAAAGATATTAAGACGGATGGTAAGCACCTTGCAGAGCTCGGTGAGTAACAGAATGTGGTGTTTGAGCTCCTCTCTGAGTGGGGAGCTGAGCCCTAAGACTTGATAAGCATGGCCTTGGGGGGTTGGGCTATGCAAAATCTGGAGTAGTAGCCAGTAAGGACTGTGTTGCTTTGCATAATCAATTTGCTGATAAATTTTAAATTCTTAGGGGAAAAATCCAGAAATGGGAGATAAATGCTAACAAGGCTAGATACTATGTTGGAGAGTGAAGAGAGAGAGAAAGGCAAAGTAAAATTTCATATACATCTTGTGGCAGGTGGGTGAGAAAGGATTGGGAGAAGGTAAATATCTGGTTAGGGAGTTTCGAAGGCAGTGACTACCTTGATGTACAAACGTAAGGAAATCTCCACCTGTTTTCTTCATAAAATCTTCAGTGACAACTCCAAATACACTAATGGTTTGATTTGTTTGTTTTTTGAGATTGAAAATCTTTGGAAAAGTTCAACAGATGCTGAGTCCTGAGCTTGGGTTGTGGAGGCTCTAAAAATTAAACATCCCTTGGGGGAGAAATGACTGGAAACAAGGGAACAGCTGACTCCTGCCTTACCCCACTCCTCTCATTCCCACAGTTAAAGACTGTTACCTTTCCTCAGTAATGTCCCATGAGTCTTTTTCTCTCCGTGGCCACCAAATTTATTTTCTCTCATCTGGAGATGTGTGGCGAGGTCCTATTAACTGGCCTCCTTGCCCCTTGCCTTTTTCTTGACCAATATAATCTTCATAGGACTTCAGATTAATTGTCTTAAAACACACTTCTAATCGTATTAGAGAGAGAAAGGATGGAGTTTCATCAGCAGAAAATTGCTCTAGCCTGAGTGGATTTTGTTTGGCCTCAGCCAGATAGCACATTTTCCCCTTTAATTTGAATGCCTTTATGTATATCTCTTGTTTGCTATAGTTTCCACTACTCCCTGTTGTTTGACACGCAGCCTGCCTCACTTCCTTACATTGTTTGTATGCCTCTGAAGTCATTTGAGTTTACACTCTTACAAGTTAAGACCACAGGTGTTGAAGTGAGACAGATGTGACCTTGAATCCAGCTCATCTACTTGCTCTGTGATCTTGGACAAGTTCTGGAAGTAACCTGAGCCTTAGTTTTATTCTAGGTAAAAGAAGAATAAAAATAACTATTTCATTATGAGGTTGTAATGATTGTATAAAATTATATTAGCATAGGATAAGCCCTTAAAATGATAGTAAGTAATTTTTATTTTATTCCTCTATACTGAAGGCTTCACAATTGCTTGTTATCTTCTAAGAAACCAAACTTATACCAAACCTAGCCTCTGGACCCTAATGTATCTTTTCTAGCTTCACCTCTCTCTATACTTCCATGCTCAGTGTATCCATCAACCTGTTTGATGTCCTTCAAATAGGCCCCATTTATGTCAGTTTGTGTGGCCTTGCCTGTGCCTTCCCCATCCATTTATATACCCTCTTACCATAGCTTTTCCTGTCATAATCTTCCTCACTTTCCAAGACCCAGTCGAAATAGTCCTTCACAAAAACTTTCCTCTTCCCTACAGGTGGAAATCATCCCTACCCTTGGCCAAGACTTGATGGCCATTTCAAGGCATAGATCATACCTGCCTTGCACCTTGAGAATTTAGTTTCTTGTTTCCTTGATTATCAGCTCTTTGAAGCATGGACCATGTTTATACCATGCTTGTACATGGTGGTGGCTGGCAGTCTACATTTACCTCTCTCATTCCCCAAAAGGTCCTGAATGCTTAATCTGTGTGGGCCTCCAACACCATACATGACACTCAGCACACATATATTGAATGAAGTAGTAAACAGGTGAAGAAGTGTGTTAGTAAATGAATGGTCAGCCAGTGAAATTCGTGATGTCCTTACTCTTGATTCCTTTTGGCAGTGGAATCAGATCAGCGTCTAAAAATCTAAGGTATCCTAGTTCTCAGGAGCAACAAAGGGAGTTCTTTGGAAATGTAGGTTCTTTTAACCCATTTTGGTCTCTAATAATTAATATCAAGTTATTATGATTTTTGCTCTCAGCTGCCATTCTTAGCTTACCTCTCTTACAAGTACCCAAAGAATAAGACTCTTATGAGTCAGATCGTTGCCTTTTATTACTTTTGTCCTTTCTCCTTTTCTTTCACCCTGTCTTAGCATTGGTCAGTTTCTCTCCATTCCCTGCTATTAAAGAGAATTTTATATTGTTATTTCCTTAAATATTAGGGAAACTATAACTCTCTTAAGATTATGCATTTGTGTATAACATACAGCATGTGTAGGGAGCCATATACATAACTCTCTAAAGGTTATGTATATGAATTTGCTTTAAGCAAATATACTGCATTTCCCTTGCTCATCCCTTTAAATTTCAGGTTCTTAATATATGCTCCAGCAGTGTTGAGCTGTGTTATTTAAGAGTTTCCAGGAAATAAAGAGACACATCGCAGTTTCCTTGGCTATTGCACAGATGCATGGAAATAAGAACAGGTACTCACTCTAGTGATTGAGCAGTCGGCTTCTGGACACCTGAACCATCATGTGGGAAACTTTTCCAGCAGGCTGGTAGCAGCTCCAGAGGTATGCCCTTCTTGTGTGGCAGATTCCTTTTGACCTTGCTCCTCCCTCTCTTTCCACTTCCCTTTTCCCTGATGCATTCACTGGTGGCTTTTCTCTCTGTTCCTTCTCTCTATCTCATGGCTTCTGTTTAATTGTTGCTTCTACTACCATATGGCTCTTCCTAATTTGTGGCTTCAGCTCTGCCCATGTGTCTTTCAGAGTGTGTGGCACACAGCTCTTTATAGATCTCTCCACATGTCACCTCCAAATTCCCCAAGGTGAAGACCTGATTGACTAGTTTAGTATTCAATATATAAAGACACTCTTGGTTAGAATTTTGCACTGAGTCACTGTATGGACTTCCCGTACATCAATTCCACAAGTGGCTGACTTTGGAACAGGTACTAATTCCTGGTACATACATTTAAAATAAAGATTTTAGGAATAGAGATCTGAAACTGCAGGGTAACCCATGTACAACTAATTAGTTGTGACTATTCAGGAGAAGATTTTGTGTCTACTAGGTTCTCTGGGTAGACAATTATTTACCAATTTTTATTTAATTTAGAAAATATTGTCAATTATTTATTTATAAATTATGTCTATACAAGGTAAATGGGAGATTTTAGTTCTCCTATGAAGTTGCTCACTATAGGTAAAATATCTGATGATATATAGGACATCAAAGAATCATAATGCTGAAAGGGGTCATAGAAATGATCTCAGGGTTACTTTACAATCTTAAAAATCATTGAGAACCCAAAGAGCTTTGGTTTACGTGATTCGTAACTCTCATTACTATTGTATTAGATATTGAAAGATAAAATTTCAAGTATTTATTAATTCATTTAAAAATAATATCAATAAGTATGTTAGCAATAAATAAAATAACATATTTCTATGAGAAGCACTATATTTTTATTAATGAGAAGAGTGACATTGTTTTACTTTGTTTGGTAAATATTTTTAAGGCCTGGTTTAATGGGAGATACCTAGATTTTCATACCTGCTTCTGCATTTACTCTTATTGCGATATTACATGTCTTAAAAGATAAACTGAGGCACATTAAAATTTTCAAGAGTTCTTTTGAGCATGCATGGATTCACATTGGTCAGTGCCAACAAGGTGGCAAGGAGCAGTCCACCAACAGGAGCTAAGGGCACGGTTTTTATAGGGAAGATGAGAGCCAAGCAAAGAAATGATTTGATTGCCTATAGCTTAAGGTTGCCTTATTTGGAAAAGCTAAGTTGGCTGTTTGTAATTGGTGTTCTTAAGTTTTACTTTCTTGGATTTGGGTGCATTGGCTCTGGCTTAGGATTTGGTTTGCTTATGTAGGCTACCAAGGCATTAGAGCTACCTCGGTCTAATGGCCTCCTCATGTAGCCTCTGAAAAACTCCAGTGGATGCTTGTGAGCCAATGAGAGTAAAATGGGCAAATGACCTTTTAGTAGTATTATGAAAAGAGTTTTGATCTCACAAACAAACTGAAAGGAATTCAGAGACTTCCAGTGTCCTTGGACCACATTGAAAACAATTAAAGCATCTCATTTTATAGAGGAGGAAACTAAGGCTCAGGGAAGTGAAGTGACTTGCCCATGGGCACACAGTAAGTTGATGGCAGAAGTGGGGTTAGAACTCAGCTATCCTGTTTCTTCACTGTATCTAGATTCAATTACCAAAGGAACGACTCTACCCCCATTGTGACTTGAGGAGTTGACAAAATTCGAGCTCTGCACTTGTTTCCTACTGTGGAAACTTGGCTTCAGGTAGTTCACTAGGCTCTGGGGGATGGAGTGGTGGTATTACGCAGCTGCCAGAAGGTACGCAAGGATGAGAACACTTGATCCAGGAGACATCATCCTTTCATTAGCCTGTGTGTGCTGGAGTTTCACTCTAAAGCCTTATGTACTGAAGGTTTATTATAGAAAAATAAACAAACAAATCAGAACATAAGAGGACACGATTGGTTCACACCAGTCACTTCAGCATTTCCCAGGTTAGAGCAGACGGGTAATTCCTGAAGCATGAGTCTCCATTATTGCCTTTAATTTCCCCATGGCCCAAGACGAACATTGTCCTGTCCCTTTGTTTCTGCTCTTGGCAGGAAGCCATTTCCTCCTGGTTAGACTTAATTGGAATCCAACCCAAACGAGGATAGGACAGGCTGCCATGTTTTGGCACTTTCCTGAGCCAGTTCTTTGGGGGATATCTGTTCAGTGATATAATGATGTAATACAAGGCTTATTGCACAGTACATGGTATTAAAGGAGGAATGCAATTTTTAAATCCTTTAAAGTTAATTTTAAGGCAACAAAAAATAAGTATTTTTTATTCAAATTTTCACTCAAATACGTATATCTATATGTAATATGTATATATGTAATATGTATATACATGTGTGCTTGTCTCTGTGTGTATATGTGTGCATTTGTGTGTGTATGTATATATGCATACATACATGTTTCATCCTGAATTTGAATGGTCTCTAAATAATTATAATAGTAAACACCCTCTTTTTAGAGCAGGTGCATGTTGCTTTTGGAGAAACACATGAAAAACTATTGAAAGTATTCAGTTTTAAACTTGGAATTTAAACTGTGACCTTTCTATTGACAGATAGCACCTAAGTACATGCACTTTAACACATAAAAACCTTCAGATTATCTGAAGTGATTAATTTCTAGAAGTTTTCGGATTCAAAAATAAAGTGCTATTTTGTGTATCTAGTGGATTTTTTCCCTTTTGAATGAAGAATTTCCATATTACATAATCTTTATGCTTCATGACTTGAAATGTAAGGGTCCAGGTACATTTTGTCTCACAGTGTTTATGCTGTTGAGAATGTAGCTTATTAACCCCTGTGCTATGAGGTGGGACTATGCCCTCTTCCAAAGGCAGCTGGGGAGAATGACTGGCCAGCGTTTTGTGATTCCATTTTCAATTTTCTCTGATTTTGCAGAGTATTCTAATCTTCTCCAGATGAGTGGAATTGCAGCCCTTTTTACTTGACAGCCAAAGACAAACACCACGCTGTCCAGAAGATCGAGTGCCATTTTATTCCTCTGTTGACATTCCTGATGAGATGGGCAAAACATCAGGAAATTCTCCTGAGAAGACTTTCTAAGCTTTTATAACATTAGGACTAACATTTTCAAACTGAACTAGTATACCATAATCCTTTTTTCCCCTGAAAATATTGATAAATTTTTCTTACCAAAATAATTATAAAGAAAGAAGGTTTTGCCTGCTATCTACCAACCAAACTCAAAATGTTGTTCTCTGATTCATGGGGTTTGTTTTTCAAAGTTTTCACAGGAATTTTGGAAGTCTTTTATCTGCTTTTTTTTTTTGGCTGTGTTGGGTCTTTGTTGCTGCGCGCGGACTTTCTTCTAGTTGCGCGAGCAGAGGCTACTCTTTGTTGTGGTGCGGTGGCTTCTTTTGTTGCAGAGCATGGGATCTAGGCACGCGGGCTTCAGTAGTTGGGCACGCGGGCTCAGTAGTTGTGGCACGAGGGCTCTAGAGTGCAGGCTCAGTAGTTGTGGCGCACGGGCTTTGTTGCTCTGCAGTATGTGGGATCTTCCCAGACCAGGGCTCGAACCCGTGTCCCCTGCATTGGCAGGCGGATTCTTAACCACTGCACCACCAGGGAAGCCCTATGTGCCTTTTTATCTCATTCTCTCAGCCTTGCATCCCCCGGGTAACCATAACCTGAATTTTTGGTTACTCATTCTTCTGTTTTATTTTTTTTCATTTGCCAATTTTTAACATTAAATAAATGGCATATATTCTATTCATTCCTCTGTGACTTACTTCTTTCCTAAAGTGTTATGCTCTTGAGATTCATCCATTACTGTAAGTTATTTTTTTTTAAATGGAAGAAGACCAGAAATCTAAGTTAAGTGTTCATCTCTCTGTTACCTTTTTTAGGTGATCTAATCAAGTTTTTAGTTGCTTGGTCACTTAGTCCTCTCAAGCTGAGCATGCTGTGGTTTATTTGTATTTTATGAAAGCAAATATTACTCATCCATGATTAGTTGAGAGGCCTTCGGGGGCCACCACTATCAACCACAAACAAAAAATATCTCTAAAAATGCCATGTGTACTTATAATTCAAGTATGTTTCCTTTGACAGGTTAGTTTAAAAATTGGGTAAGTGTCTTCAAAAATATTTACAAAAAGGGGAGATTGTGAAAGAATGGAACAATAGTGTTTGTAGTCTTATATATGCTAACAAGAAAAAAGACATTTTTACAAGTTTGGAGGCCTAAACTGTCCCAGTTCTGATGAATTGGTCCTTGACAGTTATGAATGGTGGACTAGTCACATTAAAGCAATGAGGGAGCTAACAGCAGGTTTGAGACTGGGTTTGAATAAATCATCAACCAAGCACATAACAGTGCTGGAAGAACAGGCCACACCCTGTGCGGCCATGTGCTCCCGAGTTGCCTGGAGACCATGAATCTTGGGCATCGTAGAAATATTAGAAATATATATTTTTTGTCACCTTAAGTTTCCTAAGCCCTTTAAAGTATAGAAAATATTTAAATATTCACTATATTTAGTGTAAAGTTCAAAATATATTTTTCTTTAACACTGCCACCATTATACGTAAAGTGTTCATGATTATATGTAAGGTGTTTGGCAGCTTTAAGATCAGGGACTATATTTTAAATCTTAAAAGGAATTGACCTTTCGTATCACTTTGGAATAGATGCAACACGACTACTGTGCTACCTTCTAGAATCTTTTCAGAGATTGTAGAATTCCTTCAATATTGTATCATTAAACTTGTAGGAGGTGGAAACCATTACAAAAAGCCCATTCAAATTTGGTTAATACTCTTCTGAAAATGATTTATTTAATTTATATGTATAATATAACCAAAAAGCAGGAAAAGAGTTACTGAAACATAATTCTGTACTAAATTAAAACAGAGTGTTTTCATTTTGCCTCTCTTATTATGACAGTTGAGTAATATGCGCTGTACTAAATGGATGTCTGGTATAAAGAACAAAGATCAAGAAATGAGTGTTTAGAACAGTAAATTATATGGTAAATGTCTATAAATAGCTTAATAAATATATTCTTTCATGGAAGAAACAGAAGACTGCAGACTACAAAGTGGATCATCCAAATGGTGCTGTTTCGAACTCACCTTTGGAATAGTACACATTGTCTCATCGAGTTTAAAGCTTCTGCATATAAAACTTCAGTTTTATAAAAATGGGTACTTTTGAAATGCATTTACTTATTTTTTTCTGGTGTCTCATTTCATCCTTGAAATTATTTAAAGTGACTTATAAATAGCTTATTCGGTTCAGGGGGGCAGAATTTATAGTTGAGATAATCAGAGAGGAGAGAAAATAAGAGTTAGTAAATGAAAACCAGTGACCGAGAATTCAAAGATCATGTATCCATGGTCCTATGTATTTGCTAGCATATTTTCTATAGCACAAATATATCTCTGAGTTTCCTAGCAACCAGGGCAAGGAGGGAAAGGTGCTTGGTTTTGTGAGTCCATCAACAGAGGAACGGATAAAGAAGATGTGGTACATATATACAATGGAATATTAGCCATAAAAAGGAACGAAATAAGGTCATTTGTAGAGACATGGATGGACCTAGAGAGTGTCATGCATATTGAAGTAAGTCAGAAAGAAAAAAAAGATGTATATTAATGCATATATGTAGAATCTGAAAATTTTGTTATAGACAATTTTATTTACAAAGCAGAAATAGAGACACAGACATAGAGAACAAACATATTATGGATACCGAGGGGAAGCGGTGGGGGGGGTGTCGTGGGATGAATTGGGAGATTGAAATTGACATATATACACTATTGATACTCTGTATAAAATAGATAACTAATGAGAACCTACTGCATAGCACAAGGAACTCTATTCAATGCTCTGTGGTGACCTAAATGAGAAGGAAATCCAAAAAAGAGGGAATATATGTATACATATAGCTGATTCACTTTGCTGTACAGTATAAACTAATACAATATTGTAAAGCAACTATACTCCAATAAAAATTTAAAAAAATAAATAAAAACAAACTTTCTGCTCTGGACCAACTCAGATTTTTGTGATACTGAGAGCAAGGAAAAGTTTCTTTTAAAGTTGTATAGCTAATCTAACCTCTAACCCTTAGATTACCCTTAAGGTTAGCCCTAAGATCTACCCAATTTTTCTGTATTTTTATTTCATTTTAATGAGTAAATAGTTTAGAGACAGTGGAACTCTCCTCAGCTTCAGGATAAGGATGACTCATTTTGATGCCATAGGAGCCCCCAAAAAACAGAACATAGTATTTGTGCTGTAATTAATTATAATTCAATGGCCTCAAAATATAGAGTTCATTTTCCTCTGATGTAACAACCCAAGCTGAGCATTTCAGGTCAGCAGGTGGCTCTACTCCACATTCAGGATCCAGGTTTTCCCATCCCTTTGCTCTACCATTCTCAGGCCGTTCCCATCATTTCACAGGTGATACAAGGTTGCTGTGGTATCTAACCAGCTGCAGGGGCGAAAGCATTGAGAAGGCACACCCAGTCTCAAGGACTAGGCCTGGAGGTGACACGTTTTACTTCTATCCATAGTCCATTGGTAAGAACCATCATGTTCCAAGATTCAGGAGGGGCTAGGAAATATAGACTAGCCATGTTCTCAGGGAACAGAGAATAATAGATTTTGATAGAAAAGTATCAATCTTTTAGAAGAAATATTTTCATAGCTCTGAGGTCTTGTCCATCTGCTGAATACCTAGTAGCACATTAAGTTGAATTTTGGTGATCTAAACTGCAGGAATGCAGAGAAACTAAAACTAAACTCATTTCTTCTGGTTTTGATTCCATATCTGCTCTTCATTTCTTCTTTATTTTCATTTAAAGTTCTTTCCTAACATTTTGTGCTTCATATTCCTTAATCAGGTTGATTCTCTTCCTTTCTTAACTTCCTATATCCAGTCCATCACAATCACTGACAATACTACCCCTATAATATCTCCCAAGTCTATTTCACTTGTCCACTGCCATCACCATTGGCCTAGACAGGCACTTCCTTCCTCTTGCCTGGATCATCGCCTTAATAGCCTTCCTGTCTTCAGTCTCCTTCCCCTTCATTGCATTCTACACATAGCTATTCTATATCCTCCTTATTTTTGTGGGTTTTTTTTTTTTTTTTTTTGTGGTACGCGGGCCTCTCACTGTTGTGGCCTCTCCCGTTGCGGAGCACAGGCTCCGGACACGCAGGCCCAGCGGCCATGGCTCACGGGCCCAGCTGCTCTGCAGCATGTGGGATCTTCCCGGACCGGGGCACGAACCCGTGTCCCCTGCATCGGCAGGTGGACTCTCAACCACTGCGCCACCAGGGAAGCCCTATCCTCCTTATTTTTGACAGCAACTGTTGTGTTCAGGAAACTGTGTTAGGGGAACAAGGATGAAACAGATAAGAAAACTGCCCTCAGAAAGCTTGTTGTTTTAGAAGATAATGCATGCACTCACTCAAATAAACTACACTATAATGTAAGAAGTTAGTAATGAAGTTGGAGATGTTTAGATCACAAGATTCATGGTGGATCACCTACCAGATGAACTCTGTGACATCAAAGTCTTATTTGGGGGCTTCATTAGAAATAGGGGGAAAGAAATTTGGGGGCTGAGCACTATAAACTGTAGTAAAAAATAAAAAGAGGAGAAAATGGCCACATTAGCTTTTTTAGAGTCATGCTCCTAGAAGTCCCCTGAGGCAGGGAGCAGAGGGACTGGTCTATCTCTGGGACTCAGGGCTGTGGTTGGTATTGCATTGCTCTCTCCTAGGCTCTGAGGATTTAGCCTGTGTTCCTTGAGAAGGAAAGTTAAATTTTGGATAAGAAAAGGATTGTTTATTCATTCTAAATGCGTAATATCTAAATTTTTCTGAAATAATTTGCATGCCAGGAGAGAAAATTCTCCTGAAAGGCGAGCAACAGTAAAGCCAGACATGGAAACCAAAGCAGGTACAGCATGTACCTTGTGTAGGAAAGGAAGCCCCCAGATAGTTTCTCTTGCTTTTATACATTTTTTAGGAGAGAAGTGGGACAACTTCTAGACCAGTGGGATGGGGTTATGGTGAATTTGGAACATTGGTAAACTTTATAATTATTTCTGAAGTCTTTGGTTTTCCTGTGGCCAATGGAGCAGAATGATTCAACATTTCTAGTTTTGTAGGGATACAGAGAATGGAGGTATCGATCCTTCTAGAGGATAAGCTTTATTTTTATTCCAATATACAAATAGTTGTTTACAAGTTATTTCTACTGTGTTATCATGCTAAATTATGAGCTCATTAAGGGAGTGGCCACATTATCATATAAGATGCTTTCAACTGTTAGTCATAAAATAACCCAACACAACTGGCTTAAACCACAAATAGTTTATTAACTCACATAAGAAGTCCTGAGGTTGGGTGGTCCTAGGATTGGTTAATTCAGTTGTTCAGTGATGTCACCAAGGACTCAGTCTCTTTCTAACTTTCTCCAGTGTCTTTCTCAGCAAGTCAGCTTCCTTCGTGGTTGAATGAAGTGTGATAGAAGGAACAGATTCCAGGCAGTGGAATGATGTGAACAAAGGCACAAAGTCCGAAGGCCACAAGGCAAGATAGGAAATAAGAAATTGTCTTATTTGACTGAAATATAGTAATTAATGGGGCTTATATTGAAAAAGGTATGTTGTAGGGCCCCGAATATGCAACTAAGGAGTTTGGACTTAATTCTACAGACTATTCAGAACCATGGGTACATTTTAGCTAGGGCAGTGATAGAACCAGGAAAGGGCTATAGGAATATGAATCCAGCCTGTCAGCAGGGTGGGCTGGAGAGTCGAAGGCCTAGAGGTGGCCTAAACCAGGATGAAGCCTAAAGCAATAGCTCAAACAAGTGGAAAGAAGGTCTGAAATAGGGTAGAGGATGGGAGAAGGTGAAGAAAAGTATGGATACAAGAGCTAGTACAGAGATAGAATTGACAGGATTTGTTCACTGGTTTGGTGGGGAAAGGGAGTTGAGGTGTCAAAATGAATAAGATATGTCATCCATGCAAATAGGAAACACAGGAAAGGGTATGGGAAACAACATTTGTTGAGCATATCCTCTATACCAGGCACAGGCATTTTGCTATAGTGCAGTAATTCACTTCCAGGACATATCAGTGAAGGAGGTTTATTATCCCATTCTACAAATGAGGAAACAGGTTAAGGGAGAAGTTTAAGAAATGCTTTGTGACTAAGCAATTAGCAGATGGAATAGCTGGAATTGAAACTGGTTCTTCTTAATTTTGAAGTTCATGCTTTATCCTCTCTATCTTCTAAAATGCAAGGAGAGACTAATTTGTTTTTATTAATTTTGTTCTTCTGCTCAAGAGTCCTCAGTGGTTCTACATCACCCTGGAGAATGTCCTGTTACAGGACATGCAAGGGCACCCAACCTCTGACTTCGACTTGCTTTTGCAGCCTCACCTTCCATTACAATGTCTTACTACATCCACCCAATAATGATGATTATTATTTGGAATTCCATAAGCACACCAAATTTCTTCCTTCCTTCCTTCCTTCTTTTCTTTCCTTTTCTCTTTTCCTTTCTTTCTTTCTTTCTTTCTTTCTTTCTTTCTTTCTTTCCTTCTTTCTTTCTTTTTCTTTCTTTCTTTCATCTCTCTCTACTGCTTGTTACCTGCTTTCTTTTCCTAGAATTCATTTCCTCAACTCTCCTTCCTGTGGGAATTACACATATCTACTTCCTCCATCACTCTTTTTCTGATTATTCATTTTTACTCCCTCTGAATTCCCAAGTACTTTATTTGTGATTACTTTAGTAACATATGTACACATCTTCCTGACAAAGCTATAAGATCCTTAAGGGCAAGAGTGGATTCATTAGCCCTCGTATTCCATGTAGAATATCTTATGAGACCATATATTTATAGGAAGTGAGAGATGGAGAAAGAAAGGAAAGGGGAAAAAAAGAAATACAAGAGAAAATAGAAGAGAAGAATTATACAGAAAAGAAAAAAGTAACTTGAAGGTTACTTTCAATTATATTTGTAAAGTATACTTTATACTTATTAAAGGGTTATACTTATTAAAGAATGGGAAATAACCTTTATGAAGAAAGACTTGTCGGAGTAGTAAGGAGATTTTAACAATAGGAAGTGGATTTATATTAGAATATATTCCAGTGTGACTTAAGGAAAATCTAGTCAACATTTCAGAACTGAAAAGGATTCTCAATCATCTTCTAGAACAAAACTATAGTAAGGAATAAAGCCACAACATGGAACAAAGTACAAATATCCCAAATATTCCTAGAAATTTTTGAAAGAATTGATAATCTATTCTGAGAGATTCTTTCCTCCCCTTGTGATTCATGCCACATCATGTTCAACTTATTTTATGTGTCTCTCTCCCTCACTAGGGGCAGAGGTTGGGTCTTACTAATCTTTGTTTTCTCAGAGTTCAGCACAATGCCTGGCACCTGGTAAACACATAATCAGTCTTCAGTAAATGAAATTATCTGTAGAATACACAGCCATGACACAGGCTAAGGGTATTGCCAGTGCTGAGCTGTATTCACAGGGAATAAAGCAGGTTGGAAGGTTTGGTAAAATCTAGCTTTTGTTTAGCCATTGATTTAAGCAATATATCAATCAGTATACTATTAATTTGGGGGTTTTATTTACTATTTTATTTGCTGAGCACAGTACTAAAGAGGAGATGGGTGCATACAACATGGATCCTGCCTTCCAGGAGCTTGTTCTTTGCAGTTAACCCTAGAGTGGGGAGATACAACCAAATTACAAGAAATAAAAGCTATACCGTACAAAACTGTAGTTATACCTTGATCGAGGTCTCTGCTGGAAATGGAGTTTCATTATAACAAAGTACACATGAAGCAGAAATAGAAGAATTGGTCTTATGGACAACGTCAAATTGCCTCTGTACAGGTCTTCTCTGTGTAACCATCCAGCTGAAATCACATAGGACTGTTATGTACCCATGTTGACATTCATGTCGACTATTGCATTTTGGTGTCAAGGAGTCTTACCTTTGCAAATGATTGCCTTGTAGCAATTTAAAATTTTGAGCTTTAATTAATGAAAAGTTTTGCCTTCTATTAAAAGAGCTTTATGAACTAGCGAAAAGGTATAGAAATTTACATAAGTGCATATCTATTTCTGGCTGTCTGTCTATTTATCTATCATCTAGCTATATTTGGCTTGGCAGATAGCAGGGCCTTTGGGATTCCATCCATGGTCTCTCCCTCAGAAGGGTGCTCTCCTCTCTCATAGGGATCTTGGCTCCTAGTGCTGAAGGCCTGATTAGATGCTTCCTGGGGAAGAGGAAGCTGTGTGTATTCATTGTCAACTCTGTCAGGGGCTTGGACTCAATGTTGTTTGATCCCAGATGTACTAGCCTGAGGAAGCTTTCTTTTTTTGCTTTTCCTCTTTCTAGTCTAAATGCATATCAGATAAAGGCAGTAAACTCTCCTAAACCTAATCAAATTATTTCCTCCCTTTCTTTGCCCTAGAATGCATATTTTATGTTCCCCAATATTCTTGACATTCTTTCAGTTCAGTGCATTTTTGCACAATAGCCCATCTATTTGACATTTTGGAGTGCACATTTATGCTTCTACTATTAATTTCCACCTCAGAAAGTTATTACATCACATGCAAATATTAACTGAAAAGACATGACCCCAGCCCCGAGGTGCTGAGAATCTGGGAAATGTTTTTAGCAAAGAGGTGTGTTATCAGTTACAAAGGCCCCGTATTAATGGAGGAATCCATACATAGTGATAGGAGCTAATTGTGTGGCACACATGCTCAGTGTTTCTGGGATGCAGGGAAGGAGCATTCAGTCAGGGTTAACAGCACACCTGGAGGCTTCCCGGGTAGGTAATCCTCATGCAAAGGCCATGAAGAATAAATAAGATTGAGTGCTATCTAAATCGTAATCAATACAGAATCATAGCTTCAGAGTAGAACAAGATTCAGAGTAGAAATTGGTGACTTTGGATTCAGAGATGTTTTGTCATTAGGAATGTGGGTAGATAGTCTTCCCATCTAAGGACTCAAACAGGCATGAATTCAGAGTGCACTTGAATTAGGTCTTAAGTAGGTATAATGAATACACCAATTATTTTCTTTTTGTAAACTAAATTAGTACACGTTCAGCATTTCTTTATTAAAGTGCTTTTTTTTTTTTTTTAAACGGAGTTCAGTCAACTGAGACTTTTTTTTTCCAGAAAGCTCTGCTTTGCATAAAGCAGCTACATCATAAGGGGAAAAAAAAAAAGATGGGAAAGAAAGCACTAGCTATGGTTAGAGAGAGAAATCGAGTGAGTGAAACTAAGGGCATGTGAAGAACAGTCAATATCTACCAACAGCGGCAAAACAGTTTCAATTTTCTGGATTATTAATTCAAATTCACACGCACATGCCAGTTAAAATTAAAGGCCTCTTTTTACTGCACTAGTTTAAATTAAAGATTATATTCTGCTCCACAAGTCTGAATTAAATTGCTTATTTTGCACACCAAGCTCTCATTTTAAAGCTAATAAAGAAAAGACATAGCATGTACGTGCAAGCTTGAGACAGGAAGGGTCTAAATTACTACACCTGTTTCACTTGGGAGCTACTTTATTAGTGTTACAAAACTTGGCTTTCAATTTGGCACTCAGAAGCACATTTAGAACAAGGATTTCTTTGTTTTGACAGAGAAGCCATGGTAAATGAATGACGTTTGAGCTAGGTGTGAAATGTGAAGGTACAAAATTAACTGGTAAGGTAATTACTGTTCTAATTCTGCATAAACAAGCGTTTTGAAAATCATTAATAGTTCAGGGAAATAATGTTAGTGATTAAATAAGGTGGCTTGCATCACTGAGCACAACTAAGCTCCTTTAATTACATTTGAAAGCAAGGGAAAGCAGCTAATTAAAATTAGCACAAGGTTCCTGAATGACCAGCACTGCACTGTTGCTCTAACCTGTATAATTGTGTGTTTATTAATATGTCTTTATTTTCCCTCTCGAGCATTTAACAAAATTATTTAAAATAACTAATAACCTTTAAGGAGTAAATGTGACTGAATTCAGTTATCAAAATGAATACTGCAGGTCTTGCTTGGGCCCACTATCAATTCCCTTTCCTAGTGCCCATTAACACTGGTGGGAGCTCCAGGGTTGAAACCCAGCAAAGCGATGCCAGGCACTTTGTGCCATTGGAGGGTTAGCATCCCTGGCAATGCTGTATGGGATCCTGGCTTGACCACTCATTGTCCCTTTTAGGGAAAGAACAATGTAATTTGGGTTTAAATGTCTCACTTGTTGACTGTTTTCAGAGCCATTCATTCATCCATGCATTTAACTCGTTCATTTGTTCATAAATGTCATTCCTCCAATAAAATTTATCAAGCTTTTAGTACTGTTCCTGGGGTTATAGAGATGAAAAAGACATGGTTCCAGGCAGAACCAACTATATAATTTGCAGAACTGATGCAAAATGAAAATGTGGAGTCTCGCGCAAAAATCATCACGGATTTCATGACAGAGCATTAAGTCAAGTGCAGGGGCTGTTGAGAGTGGGGCCCTGTGCAACTGTACAAGAGTTGCACCAGTGAAGCTCAACTCAATGAGCTCAAGTTGTAAGATTAATACCCAGGCAAATGGCGATAAGAAAATATGATTCCTGTACGCAGAAGCGCTTGTGGGCAGAGGAACGGTTGCCCAACCCTTGGAAAGGGTTCACACGTGTGCTGGATTATACAGATAACACCATGAGTCACTGCCTGCTTCCACTGAATACCCCAGCGTTTACCTGCCGGAACCAAAATTCAGCCCTTAAACCATAAGCTTCCCAAAGAGAGTAACCCCGGTTATTTAGATGGAGATAGAGATTAATAAAAGAATTTTAAAATGTGCTCAAAATGTGTTGACTGTTGAATAAACAGAATAAAATGACCTATTATGATAGCAGCTAATTTTTTTTTTTTAGTGCTTGTTATGTGCCAGGCACTGTTCTAAGTACAGTACAATAATGATTTCATTTAACGTTCCAAGCAACTCTACAAGGTAACATCTTATGGAAAAACCCAAACTAACTTTTTGGCCAACTCAGTACAATCACTGTCCACATTTTACAAATACCAAATTTGGGGAAGAGAATTTAAGAAGAAACTAAGTGACAGAGCTGTATTTGAACTCAAATGGTCTGACTCCACAGCCTGTGTTCTTAATCACCGTGCTGAAAGATGACAGGGGCAAGGATGATTGCTCTGTCTAGGTCCCCCTTTTCTGCATTTCAACCTGTGAGTATAGATAGACTTGGATTATTTGAGAATCTAAAATGTTTGTTGCATGTCAATCAAATAATTTTGGGGCTTCCCTGGTGGCGCAGTGGTTGAGAGTCCGCCTGCCGATGCAGGGGACACGGGTTCGTGTCCCGGTCCGGGAAGATCCCACATGCCGTGGACCGGCTGGGCCCATGAGCCATGGCCACTGAGCCCGCGTGTCC
The DNA here is from genome assembly GCF_059928025.1 of Delphinapterus leucas. Taxonomy (NCBI): domain Eukaryota; kingdom Metazoa; phylum Chordata; class Mammalia; order Artiodactyla; family Monodontidae; genus Delphinapterus; species Delphinapterus leucas. Next base: position 113,071,283 of record NC_143129.1, read on the forward strand.
AGAGCCTGTGCCTCGCAACGGGAGAGGCCACAGCAGTGAGAGGCCCGTGTACTGCAAAAAAAAAAAAAAAAAAAAAAATTTGGAGACATGAGATACAAGGGGGAAATTTCAATTATGTTTCAATTTAGGGAAAATAATTGTTGCTCTAGTGTTTGAATGGGAATTTATATATGAGTGGAAATTTATGTTAGTGTTGTCATCAGCCCCCTATGAAGTGGCCCAGTGGACATGGTAACTACTATCGGGTCCAACATCTCTGGGAGAGACCCAATGGTATTCAAGTTTCTTCTTGCCCTAAAAAAGGTCTAACCTCAGGCTGTATACCCCATGTAAGAGAAAGGCTGCAAAAATTTTAAAGGTTCTTTTGTCTTTTGAGAAATTTGAGTTTACAATAAAATACTGATGTGATGTGTAAAGATGATCCCTCATTGTCACACTAGCCTCCAGAAATTTTTTTGAGAAGGAAGAATGGCTGTAGGACTTGATCTACTCTAAGACCACAAAGGAAGCCTGGAGGGGAAGACTAAACATCTCCATATAACTGTTCTAAACAAGATTTGCAAGAAAGTCTTTCCTTGCCCTCTCCCTCCCTTTTGTGTGTGTGTAAAGGAGGTTGTTTCTTCATTCCCCTTCTGATTTTTTTTTCTTTTAAATTCTACCAGATGTGAGAGGGAAACCAAATAATACAGCAGCACTCAACAAATTTTTTATTTTCAAATTATTCCTTTTACGACCATCCGTTCTTGGCTTTTTCTCTGTAGATGCATGTGACCACAGGTCAGATGTATTGACGTAGTTGACCGCACAAGTTTTCATGCTTTTTGTCTGTGTGGCCTCATGTTTAACATGATGAACATTCATTCAGCAGGGTTAACCAAAGGAGCTGGGGATAACTGAGGCTGTCTAAGGGATTTCTTGGTGGTGTTTTGTTCTGTTGTAGTTGAATTTCATTTAGCAATGGCAATGAAGATCTAGCCATTCTCTGATATTACAGTTGCATCATTTCATATTAAATGTTTTGTGGACTGGGACTGAAAAACCCTGAAACTACACCATTCACTTTATTTCCAAGTTACCCAAACCCAGAACAACAGATGATAAAGTTTTCTTACTTAACGTATTTAGAAGTCTTAGCTATTTGCTTAACTGAAAATTAAAGCATCGGAAGTCATACGATTTTAAATGGGGGAGGGATCATTAGACTAACAGATGCTTTTAAATTAAACGAAACATTGGAAGTGTTCATTGATAATCCCCAAAATAATATATGCTCCACTTTTATATTTCATCCTGTTCTTAATCTACTGCTCAGAGGCCCTTAAAACTCACATTCATTTATTTTATTAATTTTAGTGATTTCTTGTATTGGACTTATCCAGTAACTGATCTGAGCATAATTATACTTCCATGTTATTTCCCCCAATGTTTTCCTAACCCACTGAATGTTGATGATTTCTCTGCAGTTCTTCTGAAAATGTACTTTCAAAGATATTCAGTATCTTCCTAACTTGAATCCAGTGTTTTTACTTACTCTTAGCTCTCCTTGACCTCCCTGCATCATTTGACATTGTTGAAAATTCCCTCTTTTCTTGAAAAATCCTTCTCCCATGGGTTTCACAATCTTCTTATGCCCTGGTTTGCCTTCTAGCTCTCTGACTTACTCTCCTTGATCTTGTTCATGGACTGCGTCGTCTTTTCCAATTACTTGAATATAAACCATACCTCTAAGTTTAGTTTCTACATATAATTCTTTGCAATTTACATTGGTTTTGCTAGCCACACTGGCAGTGTCCTGTGCGATTTTTAGGAAAATGTCTTTTCCTTTACATTACTTGTCATAGTTTGTAGTTTGTGATTATGGATTTCTCAATAGATTGTTTGCCATGTGAATACAGCATTTGTGTTTACTTTTCTCATCAGTTCCCACCTAGCATTTTGCACAGTGTTTGGAATGGAGAAAGCACTTGATAACTATTTGTTGAAAGAATAAGTGAATTAATGAATAAATGAGAAGTTTCTATGTCTCCATCTTGTCATTTCTCCTGTGCACTTGTCTTAGGTCTTCAGCTGCCCACTGGATGCCTATACTTTAGTGTACCCTGTCACCTGAAACGCAACATGTCTAAAACCAAATGGTCATTATTTCCCAAACCATATCTGAATCCAGCTTCTAAGACTGTCAGTGACCCTATTATTTCCCCAGTTACAGAGATTCTAAATTATTGACTCACTCTTGACTCCTTTCTATTTGCCTTATATACATTTTCCTTCTATGCATTTCTATTTACTTTATGTACATTATCTCATTATTTCTCGTATGCTTTATCTCATGTTAGTTCCCATAACATACCTATGGGTTATACTGTATTTATATATATATATATATATATATGTGTGTGTGTGTGTGTGTATATTAGGATTCCCCTTTGAGGTGTAGATAAATTGTTTCATCAAATTCACATGACTACAAAGTGGTGGAGCTGGAATTTAAGACCAATATGTATATCAGAATTCAGAGCTTAGACTCAGAACTGCTTTTCATTTTTATTTACTACCTGGAAGTTTTTCTTTCCATTGCTACCACACAATCCATTTCCTCATCCCCTTGAGCCTGCACTATTATAGATTTCTCAAAAAGTTTCTCTTTATTTCTTTCTTTCCTTGCTTTCTACAATGGCCTCAAAATACTATTGTCTACTCTAACTTTCCATGACTCAACAATGTCTCTGAAATAAGATCCATCTGCTAAACTTTATTTTAGGGTCCTCTCCAATCCCATCTTCAGCTAAATGTCTGTCCAGCTCTAAATACAGCCATAAATATATGCTACCTTCTGGCCAAGTGCACTTAACTGCTTCCCCTATTATGCAATCTGCTTTACCATTGCTGTCTTTTACACTCATGATCCATTTGCTGTTTTAATTATTAACCTTATTCTAAGTCCAAGTCATATCTTAGCTCCTCTGTGAAACTGTTCCCAATTGCTCCATTTGATAATATTCTCAGCTTCTTCTGAATTTCTTGAAATACTTATCTACAATATTTATTTGATATTTGTTTACTAAAATGCCTTATACATAGTTCCTAACAAATCCTTGTCAAATGAATGCATGTATTATTTTATTTATAAGTTTTCCTAGTGAATCTGTAATGTTATAAAAGTTAGGTATCACATCTTATGCAAACCTATAAACACTATATTTGATTATGACTTAATCTAGGACCCCTGAATACCTAGGTATTTTATTCTACTTGTCTTGTAATTACTCTATTTTATGTGGAATACAAGCACAACTTACTTCCCTCTAATTAAATTTAACAAGGAATTATTGAGCACTTATTGTATGTTAAGCCCTGGGAACATAAAGATAAGTAAGACATGATTTCACAAAACCTAAATATCTCTTAGGGGGAAATAAAGACATTCAATTGACTATAAGGATGAGAAAAATTCTCATGGCATGATAGTGCTCTGGGAAGACAAAGAAGAAAGATATTATTTCTCTCTGGGATGGTAGTAACACATTTCAGAGAGAGACTACTTAGATTCCAAAGATGATACATCAATTGACAATGTATATTGTCAATTACTGTAGTATATATATTGTCAAATATTGTATTATATTGTCAGTTATTCTTTGCCCTCATCGTAATGATTTGCAGGGTTGTATTCACCCACCATCCTCAGCTTCTCTTATGTCCAAGAGTACCTCATTATTTCTAAGTTTGAGGGAGGCGCTACAGGATAGAGAAAAAGAACACAATTCAGTGGACCAAAATAAGGATAAAGCTGAAACCTTTTCTCTTTAGCTCTATATTTTAATCAATTCTACAGTTGAACAAAAAGAACCACCATAATAAATTATGGGATATCTCCCACTAGGGTCTCTCATTGCATTTCAGAGAGTTCTGTCTCAAATTTGTAGGTAGGTCGTGTTTTATCCGGTGAAATGTCTTTGATAATTCACGGTCAATCGTGTGGATGTAATTTTCACTTGTGTGACAACAGTGGAAGGTTCACATTCCCGTAACGAGCAGTGGGGATTGAGGAGGAAAGAGTGGGAGTGGAAAGCTGGGAACAGAGTTTGATTTGGTGTTGTAGCCATCTTGACACTTCCCACCTCTGGGTACTTAGTTTATTTTAAATCTCAGTGTCTCATTCCATTAGTGTTTTGCTTTTGTAAAAAGGTGCAGACTCCTTAACCTGTTCTCCATTTCAACGATGTTCTCCTCAAGAACACAGAGCCAGCAAATTACTTAAAACAGCAAAGTGTCATGATTCAATAGTCATAACTTTTCTTCTTATTAATAATGGTTTCCCCTCTGAATCATATCTACATGTCAATCACATCAATAGACTACAAAAATGCTGTTTGGCAACGTTACAAAACACAGACATCTTGGAACCTGTTACTTTCTATTTTTTAAACCTTTAATACTGAGCTAAAATTGATAATAAATCTAAAAAATAATCAATAAAGATATATTACATTCTGTTAAAAATTTAGCGTAAATCTTTCAGCCTTTACAAATTATGACATTATGGTGGTGTATACAGGTGAATTGTAAATTAGGTGTTTTTAAAACACATATGTTTTTAATTAATGCATGATATAATACAACAATAAATACAACCAAAAATAAAATGCTAATTTATATTTTATATTTAGATATAATCAAGTCAGGTTAAAACAGACACTTGATGTTTCCCACATTGATTCAGCATTTATATCTCAGAGGCAAAAGGATCCAATGAATAATAATTTACATATATATACATTTTAAGCAGTAAAAATAGGTGGAATCATACACAGGTTTGCATGGGAAGATAGTGGAATACTAGAAAGCAGTTCAATTGTGAGATGTAAAAACTTAGGAAATTGATATGCAATTTAAGAAAGATGTAAATTATAGCTCCGATTAACTTATGCAGTAAGTATTTGAGAGTCTCTATTAGTATATCCTATGCATTCTGTGCTCTTTATCAGTAACCTTCATATTTTTCAAAATTAATAGGGACTTAAAATATCTATCCTGGCTTGAAAGATTTTTGTCTCTGTTACTGTTAGGGTAGATCTGGAATGGTGTTGGTTGACCTTACAGGGGTAGCCAGGGTTAGCCAGGCTAACATAGAGAAGGGGTCACTTAAGTTTTTCTCTTTCTGTTGGTGACCTGGTTTTTCAGGTATGAACTACTCTGATTAATAAACTTACACAGCAGCAAGGACAGGTGATAATGAAAATGAATTCTGGCATTGCCCTGACTGTGTGACCTTAGGCAAGAAATCTGACCTTTCTCTACCTTGGTTTTCTTATCTGTAAAATAGAAATCAGACCATTAGGGTTAAAAGACACCATCTGTATGACGACAAAATAACATTGTGCCTGGTACATAGTAACTCTCCATAAGTGGTAGCTATTGTTATCATTATGACCTGGAATTCCACCTCCTTCTTTACTCTGACTTTACCTTGGGTTACTTCCTGATTTTGAGAACCTAGAAAAGGATTTGCTTTCTGTTGGCTGAATCTGTTTCACCTCATTTTTGCCTTTTAATTCTGGCTTGGTAGTTTACATTGTTGTCCTATTGTTTGCCTTTTGACCATGAGCCCACTGACCCAAGATTTGGATGAATTCAGTTTCATAGGAGCTCAGAACTGTCTTCTCTTTCTCGGACTCATTGGACCTACTCTCTTCCAGTTGTAGCAACTCCAAATCCCATATTCATCTTGCACTCCTTGCCTTCTCTCTCTTCCCACATCAATTCATCTTCAAGTTCAGACAATTCTTTATTACATCTTTTACATCTGTCACTTCCTTTCTGATCTCATTGTTACCATTCCATTACAGTTTCACACAGAGTGTGCTCCCTCCCTCTTCCTACTTCTCTTGTACACAGGTACTACCTCAATCTTTCCAAAGTGCTGCTTTTCACTTATCACTCTCACTCCCACACCCCCTTCAGAAAACATTGCCTACTGAAGTACAGAGACACTTTATCTGACATTTAAGACTTTAATTTCACTTCTCACCACTACCTTACATTCATTCATCAAATATTTATTTTATGCCAGATTCCATAACAGGCAGTGTGGATACAATGATTTAAGAATAATTAGACAAAGTCTCTGCCCTCAGGAAGCTTATAGTTTAGTGAGGAGATTAAAAAAAAGGCTTCCTCTTGATATCACATATGTTCCTATTTCTGTGCTTAAAGGACACTCCCCTCCTCTCTATTGATCCTAGTCCTTGCTTTCCTTCAAGTCTTCCTGAAAGTTTTTCTTTCTAGAAGCATCTTTGAAAGGATGGAAGTTGTGAGAGCCTAATTCACTGCTGGCTTCAGGAAATGCTGCTGCTGGTTGCATTCACTTTTGCTCTCTAACTCGTTACACTGTCCTCCCCAAAATACTGAGTAAAACCACCAAGCATCTCTCTTCCCATCTTCTAAGACAGATCTTCCAATCTATTACTTTTACAGAATCTCCTGGGGGAAAAGAAGGAAAAGACACTATAAACAGCTTGATTTCTGAATGTCTTTTCTGCTTGATTTCTTTGGACTTACTTTTGTTTATTTTAGGTCCTAAGAACATGGGTAAAAGCTACTTATGATTCTCCGACATTCAGCTCAAGTTTCCTGTATGAGTCAAAACAAACTAGAAGTTTAAACAGTTATTGGACCCTGGAACATTTAGTGAACATATATTATACATAAGAACTCTGCTGGTTTTTATGGGAGGATCCCGAGATAAATGAGAAGCGGTTTCTAGCTCCTGTCCTTCTAGAGTTGTCAGGGGGTAGATATTAATTTTATCGGGAAGACATAGGAAAACAACCAGTGCCACTGTGAATTCTGTCTCCCAAACACTTCTTAATAACCATTCACTTAATATCCATTCACAATTCACATCCATCATTATTGCCTACGTCATGGCTCACTGTTTGTTCTTAACTTGTCTCTCAACCTCAGTCTCTCACATTCTCTCCTCCCCCAATGAGAAGGATTTTTAGAAAATAAAATTGTATCACCTCTACTGTGCCATTATCCTCTTTCAAAATCTTTCTGTGACTACCCATTTCTCTTAGAATAATATTCAAACTCTTTACCCTGGCTTGCTAGTTCTTTCAAAATTTGCTTCCCTAGCATTATGTTTTTATTTTTTCATTCAATAAATATTTACTGATATCTACTATGTGTCAGGCAATATTCTAAATGCTACATATACAATGGGTCTCTAAATTTGAGGCCTCCATTTTCAGGAGGAGTTGAAAAAATAAATAATTAAACAAAGGATTAGGATAATTTCAGAAAAAGTTGTTTCTGTGAAAAATAATTTGAAAACTTTGAAAAGATTCAACAGAAACTGCTAAAAATTAGTTGTCAAATCAGGTGTAGATAAGACAGCTATAAAGTTTTGGGAGAATTCTATAAAAATCTGCATTCAAATTACTTCAAAATGTCTTTAAGTTCTTTCTCTACCCTGAAAAATATCTAAACAGGAAATTGTAGATGATGTATTACAGATATGGTTTATGCAACAGAAAGAAAATAAGATGCCAGTGAGAGGGTTCATTCTTAAAGAAAAGGCCTTATCTCTATCTCAAATGATTGATAGATGAACATGTGTTTATGGTGTAAGTTAAAAAATTGTTGAGGGTTTTTGATATTACATTTTATGTTTCTTCACCTAAATACCATTTTTAATCAATTGATCAAATACAGATTACAAATCTTTTTTTTTTAATTGAAGTATAATTTACAATGTTGTGTTAGTTTCTGGTGTACAGAAAGTGATTCAGTTATATATATTTTTTTCCATTTTAGTTTATCACAAAGATTCCAAATCTTAATGGATAATGAGCTTCTACTGTACTGACAAAAGCTATGAAAAAATAAGACAAGCTAATGTTGTGGAGGGCAACATGGGGTGTGGGTTATGGGGCAGTGTTAGCTTGGGTGATCAGTACAGGCATTCTTTGTGGCACTGCCTTTGTAAACTTTAGCTTCTCTTTCAGGTGCTTTCACATGCTGTGCTCACTCTCGTGTTCCTTAATCTCCACACATGCTATTCTTCTGCCTTGATTATTTCAATCAATTTCTACTCTTCTCTCTTTTCCCTGGCTGGTACCTATGTTCCATTAGGTCAAACTGAGATGTCTCGTTCTCCTAGAAGCCTTTGCTGTCTTCCCCAAGTCTGGATTAGGTGTCCCTCCTATGTGGTTCCTCTACTCTGTCCCACATGTAATAATTGCCTGTCTTCCCTGGCACACGAAGCTTTGCGAGGACCCTGGTCTTGGTGTATTTTATTTTCTCCTATTTCCCTGTTACCTCTCATAGTGCTGGGTATATAATGCTTGTCAAAGACATATTCATTGAAAGAATGCATGCATCATAACAAATGAGTAAGTTCGGGATGAAAGAAGAGGAGGACCTACACAGTTAAGTGAATAGCATGAGCAAATATTTCAAATTCCTGAAGAATTTTGTGCAACATAGAAGAGGAGCCATATAATGCTTTTGAAGGAACCCTTAAGCATGTTACAACCTCACAGTGAAGGGGCTGTACTAAGTATACTATCTATATACAATTGGGATCTTTTTTTCCTGGGGTGAGGTCAACAGTAGTCACGGGGACAGTAGTGAATACATGGCAAAGGGGTAGATATTAATTACTATGAAGAGGAAATCTCTTATCCTGGTTGTTTATAACCATTGTTACCCGGAAGAAAGCTTGGCACTAGGGTTACTGATTTGTTTTTAGGGGGGAAAAATGTCTATACACCACCAAATATTTTTAGGCAAAACAGGCCATTTAGTTACTCTAAAATACATATTATGAAGTGCCAAAATTTCAGATTTTAATTTTTTAACTTGGATATTATAAAGGCTAATCAGCTGACCTACCTCTGTAAACTGAAGGAATAGCGAAAGAATGTCCAGAACTCAATAAAGATCTTGATTAGTTGAGAAGAGAGGTAAAAAGAGTAGGTTTATAAATATACTCATATGGGTAAAAACACAAACTATTAATAACAAAATAGGAAGAAAATATTTTTTAAACTATGCCATAAAACTATTCATTATACATTGGAATTTAGTATAAAATGGAGCAACTAGAAACTTCTATCTGAAGGGATTCATTTACTGAAGTACTAATGCAAACTAAGAAGAAGCCATCTCATCTCTAAGAGTACCTCTCAGCATGAGTCATCAGGGGAAGCGTTAGATCAAGATTCCAATTTGTTATCTACAATTCATTTCCATGACCATCTCATTGTACCCCAGGATCATCTGTATAGCACATGTAAAAGGCATTTTATCCTTCATCTGCTAGCACCACATAAAACAGGGCATTTCTAAACCAACAAGATGCCCTGTGATCTTATACATGTATGCTAAAAGTGGATGTTTTCTTGCTGTGATGTTTTTAATTTGGTTTACAGACAATTTATAAAGCTTTTTGTTAGTGGACATGGCCACAAAAGCAGATTTTTTCAGGCCTCTGGAGTCAATTGGTTTTAAAAAAATGCAGACACATATTTTGTATTATTTGGAGCTATAGTTCGGCAGGATGCAAGATATATAAGTTTGTATCCCCCTAGACTTGAGAAAAAGGTCTTAGAGAAAGCACTATCAGCTGGTATATGGAGAGATACAGGGAAGATCAGGTACCTTTTTAATGTGTTTTTTTTTTTTTTCCCACTAAAGGCCTGATGTTAGAGGACGTTGACTAGTGACGAACGATGCAATTTTCTTTGTATGTGAACTAGAGCATTTCAGCTAAAAGTTTAAAGGAGCTTACAGGTAAGATGTCTTGGCAAGAGTTTCTCCCCTGAAAGAATACAACTTAATAAATGGCAGTGGCTCTGCTTGGACCCCCTACCTGTCTACAAATACAAAATCATTGTCTGCTGCCTTAAACTCATGCCTCTTGCACGCATGAACTGTCCCCCTCTGAGGTTTACTGGAGTGTATTTCATTAGAACCTCTCATGGCATTGTGAACCTGATTGTAATGAATGGGTTGAACTCTGAAAGCACTGGGCACTGACCTGCCATCTGCTGATATCCTAAATCAGGCCATTAGAGGATTCCACAAGAAAGAGCATGCTGTTTATAGGTTAATTTATCTCTCATTTGGTTCAACTAGATGTGTGTTTATAGAGGTCCTCTAATTGAACCTTATAGGTGCCACAGAGACCTTTCCATTTTAAGGAAGTCTTTGGGAATAAATGCAGTCAGTTCTCAATTATCTATGGTAATGGGGACCTGGCCAGCATGGATGAGCATAAGACAGAGGCAGTTCTCTATCCTCATTTATGTGATTATTTTTAATACTTCATCCCTATAAAATATTGAGTATAACTGCTGCAATGGCTGATCTTGGTCACTTTCCTATTTATTTTGGCTGATAACCCTCCCATCAAAATGCTATAAACAACAACAACAAAAAAACAGCCCACTGATGACCATGTGTATCCCTTTGAAACACGAAGGAGTGTAGAGATACTGATGGAGACAGATGTCGGAACTCACTTGATAAATGACACAGTGCCATGAGAAGAGTAAGGCTTTCCTAGTCATCTATAACATACATATGTCCTGGTGGCCTGAGACAGAACAATAATAACGATAGTGATGGTGACAGTGTCTATTCATTGAGCACTTAACTCCATGCCAAGGCCTGGACTAAACATTCACATTTATTTGCTTAATCTTCACAACAAATCAATGAAGTTATTGTTACCCCTATGTTTTATTTATTTATTTTTGGTTGCGTTGGGTCTTCGTTGCTGCGTGTGGGCTTTCTCTAGTTGCAGCGAGCAGGGGCTACTCTTTGTTGCGGTACGCAGGCTTCTCATTGCGGTGGCTTCTCTTGTTGAGGAGCTCGGGCTCTAGGCACATGAGCTCAGTAGTTGTGGCTCGTGGGCTCTAGAGTGGAGGCTCAGTAGTTGTGGCGCACAGGCCCAGTTGCTCCAAAACATGTGGGATCTTCCCGGACCAGGGCTCGGACCCGTGTCCGCTGTATTAGCAGGCAGACTCTTAACCACTGCACCACCAGGGAAGCCCATCCCTATGTTTTAAATGAGGAAACTGAAGCTTAACAGAAATTAAATACTCACCTTGCATGCAGTGCTAGTGAAGACCATGTGGGGACGGCAAGTAAGATATGTCTGACCCCTGAGCTCTCCTCTGCTTCCAGAATTGGCACTCCCACCTTACCTCGCCTCATGAGGCTCCCAAGAATCCACCACAATGCCCAGGGCACCTGCTTGTTTACCATCCTCTTGGCAAGCACCCATCCTCTTCTCTTTCCACATCTTGATTCAACAACTTTTAGAGGTTGGTTAACTCTCGTGTACAGGTTTCTGGTACTGAAATATCATGAAATGCTGTTGGTTCGTGAGATGACCCCTTTTTACAAACAGTGATCACCTATACTGTACAGTCTGGGAAACCTTCTCTGCTTTAATTGGATGCTTTTTAAATTCTCTACTTGATTTTGCCCCCTTTTGCCAGAGCAAACATATAAATCCTTCATTTTTTCCTTTTTATGTTTCAACTACGTGGAACACCCATGTCAATATAGTACTAAATCATTGTTATGAATAAAGAGCATACTAATCACCTGGAATGTCTACTCCTTGATATGTTGTTGTCCTTGTACACTTTGCAGCAGTCAATTTCTAAATATTTGAAGGTTTGTGCTTCCAGTACTTAGTTAATTCATTTATCACCTACCTTTGAGGGGTAACTGTGGGTGCATAATTTTAGCAACATCATCATGCCTGTTGATATAATCCAGAGCCACTACAGTGGTGCAGCCCCTGATTATATGTTCAGTTAACTGCCACATGCTGTCGGTACCTCTCACCCACCAGGTTTTCTTCTGTTGGATACTTATGATAATTTATAACAAAAATAGTCCTTCCAGGAATTGTCACGGCAACCCCACGGCCTCATAAAATCACACATACAAGTGACACGTAGCTTTATTTTCTAGTCTGCGTTTTTGTCAATGAAAGCTTGGGGTCAGGCTGCCTGATTTCTGGTCTGAGCTCCACGTGACTTTGGGCAAGTCACTAATGTTTCCCAGGAACTACTTCATTTAGGTATGAAATGAATATGAAAGTGTTTGGCTTGCCTAACTTCACAGATTATTGTGAGGTTCAGTGGGAATCATATTTGAATGCACTCGGAAACAGGTAAAGCAGGGGCAAAATGGGACATGCGATTACTCTTAGTCTTGATACTTATTTTCCTGATGTTATATTCATACACACTAAGAAACAGTTTTACTTTCTATGTTATATTTGTGCTATTGAACAATTTTTATCTGTATGTTCATAGTAGAAAAAACAATTATTTTCACATTTTTTACTATATGTAAGCTATCTAAAGGCAAAAAATTTCATTCTTCTTTCTTTCCTCTTTGAAACCTACACCTGGGAAGTGTTGTATCTTCAAGTGCCTCCGTTCGGTGGCTTGGTGGTTGTTTGGTTTGAGGAATGTACATTGTTGGCGTTAACTATGCACTTTCTATGGTCTTTATGTATTAGGCTTGGGAAATTAGAGCTTTCCAGTGCTGTGTGGTACTTTGTCATGGAGGCAATGGTGTTACAATAATGCCTTTGAGTCTACACAGGGACATTGGAGAAGAACAAATTATAACCATGCACCTAGGACTACAAAGGCCTCCATTTTGATAATATCACCCGCATCCCCAGAATAGCCCTGCTCCACTTTTCCATTTTGCTGATGTAGTCATTTGGTTTCGATCAGTTTTTTTTTTGTTTTGTTTTTTATTTTTAGTGAAGACATTAGTGCCAAATATGAAACTAATATCCATGTATCCAACCGTCCAAGAGGAAGAGGAATACAAAGGAACAGGGATGCAACTGGATTATAAGATGACTTGTGGGAGTTTAAAAACAGCATCACCTGCAGGTGAACAAATTAGGGAAAGGTGCTATCTCTGTGAGGGAACAGACAATACCAGGGCCTTCAACTTGGAAAGAGTCTGGGCTTGTTTCAGCTGCCACTCACTGCCTTTGTGCAGGGTGCAAACTGCATAGTGACACATTCATTGTAAACCTGTACCTAAGGGGCTAGGAGCTCATTAGCCATTGAATGGAGCATAAACAGACCTCATCCCACCATGTGGACCAGTAGAGTGATGACTCTGGGTCCTGGCTTTTGGAGAAGGGGAGAAGCAAAACAGGTGATGTCCTTTATTGCTGAAAAATCAGACATCACTGAGAGAGGAAAGTGGCATTTCTCCTAGTGGGACGACAAAACCCCCAAGCTCCGATAAACATATACAGTAAGTCCCCTACATACGAATGAGTTCCATCCTGAGAGCACGTTCATATGTCCAATTTGCTCGTAAGTCCAACAAAGTTAGCCTAGGTCCCCAACTAACACAGCTGGCTACTTAGTACTGTGCTGTAATAGGTTTATGATACTTTTCACACAAATAATACACGAAAACAAACACAAAAAATAAAGAAAACATTTTAATCTTACAGTACAGTACCTTGAAAAGTACAGTATTACAGTACAATAGCTGGCATACAGGGGCTGGCATCAAGTGAACAGTCAAGAAGAGTTACTGACTGGAGGAGGGAGAGGAGGTGGGAGATGTTAAGAGCTGAAGGATCGTCAGCAATAGGGGACTGAGGGCAAGCTGCAATTTCACTCGCCTGACGTTGTGCCTGACGTTGATGGCACACGTTCTAGTTCCTTGCTGGATTCAATTCTATCTACCCTCTTGAAAAAAATGATCCAGTGATACCTGGGTAGTAGCTCTGTTTTTCTCATCATAGATAACTCAGTAGCACTGGATTGCATTCTGAACGCTGCTGCAACCTTCACGTACCAGCTACAATCACCGCTGCTTTTACACTTGCTTCTGGACATCCTGGGCTTGAAATAAAGATATGTACTACTGTACTCTATACAGGACTGTACAGTAAAGTACACAAAAGCACAACCACTTGTAGAGGATGCACGCATGTGACAGTGTACACCAGACGTGTGAACTAACTTACATGATTGGACGTTCGAACGCAAGTTAGCATCTTTGAAAGTTCGCGATTTGAGGGTTTGTGTGTAGGGGACTTGCTGTACCAGGCTGCCAAACGCCAGTGTCAAGTGGGCCTATAGAGTGGCTACACTCAACATCAAGTTCCTTCCTCTCCACCTGTCTCCTACCTCACACGGATTCTCTGTTGCTCTTTTATGACATCTCTCTTTTTCTTTACCCTCGATCTGGCATTTTCATCTTAGTCAGGATTATGGGCAGGGAAAGGAGGTAGCTGAGTGGGTCTTGTCCTGGGGGGCCCATCAATCTCTAGGGCATGGCTCTGAGTATATGAAGCCAAGTATCTCTGGAAATATAATGTTCGACAATCTATTCCATAAATATTAATCAGGTATCTACAATGTGCCAGGTCCCAGCAACACAGCAGTGATCAATTCAAGCTATTTTCTCTGCCTGAGTATTTCCCCACGACCTGTCCAGCTCCTCTTCCTTTTCTGTCAGGTCTCAATTGAAATGCCCTTTCTTCACCCTCCCAACCCAAACTCCTATAAGTTTTAGGGGTCTTTAATACTGTTTTTCATATCATTCTCCACTTTTGCAATTACTATTGCAATAGCATTCTTGCTTGCTAGACTCTAAGTTGCATGAGGTTAGGACCATGGATGCTGCAGCTCTGGGGCCCAGCTGAGTGTCTGGTATGTAGTGGTCCCTCAAGCTGGTTGGTGAATGAATGAATAAATGAATGAATGAAGGAATGACTACCAGGCATAGGCCCAGTTAATGCATCTTTTGATAGACCTTTATGAAAACACTGTTATGCATTTGAATGGGAGGTATCTATCTACTCTTAAAACCTAATGAGCTTTTAAAAAATTCCTGAAGTTCACTGCTTAGGTTTTCCCTATAATCTCTGCCCAAGAGATCATTTAAACAAGAGTATTTTAAATCAATATCAGAAAAAATGTCTTTTTGTCAGCTTTAACAATACTACAGCCATCTTATATGACAAAAGGGAATCTCATAATTTAGCTCATCAGGGTGATTTATAGGGGTCCCTCCGGGCGTTGGACTGGGACTGGTCCGTGGCCTGTTAGGAACCAGACCGCACAGACAGAGGGGAGCCGTGAGTGAACGAGGGAGCTTCGTCTGCGCTTCCCATCGCTCCCATTACTGCCTGAACCATCCCTCTCACTGCTGCCCCCACCGCCCATGGAAAAATTGTCTTCCACGAAACCAGTCCTTGGTGCCGAAAAGGTTGGGGACCGCTGATTTATATGACTAATTGTGGCCTGCTGCTGCAATAAGGCAATAGCGATAAACAACAATGCGTTGGGATATTTTAATTGTAAAACGGCCATTTCTATGGCCTTTGATTGATCATGGTGACTGTAATCATGACTGAAACCTTTCACTAACCTTTTTATATTTAATTTCTTGTTTTGAGTTAACATCAATATAAATCCTATTTCCATGAACAATACAACAGGCGCCCTTTCGAGAAGCACCTAAACTTCCTGGCACTGTGGCTGCTGAACAAGAAGTAGAAACTAACCTTTTCCCCAAGCAAATCAGAAAAAGAAAGGGCTTCAAAAAGCCTCCTCTGTCTGTCTTCCCTCCTAGCGAGTTCTCATCATGATTTGGGGACCCCCAGTGAGTAAAAATATTCTAAAGACCCATAAAACATTATTTGACATGAAAATTTAGCCTCGCCTACGAGCTGCTGCTAATGAATTACATATGATGCAAGAAGCAGCATGGCTGAAATATTTTTATTAATACTAATAATATTTTTGCTTATACAGCAACTTTTATTAGAGAAAACTGAGTTGGAAAGGAAGCTTTAAAGCCATATTTGAGGTAAAATTACTGGCTCACAACTTTTTAATCTTGCTACTGCTTCTCTCCCATGCTGGGGGCCGGGGGCTGAGTCAAAGCTAATGTCACTCACCTTAGAGAATTTCAGTCCAAAGATTCCTGGACCTACATAGAAGAAAAGTAAAGTTTTTGTTCCCTTGTCTGTTTTTTAAAGAGCAAGAAATAAGTCTGCCTTTCCTTATAGTGTGAAGTTAAGTCCCACTTGAGAGAAAGTAGTAATGAGAGTTGCTGTTGTTGGCTGCCAATGGCAGAGCACTTACTGTGTGCCTAGCTCTGTCTCAAGTGCTTACATGCACACATATAATTTCGACAACATCCTTGTGAAACTGGTGTGATTATATTTATTCTTTAGATGGGTGACTGAGACACAGAGAGGTTAAGTAACTATCCCTGCTTGTCCAGATGCCTGCTAGGAAATGTTCCCACCTGTGACCCCTCTGGGTTCCAGCCTGAAGAGAATAGAATAAGCTGGGCAACTGTTGGCACATGCTCATAAGAGCATCCTCTACGTTTGGCAGTTAATGCAAATTCTCTTGCCTTCTATTCCTTTGGTACATGTACTTTCCCCAGTTCCCCACTAGACTGTAATCTCCGTGAGGATGAGGATTTGAGCTTGGGTTTATAAAACTTAGGTTTTTATAACTAAAAACCAGGACATATATTTTAATCAGGGCATAAGGTGTTTTCTCATGGGAACAATGATAAATGATTTTGAAATCAGGACCATTCTGGTAAACTGGGGACATATGTCACCATAATTACAGTTGTCTCCCTTACCCATGGATTCACTTCTTGCAGTTTCAGTTACCTGTGGTCAACTGTGGTCTGAAAATATTAAATGGAAAGCTCCAGAAATACACAATTCATAAATTATATATTGTGTGGCCGTTCTGAATAGTGTAATGAAATGTCCTGCAGCCAGCTCTGTTCCACTTGGGATGTGAATCATCCCTTTGTCCAGGGTATCCTTCCCATTAGTCTCTTAGTAGCCCTTGGTTATTAGATTGACTGGGTATCAGAGTGCTTGTGTTCAAGTAACCCTCATTTCACTTAATAATGACCCCAAAGTGCAAGAGTAGTGATGCTGGCAATTTGGATATTCTCACACTGTGCCTAATTTATAAATTAAAATTTATCGTCAGCATGTATGTACAGAAAAAAACACAGTGTATATAGTGTTTAGTACTACTTACGATTTCAGGTATCCACTGTGGGTCTTGGAATACATCCTTCATGGATAAGGGGGGACTACAGTATTGCATTTTCTTTTATTGGAAGGGCCAAGAGGAGAGTAATCTGCTCTGTCATTTTAAGGCTAAATTTATAGGGGGTGTGCATTTTTGGTAGAGAATTGGGGCCTAGTACTCTGTGTTACATATTCAAAATGTCAGTATCATCACTCTTTATGGGATATTCATGCTCCAGGGAATTAGTTTAAATTAATACACAATACAGAATGTAGAATTACTTATTTTCATTCAAAAATATGCCTTTTAAGTTATATCTCTATGAAATGCTATTTATATCTGAGTCATGGCATCTGGGAAAGCAAATAAACAATCTGAGAAGCTTGGAGACCATAGAATGAGGTCTCCAAGGCTATTGTTGACCCACAGAATTATTCCTAGTCCTTTAATCTATAGAAAATATCTGCCTGGTGGCTTGAATTCTTGGGCCCGATGTACAGAGTCTAATTCTCCACTGGACAGCCCTGAAGAGGTATTAAACTCTTTATTATTTAACCTTCCACTTTTTTATATTGTTATCAGAAACTTCCAAAGAAACTTTGGTCATTTCACCAACAAATCATCTCTTAATTTCTGTTTCTTATGTTATAGAATAGTGTTTCTCTGACAGTATTTTAAGTAGTCGCCAGCCGCTTTATATGGCCTAATAACATTTGGAATGCATATTAACATCAGAGACACATTGCAAATCACCTTTTAGGTGGAGTAATTCCTGGACAGGGAGCCACAAATGGCAAGTCACTTCCATTTACATTGATTCTGTTACCTTCAACTTCAAGAGGTAACATTCTAGGTGGATCAGTGCAGTGTGGTACCAAAGGGGAAAGAATTGGGGTCTGAAATTCAGACAAAACCTAAGTTTAGCAACTCAGCTCTGTCAGTTTCTTAGCTTGACCTTGGTCAGCTCACTTAACGTCTTTGAACCCCAGCTTCCTTATAATAATAATAACTACCTGATAAAATAAGAGATAATGAACGTGAAAGTGCCTGAGAACTCTACTATGGTTTATACAATGTAGTTCGATATTTTGATTTACACTTAGTTTGGGAACAGTAATATGTGGGACACTTTAAAGTGCAAGTCACAAATAATCCAACACAACTGACTAAGGTATGATAACTTACTGGATTAAGTACAGTCAGTTCTGCTATAACCTGACATATGCCTCTCTAAAAACCATACAGTAAAAGTTATGGATACAATAACTGTCTAATCCAGCACTTCCAAACAGAAATATAATGCTAACCACAAATGTGAACTGCATATGTAATTTAAATTTTTCTATAGAGATGTTAAAAAAAACAGGTGAACTTAATTTGATAGTACATTTTATTCAATCATATATCCTAAATATTATTATTTTAACATATAGTCAATATAAAATTTATTAATATCTATTTTACATTCTTTTTTTCTTTCTACCAAAAAGAGAATGTAAAAGATTGTATTTTATACTTATAGAACAGCTCAATTTAAATCAGCCATGTTTCGAGTAACCACATGTGGCTAGTGGCAACTGTATTGAAATGACAGCCTAAGACCTGGGTCATATGCTGTCCCTTCGAACAGGAGCTGGGGTTCAGTGCCCAGAATACATGGATGGAGAGCAGCAGGGAGCAATGAATGGAAACTGGGGTTTATTTCGTAGAAAAGAGAGAATGGACCCTGAAGAAGCAAAATCATCTTTACTGTCATGATCATCATCGTCACCCTCACAAAATCTAACTTTCAAGGAACTAAAATTCCAAATCTCCAGGCCATTTTAAGCTATATTCCATTTAAATTAATTCTTTTGTTCAGTGAAAAGGTAGCAGTTGCACAGAGAGGGTGCTTGGCTGGGATTTAGGAGGTGGGATTTTTGGTTGACGTCTACTAGCTCTATCAGCTGTCTGACTCAGCTGGACAAAGTTCCTTGGTCTTCACTCTTCACCTATTATATTAAAGGGTTACAACAGGTGTTTTCTAAAGAGTTTTTCAACTCCAATTTAAAATCAACTTTCTTGAGGTATAATTTATATATAATAAAAGTTACCCATTTAAATGTATATTTCAATAGTTTTTGACAAATTTAACACACTCAAGATACAGAAAATTTCCATCTTTGAGAACATTACTCTGTGCTCCTTCCCAGGCAATATTCTGTTGATAGATACTTAGGTTTTTTTCTAGTTTCTGGGTCAAGTAACTTAAGCATGGCTGAAGTCAGGGGTGAAATGGATTTGGATAGATTTACTGGGTCATATGGTAAGTGTGTTTTTAATGTAAGAAGCTGTCAAGGACTTCCCTGGTGGCACAGTCGTTAAGAATCCGCCTTCCAATGCGGGGGACACAAGTTCAAGCCCTGGTCCGGGAAGAGCCCACAGGCCACGGAGCAACTAAGCCCATGCACCACAACTACTGAGTCTGCGCTCTAGAGCCCGTGAGCCACAACTACTAAAGCCCATATGCCTAGAGCCCGTGCTCCACAACAAGAGAAGCCACCGCAATGAGAAGCCGGCACACCACAATGAAGAGTAGCCCCTGCTCGCTGCAGCTAGAGAAAGCCTGCGCACAGCAACGGAGACCCAACGCAGCCAAAATAAATAAATAAATAACTTTATATTAAAAAAGAAAAGCTGTCAAACTGTTCTGTTTGTATCACTTTATAGCAGCAATATATGAAAATGCCAGCTACTTCACACCCTTGCCAAGACTTGGTTTTGTCAGTCTCTTTAATTTTAACCATTCTAGTGTGTGTATAGCGGTATTTCATTGTGGTTTTAATTTGCATATTTCCCTGATGACTTAATGATGATAAACCTCTTTCCATGTGCTTATTAGCTATTTGTACAATCAACTTTTGTGATGTGCTTATTCAAATCTTTTGCCCATTTTTATAACTAAGTTGCTTTTCTTATTTGTCAGCTATAGATAAAGCAAAAACTTTTTTGTCTGTACCTTGTATTTTATTTTCTTAATATGTTTAGAAGAGCAAAGACTTCTACTTTGAAGTCCAGTGTATCAATATTTTCTTCTATGACTCAAAGATTTGGTGTCTTGATCTAAGAAATCTTTACCTACCCCAGGGAAGATTTTTTTGTCCTACACTAATCTGAAAATTTTATTTAATAAAATTTTAGTTTCATTTTTTACATTTAGGTCTATTATCCATTTTGAGTTACTTTTGTGTATGGTGTAAGGTAAGGATGGAGACTGATTTTATTTCAAATGAATGTTCAACTATTCTATTTTTTTTTATCTTTTCCCCATTAAATTAGATGCAGCATATATATATATATAATTACTGTATGTAACAAGTAATTATATATATATAATATAATAAAATAAGAAGAGTGTATATATATAATCTATATATCTTCTGTTAAATGTTTACACCATAGATTATTATTTTTAACTTTGTGTCTCTTGTTTGAAGCACTTTGGGAATGAGAGAGCTGAGCATGAGTCTCTTTTCTGGATGCAGTAGTGAGGAATTAGGAGGAGAGCTATACGTCTGGAGCCTTAGACTACTGATACCATCTCACATCTATGGGTGGGGATAATGCATACCATCTCACATGGTATTCTAAACATACCATCTCACATCTATGCTCAGGATAGAATGCTCTGAGGGTCTTATGTAGAAGCAACTACTAGTCAGACTCCACAGGTTTGGATTTCTGGTTATTCTTTCTCTCCTCCCCTCTGCATCCTCCCATCTACCCTGTTCACTTGGCCACTGTGCCAGTTTCAAAACACTTTACCCCTCTGCTTCCATGGATCTGTCCCCAAATGTATAGTAAACTAGATCTGTAAGACTAGAATACTCTAGAGAAAGCCTGTGCACAGGCTAAAACTATTGGATTTGGATAGATTTACTGGGTCATATAGTAAGTGTGTTTTTAATGTAAGAAGCTGTCAAGGACTTCCCTGGTGGCACAGTGGTTAAGAATCCACCTTCCAATGCACCATCCTTACCTTAACCACTAAAACTATTCATACTAGACTTGTAAGGAAGACAGTGTGTCTATCTTTAGTAGCCTTGAAAATAGTTTATATGTAACTCTGGGTAATGCATACTCCATGAGCTAGGATGTCACTTGTTTTGAAATGTCCTTGGCAGAAAGAATGTTAAACCGACCCCCTCTGTAACAACTTCATCAGTTTGTGTTTATTTTGCACTGGTTTGACCTGGTGCATTGCTCAGTTTGATTTCTTGTGGTGCTTGCTTCATTTTTGTTATCCTTCCATTACTTTTTAGCACCCCGTCCCTGACTTCATAATACTGGGAGAAGCTGCCTGCAAATCTGCTTTTGGCCAAATATGGTATCTTCATCTTTGAGGTCACATTTCAGGCTTTTGTTCAGTCACAAGTTCTATTTGGATTTATCCTCGGTGTGTCTACTTGAATATTCAAAAAGTCATCAGCTAGTCTAATTTGTTTTTTTTAGCCATGTAAAAGACTGATTTGCTTTGACAGGTGGATCAAAAACAGAATTGGAGCTATTTTATCTGGACCTAATTAAACAGCCTTCATTACTGGCAGATATATGTTTGTGACTTAAAATTAGCATGATTGGAATTAAAACTCAAAATATAAGGCATTGAATTCAGATATGGCTCATTTAAAAATAAATTCCATACATTTTAAATGCAGCAAGTCTGGCTTTTAAACATCCTATAGTGACAAATTCCATTTAGGGTTGTATGTGTGAGTGTGTGTGTGTGTGTGTGTGTGTGTGTATATCTGTGTGTACACATGCACGCATGGCTGTGGCTGTAGATAATAGTAAAGATATGGCCCATATTTTTTGAACGGTTCCAGAGCAACATTCTGAATTATGAATCTTTAGTAAAATATTTTAAAAATCTCATTTCTTTTCCTCCCCTCCAACCCACAGGTGTTGAGTTCAGCTTTGAGGATTTTATGTAACTTTCTTTAGCCTCAAAGGTTACCTTCTCTAATCAAATTATTTCTCTTCATCATTGTCGAGTTTCTGAGATTTTGTGATTGCTTTTTATTATACGTATCCTAATTGTGTACAGATGTATATATATCTATACACAGTGGAACCAGCTTAAAATGTTCTTCTACATATAACATTTAAAATAATATTAGATTTTTCTTATAGTATTTTATTTCCTTAACCTTTTGAGAAATGTTTTAAAAGATTTGTGTGTTTATACACACACACTATATACACACACACGTGCAGACACACATATGTACATAAAATATTTTTGTAGTTGTAGTTGTGCATTCTGAATAATGATAGGAGCTTAGTAATTATCAAAGTATAAATTTTTGTCTTTCTTTAGACTTTTTGAGGGTTATTATACACTGAGATATAGGGGCCAGATTTTACCTTATGAAGAAAAATAAAAGGTTGAATAAAACATATTGACATTTCTGTACAACATTAAGGCTGCAGGAATTATGGTGGATTCCTTTTCCTAACAAACATTAATATGAGATTCCTGGTGTGATGAAAACTGGATATCAAGAATCTAATCCCTCCCCTTGCCTTCATGCATCAGAAGCCCTCTCCAAATTATTAAAATTCCAGGTCTTTTGTGATGCATTGTTGCAATTTTAACTGCTTTAAAATGCAAGCAAGAGCACACCCTTAGTATGTATAGCCTCCTTTTGTACCTAGTTTTTTTTTATAAAATATAAAATAAAGCATTTGTGCTTATCCATGTCCTTTTAGAAATTAGAATTTCTTGATGGTCCCTTCTTTTTTATGCTTTTCCGAATCAAAACAACTGTTCCTGTGTGTTTGTCACCTTTGGATTTGCTCAGCCCGTCGTTGCTTCTGATGAGCAGAGTCTAGTTCAACCGTTGCTCCTGCTTCTGATATTTGTTCAGTCATTTCCCTTCAAGTAAAAGAGGTCCTGAATCAACATGTGCTCAGTGGTAGGAACTGCTTTCATTTGTGTTCCAAGTGGAGTTATTCATTTTCCCCTGCACATTGTCACCATCTTTGAGTCCTTCTTGAGTCCCAGCTAGTGTATATCTGAACTTAGGTGGTTGGAATTTAATTTGGGAGCATCAGAATGAGCTACTTGGCCAAATTTGAAATGTTAAGTCCTTAGACTTATTTCCTCCTTTGTTATAGGCAGCTGTATCACCTTGTACAAAGATGGTACCATTGTGTCCTTCTTTCTCCTTAATGGAGTGAAGATGATAACAAGATCTTTACCCAGGCTTATTGGGGGTTGTCTGACAACTCCCTGAATTCTGGAAGAACCTCCAGAGGACTGACCACATTCAGTGAGACGTTAGAAAAGTGACTTCTAGATGTTTGCCTTACCCATCACTGTGTGAACGGTTGCATGATTGTAAAATTTTATCAGCCTTCCTTTGTCAAAGCCCATCACATCTCATAGCATTCAAAAATGTGATTAATATTTTCAATTTTTGAGATAGGCTAACAATTTTGAATCTGAGCCTCCTAATACCCAGGCTTTGTGACCTTGAGCAAGTTACTTAATGTCTATAAGCTTCACTTTCCTTACCTATAAAACCAGATAATTATAGTCCCTCATTCAGGAGAACAGAGGATAAATAAGGGGAGGAGAACATGGTGGTTGGGGGCACAGACACTGGGGCTAAATGGCCTACATTCAAGTGCATTCCTCCACTACTTGTCATGTGATTTGGGGCAAATCATTTAATCTTTCAATAGTTCAGTTTCATTTGAGAATGTTGATTATAATAGCAGCCACTCACAAGGTTGTGAGGGTTAAAGCACTTTTATACCTTTAAAGCACTAATAACCACCCCTGGAATATGGGAAGGGGTCTCATAGAATCATTCATTCAACAAGTATTTGTGAGGTACCTACCACGTGGCACCAATTATTTTAGGTGCTGGAGACACAGAAATGAACAGAAGTCCCTACCCCCTTTAGCTTTCATTCTAGTGGGTAGAAGCAGACACACCATACAAAAAACAAATAAATAGATAACAAGAGGTATAGAGAAAAAAGAAGTAGAGAAAAAGGATAAGGAGGGTGACAGGTAGGGGTGCATTTTGAAATAGAATAGTCAAGATAGGCTTACTTGGAAGATGTTATTTGAGCAAACACGTGAAGATGGGAGGCTCATGTCGTGTGGTCTAGGAAAGGCCACATGTGGCTCAAATCCCTTGGGCAGGAAACTCAGAGTAAGCAGAGGGTGACGATAGTGTGAGATGAGGCCAGAGAGAAGATAAGAGCCAGCTTGGCAGTCTCACAGGCTACCATCAGGAGTTTGGCTTTTACTGTGAGTGAAAAGGAGAGTTGTTGAAGGGTTTCAAGCTGAAGAACGACATCATCTGACACATTCTATAAGGAACACCCTGGCTGCTAAGTTTCGATGGACCATAGGAAGCAAAGGTAAAAACACGGAGGACAGTTAAGGGCTACACCTATGAAACCAGATCAGGGATGAAGGTGTCTGGGATCACAGTGGTACTGGAGGAGGTGAGGAGATGTGAGCAGAATGTAGATACATTCTGAAAGCGTTGATGTTGGAATTTGCCGTTAGCATTATTAAGGAAGATAACCCATAATGCCTTTGAAACATTGACTGCTGCAGAGTAAACATTTATTAACAGGTAAGCTGGTATCAGTCTGAAATTTCCTTTGCAAATTTGTGAGGAAACTGAGGCTTCTTAAATGCCTCAGGAGGATTTAAATATGATGTCAGGAAGGACTTCACTCACATGTACAGAAAGCCTTGTGAAGCCCTGGGTTAATTATCTAAAGAAATTTGAATTCTACTTTTCTAAATCCTTTCATTTAGGAAACTACTTATGCAAAGGTTTCTTAGTTGAATGATCGATCCATTAGATCAGGAGTAGGCAAACTACAGCCTGGGGGCCAAGTCTAACCCACCTCCAGTATTTGTAAGTAAAGTTTTATTGGAACACACCAGGCTCATTTGTTAAGTATTGTCTATAGCTGTTTTTTTGTTTGATTTTTGTTTTTTTGTGGTACGCGGACCTCTCACTGCTGTGGCCTCTCCCGTTGCGGAGCACAGGCTCCGGACGCGCAGGCTCAGTGGCCATGGCTCACGGGCCCAGCCGCTCCGCGTCATGTGGGATCTTCCCGGACTGGGGCACGAACCCGTGTCCCCTGCATCGGCAGGCGGTTTCTCAACCACTGCGCCACCAGGGAAGCCCTATAGCTGTTTTTACACAACAACAGACTTACGTAGTTGCAAAGCCTAAAATATTTATTCTCTAGCCCTTTACAGAAAGTGCCTTAGATGAACACTTATGTGTTCATCATAAACTCAGAATTATTATATGACTCAGCATCATAAACACAGAATTATTATCATTCAGGGCATAATTACAAAAGTATATAGTACTTAGCAGTGAATGAAGATACCCAAAGGTACTCATAAATATGTTCGTTTTGGAGAAGTCCAAGTGTTAGAACACTTTCTTAGGAAAGTGCTGTCAACGTAATAGTACCATTTATCTATGCTTTACTATGCTTCAGGTGACTGTCATAACCACTTCATATTCACTAGCTCATTTAAGCCTCACAACAATCATTAGGAAAGATAATAGTGTTAATCTTATTTTACGGATGAGAAAGTTGACGTACAGAGGTATAAATGGCTTGCTTAGAGTCGCACTCTTGTGAAGTAGCAGAGCCAGGGATGCAAACATAGGCAGTTCGGCTTCAGAGACCATACTTTTCACCTCTGTGTTTTACACCTATTCAGGCAACTTTTTAATGGTTTCTTTGCTAGATGCCATGTGTGTGTGTGTGTGTGTGTGTGTGTGTGTGTTGCTTCTCCCAGCAACAGATTCCTAAACTTGGCTATTGAACCTGATCTTGTGAGATTGCTCAATGCATGGATCATCTCTGTTTGTTATTTAAGTTGCCATTCAGCTGCTGAGGGACAGAAAAAGGAGTGGAAAAGTTGCCACATCCCTAATTGTACTCTTTCCTTTTCAGTCGATGGAATCACTGAACGACAGTGCCAATTTTGCTGCTTGTCTTGCTAAGTGTGAAGCTTCAAGGGATAATACAAAATTAATTTTCATATGTTTATGAGTTTGTTCAAGCTGAGGGGGTTCTTAACTCTTGAAATTTCAATGTTGGGCTGCTAAAAATGGATATAACTTTCTTTTAAATAACAGGCCATTTTAGAATAAGGTTATATCTGTCAGAAATGAAAATACCGTATTTATGCTTCATTGTAATCCATTCATTGCTTTAAGGGCTCTAGGTTCCCCAGGGAGCATTAAAAATCCAAATGATGTCCCTGAGTGCTGGGTTTTGCATTTGGATCTCTGATTTAGCTTACATATAAAAGCACAAGCTGTCTGACAATCACCTATTGACAACACATTTGAAATGAAGCAGCTCAACTTCTGGCTACAGTCTACAGTAATTTTGGATCACACTGTTCCTTCCTTCCCACCATCCCGTGGCCTATTTTAGATTATAACATGAAAATAACTGTGTTTTCCTGCTAATTTCACCCATTTTTGGTTTACTGCCACTCTGAAGATGCAGCTGCCACAGATCAGAAGTTGCAAGCAAAGAGGGTGTTGTGGCTGTTCAAAAAGTCTTCTTATTCCTGGACCAGATGCCAGACCTCCCAGAGCTCATCCAATGGCAGAGTCTGATCCAGAGCCCATAGATGTGGCTTCTTGTCATTTTTCTTTTGTTTAAACTTGTCATTCTTTTTTAAACAGATTGAAATAAAAGAACTCACTAGTTTCTAGTGTTCTTGTAGATTAAGGGAAAATGAAACGGAAATAATACCCCCCCACCCAGTTTTTTTTTTTTTTTACAAAAGGGTAGCCATTGTGCAGAATGGTGATAGGTGACAGAAGTGCTAATCTCTTTCTTTCTTCTTCCCTTTATTTCCTTCTTTCCTTCCTCCCTCCGTCCCTCCCTTCCTTCCTTCTTCTTTATGTCTTTGTTCTAACAAATAGTCATTGAATGCCTGCTATAACAGACTCTGTGGTAGACCCTGAAGACACAATTATAAACAAGACAAATGGAATTCATAGCCTTTATAAAATTTACTGGAAGAGACAGAAATACAACACATAATTAACAATAAATTATGCACATAATTATGTGATTACACTAGGTAAATTCTGTATAGAAAAAGCATAGAACATGATGGGGGAATAATGGGAGCTTTAGGCTGATGAGCAAGGGAGACTCACAGGGAGAGTGCCATGTAAACTGGCACTGGAGAGATGAATAAGAGAAGGCAAGAGAGGAGGTGTGGGCAAAGACATCCCTGGAAGATGAAGAAAGGCCTCTGCAAGGAAGGACTGAATGAAGACAGAGTGGACTCAGAGCTCCTCGTGGGGAGCAGAGGGATGTGAGATGAACCTGGAGAGGTAGACAAGGGCCATAACATGCAGTGCCTAGTAGACATTATTTACAATTCTGGACTTCATCCTAAGAGCAAGGGGAAGCAACAGAAGGATATAAGAAGGTAGTATCTGTGTATGTGTATTTGTGTAAATGGTTAGAGTGCAATATTTGATGGCACTGTCCTATGTGTTTAAGAAGGTCGCAAAGAATTCCATTGTAATACACAGTCATTCTCATGAGAAGCTTTATCCTTAAATACCTAATCCCATTTCGGTATGGCAAAACTAAACATTTTCTGTGTCTTTCAAATCTTCAAAAGTCTCATGAATCATCATGAGTAATTTTAGAGATTGAGTTAGTGGGAACTGGATTCAGATGAGCCAATGAGTGGACAGGGTTTGGCTTACTGATTTTTGGTACACCTGAACTGGGGGAAACTTTGGGGAATTAGAAAAGGGTAGAGCAGAGTTCAAGGGTTCTTGGAAACTAGTCCTCTTTTTTTATTTGTTGTTTTGTTTTTCCAGTATATCTGAGAACTGCAAATATTACAATGGATGACATTTAAATAATATTTGCCCTAGATCTGGACTTTCCTTACACAATGCACCAGACTGTCTGCTGGCAGCTCAATACCATTTCCCATCTTCTATGCACTATCAGTGTTGCAGGGGCTTTGAAGCATAAGAACTAAATTTCTTAGAATCTCTGCCGGCAGAAATCTGCTTTCGTTCCAACAGTGAAAGACACTTGCACAGGAGATGGAAGGCAAAAGAGAATCAGAAACCATCGCTGCTTCTGGGTAGCACTGGGTAGGTGTCAGAGTAGGGCAGATGGCAAAGCTAAAGTTTTGCCAGAGGTTTCTGGGTATTCTCTTGCAATTCCTCAGCACCGCTTAGGTGCTGGAGACAGCTGAGATCATCGGTGTCAGTTTCCTTAAATCTATGTGTTTCCTGATATCCTAAATTTTTCTGGGTCTGTGCTCAGACAATTGTCTCTGCTTAGATATATACTTCATCTTGTTCTCCTATTAAACCCATACATATCTTCCAAGATCCAGCTCAAAGATATCTTCTCCTTCTCCACTTTTTTTTTTCCCTCATGACTTTCTCCCCAACACCCCAGCTGAAATAAACCTCAATAGCAACTTATATGTACACCTAGTACAAAATTATTCTATTGTTTCCTGTTTGTTTTGTTTTCTATCTTCACTAGATAGTAAGCTTTTTGAGGAATAAAATTCATTCTTTTTCTTTTAACCTCAAGAACTTAGAACTCAATAAATAATCATGGACTTGAAATGTTGGCTTGAAAGCGACTATCACCTATGTGCCATGGGTGCAAAAGGATAGTTAGCAGAACCTCTAGAATATTTTTCATTAAAGGCAAAAACTTTTCGAATTGATCTAATGCTTTGTAAAGTAGCCTAGGGAAAACTTTGACTTTCGTCTTGTCCTGCAAAAAGAAAACTACTAAAGGAATTTTCTTGCTTTTCAAACACTGATGTTTTGAACATGTATTTTTTTCAAGATATAAAAATGTAACTCCTGCTAAAGCCTTTGGGCATATGTACAGTTACAAATATAACATTAAAATACAAGTGTACATCATAAATTAATTGTATCATACAACACAGGGGAGGGAAGAGTGAGGACTGGCATACAGCTTGCAGTAGAAGCTTCTCGTGGGTAGCCAGGGATATGGGGTTAGAGATGATAAAACAGAGCATGAGCAAGCAGTGAGGAACTTTATAGCAAACTAGGAATACACTGAGGAATAGCAATGTGAGGGCTTTGGCATGTCATCTGGCAAAACAATCGTACATAAACCTCCCAATCACAGCCACTGATAAATCCAAGTAGCAGTTTTAGATCTTGAGTCCTGATGAGGTCGGCATAAACACAAAGGGTGGGCTAAATGACAAAATCTTTGTGCTAATACTCAACACCAAGGGGACTAAATTCTTAACTTTCGTGAGTCTCTGGCTCGGTGTGGAATTTTGAGCAAGTTATTCAATACCTTTTGACCTCAGGTACCTCATCCATTTATGGGGATAACAATGTGTTACTTTTACTTACTTCACAAGATTGTTTTGTTCTTTTCTTCTGGACATCTACATGTTCAGTTCCAGAGCTGACTCCAGGAAAGATTCTGAAGTAGAGAAGGTTTTTTCTTGGTAGCTTCCCATGGCCAAAGTCAGAACTTCATCCTCCCCTCTGATTCCTCATTCTACCATGGTTCCTCTTCCTAATGGATCCTGCTAGATAGCACAGTAATTGTTCTTTGAGTTATACGTAACACTTGCATAACAATTTATAATATATGTAAGGATTTATTTTACCCTTAAGACAGCTTTGGGAGATAGTAATTATTATAATCCACATTTTTATATACTAGAAAACAGAGATAGAGGTAGATGTTAAAAATCTTGCTCAGAAACATAGACTGAATAAGTGGTATATCTGTATTTGGAACCCAAGAATTTTACTTAAAAAAAAACCCTAATACTTTTGAGGGATACATGAAATCCTTGAAGATTTTAAGGTTTTGGAACACAAATGAATGACCTTATATAAGAGCTCCCTGGGGGTCCATATTCATCTTGTCCATAGTTGAATTCCCAGCTCATAGCAAAGTGCCTCACATGTGGCAGTTACTCTTTCAAAATAGCAATGAGTGAATAATAGTGAGTGAATGAATAGTATGATAAATGAATGAATGATAGTAGAATGGCATGATGGTATTGATCTATGTATCTATGTATTTATCACCTATCTATATATGTGTGTGTCTATATCTTGTATATATACATTTATGTATGTATATACATGTGAGTGTATATATATTTGTTTTGTTTTGTTCTGTTTTGTACAAATGGATTGTCATCCTTTCATGGTATTCTTTACATTTTTATTTCTTTTCTATTCTATTTCTTTGCTTTACACAATGGAGAAAATTCTAGCTGGTCATCATTAGAGGATATTTTTAGATTTTTTAAATAAACTTTTTACTTTGGAATAATTTTAGATACAGAAAAGTTGCAAAGAAAATGAAGAGCGTTCCCATATAGCCCTCACCCAGCTTCCCCTAATGTTCACATTCTACATTCCAGGGTTCATTTGTTAAAGTTAAGAAAGTAACGTTGATATATTACCATCAATTAAACTTCAGACTTTATTTAGATTTCACTAGTTTTTCTACAAATGTCCTTTTTCCATTCCAAGATCAAATTCAGGATACTACATTGCATTTACGTGTCACATCTTAGTCTCCTCTGGTCTGTGACAGTTTCTCAGTCTTTCTTTGTTTTCACGACCTTGATACTTTTGGAGATTACTGGTCAGTTATTTTGTAGAATGTCCCTTAATTTGGGTTTGTCTGATGTTTTTCTTCTGAGTAGACTCGGGTTATAACTTTTAGGGAAGAATACCACAAAGGTGAAGTGCTCTTCTTGTCACATCCTATCAGGGACACATGTTATCAACATAACTGATCACTGGTGACATTGATCTTGATCATCTGGCCCAGGTAATGTTTGGCAAATTTGTCCACTGTAAACTTACTCCCCACTCCTCCCCTGTATACTCTATTCTTGTGAAGAAAGTCACTAAATCCAGTCCAATTCAAGGGCAGGGAAGGTGGGGGATAGTGGGGAGAGGGCATTAAGAACCACCTTCTGGAGGGAAGAATATCTATGTAAATTATAAAAATTCTTCTGTGAAGAAGGTTTCTCTCTTCTCATTTATTTATTTCTTCATTTAGTTATAGCAATACTGGCTCATATATATTTATTTTATACTTTGAGTTATAATCTAATATGGCTACTTATTTTGTTGCTCAAATTGTTCCAGCTTTGATGGCCTTTTTTAATTTGCGTTTTTAGGGTCTCTCACTTATCAAAAAGGCTCCTCCATACCAGTCCAACACCAAAAAATTGCTCGGCCCAGGTCTTAATCTCATGACCTTGAAGGCTCCTATTATATCCTCGTATTGCAATTGGTTATAGATTTCTTCTCTGTGCGGTCAACAATTCACTGAAGTCAGTCACACCTCCCTTTTTCAAGACCACTGCTAACGGTCTCAAACCATGATGTGGGGTTCCTAAGGCTACTTCTGGAAAGCAAAAGTTGTAAAGGGCCAAGATCCTGACATTTCAGCACTTCAAAATGATCTTTGGGAATTTGGAGAGGAATGGGGGAGATAAAGTCACATGAGATTCCATTAACTATTCCCTTGGTGTCTTTGATTTCAGTAGCAATTGGAAGCTTAAGAGAGGTGATGAATTTGGTCCAGAGTGAGCTTAGCTGAGAAGGAAATGAAAACAGAGGTTTAACAGGAAGATTAGTGGACTTTCTACCTCTGGGCAATAAACGTCTGCTTTGGTCCTCGCTAATCAGTTTTCCACATGCCTCATGCCATTTGCTTTACTTAGGACGAGTTCTTAGAGCTCCATTAGGAGGCGTTCAAATCACTGTTTTGAACAGGCTTTTTTTTTTCTCCTTTCCCAATGCCCTCCTTTTAACCCACTTCCTTTTCTCTAAATGTGCACACAGAAAGGTCTGGTCAAGGGGGGAATTATGCTGATTAGGAAGCATGGTCCAATTAAAGCAGACATGATGGGGAAATTGCCTTGAAGTCCAAATATGTAACTCTAGGATAGAGAGGCCCCTTTAATACCTGCAATAAGAGTGTACAAATTTCATAGCTCATAGTTCAGGGCAAAGAGAATTGGTGTCTGATAAATTTGCATGTAAAAAACAATCAGAGCCAGCTAAATAATAATACATCTCTGGACAGGAAAGGAAAACTATGTGGTTTCCTTTAGCCCTGTGACATTTAGAAAACATTTACTATTTTTTAAAAGGCAGAAATAGGAAGATCAGACAAATGCAGTGGACAAATTGTCCTTAATTGTTTCCCTTCACACCTGTAACCTCTTTCTTCCTTTCTTTCCCCTCTGCTCCCACTCAAACCTTAGCAGTTTTCTCATCCCCTTTTCCCTCACTTTTTTTTTTTTTTTTTGTGGTACGCGGGCCTCTCACTGTTGTGGCCTCTCCCATTGCGGAGCACAGGCTCCGGACGCGCAGGCTCAGCGGCCATGGCTCACGGGCCCAGCTGCTCCACTGCATGTGGGATCTTCCCAGACCGGGGCACGAACCCGTGCCCTCTGCATCGGCAGGCAGACTCTCAACCACTGCACCACCAGGGAATCCCTCCCTCACTTTTTAATGAGCTTTTACACCATAAGGTCAGGACTCAAGCAATGTTGTGAATCTAAAATTATTTCAGCTTTAAGAGATAGGAAAACAGCAGCTTAGGGGACATAAAGGAGATTGCTCATTGTGAAATGGCCTTTGAAATGCTCCTCATACCCTCTGTTTAGTTTTGAGAAAGTTTCAGTTGTTGACAGATTATGTAATCTGTTCGCTCACCGATAATATTTTGGCACGGGGAGATTGTACAGGTACTTCAGTTTTAGCCAGTCTCTAGTTAATAATCAATAGTCCTGCTGTCTAATGAAGTGATGGCCTTGACACCCTGGTATTTGTGCAGTGTTAAAACAACATTGATCGCTATCCTTATCATACGCCCTTGATATACTGAATAAGGACGTAGATCTCAATCTTGGAGCAAAGTAACATTTCATAAATCTTGTAGAAATAACCAGTATTGTCCAAACAGGCATATGCTTCTTGAGAGAAATGTAACAGAGAAGTCTAAGACACTGATAATTTATGATTTATCTCTAAACTCAGATTGAAGAAAGACTCAAAAGTAGCATTTAGTATAACAATTGTTTCTCTAGGTGCCAAAGGAGACAAGGGAGGCTTTTGATTTTCTTCTTTATAGAAGATGGCAGTGGGAGGAGGACTCCTGTGGCATTCTGGGTGTGGAGGGTTGGAGGAAGAACTGAATAACTTCTCTTTGTTATCCTTTCTGAACTTTAGTTTAAATTTGGTGTTAATTTTTTTTTTTTGCGGTACGCGGGCCTCTCACTGTTGTGGCCTCTCCCGTTGCGGAGCACAGGCCCCGGACGCGCAGGCTCAGCGGCCATGGCTCACCAGCCCAGCCGCTCCGCGGCATGTGGGATCTTCCCGGACCGGGGCACGAACCCGTGTCCCCTGAATTGGCAGGCAGACTCTTAGCCACTGCGCCACCAGGGAAGCCCCCTGGTGTTAATTTTAAATGACCTGATAATTGGAATCATGGAATTATATGGCAACAACTTTACAATTGAACTGGCTCTCTTCCAGTCAGGTTGAGGAACTGCATGAAAATGGATTTGTTTTTCCAACAGACTCTCTTTGTCAGAATCACAGATTTCAAAACTTTTCACTCAAATTTAATATTTAGTCTCTTTATAACTAGTCTCTTAATGGGAAAAAAACAATATTATTGTGATCATTCTGATTATCCTAGTATTAAGGGATTGAATTATTCCTTATTGCTAGATAACAAATAATACAAAATCAGAAATAATGGATCAAAATTTCAAGATAAAATTTTTTCTTACATTGGTAACATTGCTTTTTTGAAACAATAGTCATGGTTCAGAGTGTCTGGTAAGCACCATCATCACAAATATAAAGACATTTGTTTACAAAAGTAAGCCTACACCCAATAATTCTGAGAATCAGGGTGTGAATAATCCATAGCAATTACTTTTCTGTTACAGAATTATCTCTGCACAGTCCATAGAATTCCAAAACGGGTAAACAAGAAGAAAAAATGCAACAATTTCTTGAAATTTGCTGAATTCTCAAAAGGTGAAATCCATTTAAAAGTGGCCAAAGAGAGCAGAAGCCTTAACCAGGATGCAGGCAGATGAAACACCAGGATGTTTTATAGTCATTAATTTAAGAATGCAAAGATGGTCTCCTATTTTTATTTTATCATTCTTATTTCATTTAAATGTATATTTATTTTTTATTTTTACTTTATCTAAATGTATTTTTTGTCATTAATTGATGAATGTAAAGATGGCCTCCTACTTAAAAATAAACACCAGTTTTGTTTTTTAAGGTACAAAGAGGTCTTGTTCATGAAAAACCAGATGACTGTATATAACATTTGTGTCATATGTTATGTGCGTGTCATGTGTGTGGGTGTGTGGCTTTGTGTATTTCCACTCTATGCATATGCGTATTTCTTGTCAGTGCTACTGTGGATATGCCCACCAAACAGAAAAGTGTACCTTTTTGTAGGTTGAATGTGAAATAGATGTTTTATGAAACTAAGGGATTGAATTATTAATTCAATCCTTTATTTGATTTAATTAATTTAATTAATTTTATTTAACTATTAAATACTAAAATCTACTTAGATATGTACAATATCTACATATATTTAGTCTGGAGGGTAGTAATTTAAATTGACCTAAAAATATCAAAGTCTACAGCAATTTTCCATTCTTTGGCTTCTTCTTCAAAGATTATTATTTTACAATTTTATTTACAAGATATTTTTGGATGTTACACTTCAAAAATTGAGTAGGAGGAGTAAAAGGAGCACCAGCTCTTTCTGATAGCTTGTTCTCAGAAACACTGAGGCAGAGAATGAGAGGGATGTGTGTATCTCTATGCCCACGTATAGATATTCAGCTGTTTGTAGCCTGTTTGGGCCCTCATGCTTACTCAAAAACACTCATAAAGAAAACTGCTAATATTTGGACCTAAATAAGAGGGAGGGTGTGTGTGTAGGGGGGTCATCCACATGACTAAACCCTGAAGCCTTTTTCAATAAATGATTCCCTTCCCTTAAACAAAAGAGGAGAGCTTCCAGCTGTGTCAAATCTTTATTCACTAATCTGTCAAAATGTAAATATTTTTACAAATATATTATTTACTAGGTAGGAAGTTTTGGGGGAGGTGGTGGGATAGTAGATGAACACAGATAAATGTGCCAGCAGTAAGAGCTTTATGACCACTCCAGACCCAACTGTCATTCCTTCGGTACTTCCTGTCAGTCCGACTAAATTCTGTCATCCCTCAACCTGGTTTAAATTAACAGGTAATTTGTAAATGTCACTTCAGGTTAGGGCGCTCATTTTGTTTCTACTCTACCAATGCAAAGTCTAGGACTAATTTTTCTTGTCTTCTTTTAATAGGATTTTCATTTATAAATAGAATTATGTTCTGAAAATAAATTACAGTAAGTGATGCACAGAACGGGTAGCAGCAGCGCTTTCATAGAATTTCAAGCACCTACATCAGAAGAGATTAATAAAAACACTTCAAAGGCTAAATTCTATTTAAGCAGAAGACAGCTTTTGGTTAATATTTAATCTAAGTAACTGAGATCTTGGTGGAAAATATAATTTTTTAATATCTAAATTAATTTTCAAAACAAAACCATTAATTTTGTTTGGAGAGTTTGTGCAGTGAGAAAGTTTTAGTAATATATTTGTAGAGGGAAAAGTTAATCAATTAATTTTGTGGTAAAAAAATTAGCTTTTAATAGTGTATTTGTTCTAAATGAATTTTTCTTATTTGATCAGGTGTGGTGCTTTAGGATTCTTCTTCCTAAGCCTTTTCCAACTCAGCAGGCAAAGGAGAAGGCTCTAGGGGAAGAATATTTTTTCTAATTACTCTTGCATGGCTGCCATGCACTTCACCTTGTTCTTTATGTAAAAAGTCTCAAGCTCAAACCCTGCACCCTGAAAGACTGCAAAGGTGGCTAATGGAGTTTATTGTGTGGAAGGCTTTTGGCATTGTCACTGAGCAGATCTGTTCCAATCTTGGAATTTTTTGCAGAGAGGAAAGTGTGGTTGGAAGATGCAGTGGGGAATCTTGTTAGGTTGAAAGGGAAAATGAGAGATACTGTGAAGTCACTGACAAATATTCACCAAATGTTAACTGATTGTTTGAGTCAAACAATGCGTATGTGTACGTATATGGCTTGAATAAAGAAGTTCGTGCAACAGTCAGGTCAATCATTTGTGCCATATTCCCCGTTCTGTTGTTTACTAGCGTTGTGGCTTTAGACATGTCCTTTCTCCTTTCTGAGTTTGAAAATGCATTGTAAATTTAACATCTATGGCTGGTCTGATTCAGCAGGGATTTATGCAGTTGGAATATGCTGTCTGTGCTATAATCCTATTTTGTGATAGCTATCGGTGTAACCGAAACCACAGTCTTTACTACTCTTCTAACCAGAATTGGGTATAGCTGAACTGGGAAAGCTTTTGTCTTTCTTCTGTCTTGCAGCAGGCGCAGCACCATTTTAACAGGAAGAGAAAGGAAATCTTTAGTACTTTGGATCTAAAGTTAGTTTAACAGAAGCTCCAGGTTCAAACCAACTACCACTCTGATACTGTGTTCTCCTACCTTCCTCTCTTCATTCTATTTTGCCAACACTCTTCTTGGATTATTCTATGTTGAGTGGGAGATGTGGAACCAAAAACAAATTGTTTTCCGTCTAAGCTTTCACCCAGTTTCTTCTCCACTTCTTTGCTACTGTGGTTCAATGAACAAAGGCATTGCAGACTTTTTAATTCCCTAAGGTGATTATCTCCTTATTTGACATAGATATTTAATAATTAAAGCCATACAATCACATTATAGAAATTGGGAAATGGGAAAATCATTACTTATAACCCCACCATTCTAATACACTGTTGCCATATTTCCTTCAAGTATTTTTTTCCTATATATCAGTTTTTAAATTCTAATGTAATTTTAATCAGTATACATATCATTCATAGTGTTTTTCTCTTAATGTATCATTTCCTTTTCCCATATTTACACATAGGTTTTATAATTATCAAATTTTCAAAAGAAAAGATCATTAATTAAAGGAAGCACAATCAAAACTCGTTAACAAATATCCGTATTCCACTCATCTTGTAATAGTGATTTAGAAGAGTTTATGTCTATTGCTTTTTGTTATTATAAATGAATTTTCCCCAAAGACAAAGGACTAGCATTTTATCTGAGAAGAAGTGCCACAAGGGGCATGTCTCCATTAGTTAAGTGCTGGGCCTCGGCAGGTTCCCACCTGGTAGAGGTGGGGCTCTGCTTTCCCTAGCAAACACATCTTCCCCTTCTGTTTAAGCTTGTTTAGGTACATAAGGACTTCTCTTTGGTAGATGATATATGTCATAAAATATTTGTCTATGACATAGTTCAGAAAAAACAGGAAGAGAAAGTGAGAGACAAACAGATAATGCTTTTTTCTTCTTGCCTTAAATAATTAGAGAAAAGAGTACCCTTTATAATGGACTATGTTAAAAGCATAAAAAAGTGCCACTTCTGCCCAGTTTTTTTTTTATTACTTTAATGATATATTTAAACATTTTTACTTAAGGTCTTTCCCCTTGAGCCTTGTGTTTTGGGAAAATGATGTAGACTGTTAGGCTGCAGGGGCAGGAAGGTGTATTTTAAGTCTCTGAGTCATTATGTTAGCTTTTAACAAATTGCTATTAAGGAGCAGTGGATGAATTTTCTCTGGTATTTAAGAATGGAGAACTGCTTCCTCCCTCTTACATATATGCATGCATGTGCGTGTGCATGCGCGCATTCAATTCTTAATTGAATGATTTCATTCTAAATTCTTATTACAATTAGAAGCGTTATTGGAGGTGCTAGGTGACCCCCCACACCTTTAAATAATTTGTCATCCTTTTTAAAATAATAACTGTCCTTCAGGTTTTCATTGAAACCATAGTTAAAACTAAAGCCCCAAAGGAAAAATTTAGCAAATTTAGCCTGTCCCAATGTTGCCATTACTTTATGTTAGCTTGTGGCAAATCATGTCCTTTTTTTCCCAACAGTATTCTCACTTGAAGCTAGAGGAAATAATTGGTAAGGTAGAGACATATCGTTACCAGTCAACTTCATGAAATTGACTTTAAAAATCTTTGCAAAATATAAAGGGTATGTTTAAGAATAATATTAATTAGGTCTCAGTCAGTTTGCATGTGCTTTTTAAAAAAACATGCAATAAAGAAAAAAAAAAAGAAGACCTGCTTCTTATTTACACAGCCTGGTACTTTGAAATTTCTCATGGCGGAAAGCAGTCCTTCATGTACATAACCTATGAATTATCCTTGAAATAAAATGTTTAATTACAGTTGACATTTCTGAACCCATTGCAGGTGGTGCCCATCTGAAGAGTGACATTGTTTACTACACTACAAGGCTCCAGGCCTAGTGTCAGAGATTATAAACCAATTTCCATCCCAGCTTTAATGTGGGTTTAATATCAGAAGAAGAACTTTACTGTGTAAATATTAAACATTTTGTTTAAATATTAAGTACCAAAGGTCTTTTCCTTTTGATTATTAAAACAGGAAGAGCCCCAACTTTGAAAGAGGTGCCTTGTTGTATTAAGAAAATGACTGGTTCTTTACCTTCAGGTTAATTATCACTGGCCAGAGATGCGTGTTCAGGCAAAATGTCAGTTGTCTACACTGTGATTTTTGGTCATTAACTGGCAATAGCTGACTGGGAGTCTGCATTACTAATAATGAGCTTATTAAGAACTGTGCATTTTCTCTTGCTCTTTATCTAAGAAATAGTCTGATAATACGTGACCAAAAATGCTGTCTCCTTGCTGGATGCAAGTAGAGCAGGATGGGGAATCTTAAGGCAGTGACCAATGAGTGACCCAACTGTAGCATTCATTGGGTTTGATCACCAAACTGCAAAGGAGGATCTTCTGAAGAGTTGACAAGAAGAGATGCATTGTGAAACATATGCTTGTTTGCCCACCTAAGATTGAAATTAAACCAGGGAAGTGGAAATTTATGAATACCTGTCCTACAGACAAATACTCAATACAGATGCAAACTCTCCTCTGAGAGATTACACCTTCCAAGTAATTGCAGTGGAAGCTACTATGAGAATATTTGCAATTCCTCTCCATTGTGGAAAAATGAGCTATACTTTTTATTCTGTGGTACATAAGGTTTGCTAGCTTTGTATCCTTTTTCTTGTGTATTTTCTTAGAATCCTTGAGTAGAACACCCTGCATCTGTTGGGCAACTATGAGACATACAGATGTTGCTCTTAAATTGATAGCTGTTGGATCTCTCTTATTGAAGTGTTTTATAAGAAGGCAAATAAACTCTGGTATAGGCTTTTGGTATTCAAATACATTCAACACTTCTAAATATGGAAGTGCCTTTAGAATTCTGTCTGAGAAAGACGATGAAACCAGACGAATCTTGTTAGGGGAATGTTTTAGAGCACAGTTCTTTTGATGAGAAAAGGGGCCTCTGTTGACTTTCTTCCTAGAGCTGTTGAACCTATAAATATTTACATACAGAGGGTTAAATGGTGACATTACAAAGCAGCTTATAGAACACGCATCAATTTACCAGTACCTCACAAGCACTTAAAAAAATAAACTTTTCAATTATTTAATCAATTAACCTATGTATATATTAAACATCTATTTTGTGCCTGGCATTGTGGTGAGCCTTCAGACGTTTAAGATATATCTGAAAAGTCAAGATTGTTTTACTTTGATTCAATTAGAAAAGTATTTTACATACTCAACTGTTCAATGGTAGGAAAACAATGTTGGCTAGTTAGGTGTGATTAGACTTTACAAGACCTTAGTACCTAGAGAAAGTAGGCTAGCAGCAGTACTATCCTTGAACTGCATGTTTTAGGGAGACTTACATGACAGTAGTAAGAGGGACATTTGGGGAGGGAAGAGACTGGCATTGGAGAGTCCTGCTGGAGGCTATGGCAATAATCTAATGGTAAATTTAAAAGAATTTAGGGCAGTGCAGTGACAAAGAGAAAGGACAGGAAAGGTGGTTTGTAGAAAATTTTAAATTTGGTGGTTACTAGTAGCTCTTAAAAAATATGTTTCTCGGGTTTCCCTGGCGGCGCAGTGGTTAAGAGTCTGCCTGCCGATGCAGGGGACACGGGTTCGTGCCCCGGTCCGGGAAGATCCCACATGCCGCAGAGTGGCTGGGCTGGTGAGCCATGACCGCTGAGCCTGCGCGTCCAGAGCCTGTGCTCCGCAACGGGAGAGACCACAACAGTGAGAGGCCCGCGTACCGCAAAAAAAATAAAAAATAAAAAGTTTCTCTTGGCCAGATTACTGACACTCTGTGTGATTTCAGACTTTCTATACCTTCTGGCTTCGCTGCCCCTGGATTCAACATGACTATAGCAGACGATCTAACTATCAGATAAGACTTTTAACAGGTTTTAAGCTTCCTAGGTGAAGGACTCTTCGGAATTAAAGGAAATTCTTTTTAAAATCCATAACTTAATTTTTTCTTCATTCCAACACCCCACAGGGTAGAGGGCAACTTTGAATCAAAACTCATACATTGTTAACCTTTTAGATATTAGTTGCCTTTTTCTCATTTATGTGTGTCATTTGTTAGTATACTTCAAAGATTTCCTTTTTGAAAGATTTAGAGTGCTGCTTATTGAATTTAGTAGTTTAATCTGGTTCCATTTTCAAAGTCTACTTTAGTGAAATCTTTGAGATCACTCCTTAGTTGAGCTTTCTTTAGACTTACAGCGCTGTTTTCCAAGTGTGA
Source organism: Delphinapterus leucas (assembly GCF_059928025.1). Classification (NCBI taxonomy): domain Eukaryota; kingdom Metazoa; phylum Chordata; class Mammalia; order Artiodactyla; family Monodontidae; genus Delphinapterus; species Delphinapterus leucas. The sequence goes on from NC_143129.1 coordinate 113,112,272, forward strand.
ATATACTTTATTTATTTATTTATTTTTATACATCTTTATTGGAGTATAATTGCTTCACAATGCTGTGGTAGTTTCTGTTGTACAACAAAGTGAATCAGCCGTATACATACATATATCCCCATATCCCCTCCCTCTTGAGGCTCCCTCCCACCCTCCCTATCCCACCCCTCTAGGTGGTCACAAAGCCCCGAGCTGATCTCCCTGTGCTATGCAGCTGCTTCCCACTAGCTATCTATTTTACATTTGGTAGTGTATATATGTCCATGCTTCTCTCACTTAGCCCCAGCTTCGCCTTTCCCCGCACCATGTCCTCAAGTCCATTCTCTCTGTCTGCATCTTTATTCCTGTCCTGCCATTAGGTTCATCAGTACCATTTTTTTAAGTTTCCATATATATGCGTTAGCACTCGGTATTTGTTTTTCTCTTTCTGACTTATTTCACTCTGTATGAAAGACTCTAGGTCCATCCACCTCACTACAAATAACTCAATTTCGTTTCTTCAAGTGTGAATATACTTTAAAATGTGAGTAACTTTTTATGGTTAAGAGTCTTCATACTTTCTGCTAATATTATCTCTTGCTTGTTTGCACTCAAAAAACAATCATTGTCTTCTTATTATATGAAAAGGTCTCTGCCATACACACTGAAGATGCACCAAAGTGAAAGATATCCTCATTCTTCTGGGAACTTACACTAAACCTGAATTTTAAACATAGTGACATCTATAAATGGCATGTGAGTGGTAAAATAACCAGTGATATGCATTCAGAACATTCATTCAGAAATACATCCATCACAAAGCAAGCACATGACCAGTGAATAATATGTCAGGAGACAAAACGTGAACCCCAACGGACGAGGTCTTTGAATTGGGGCCTGGAAGAAGGTAGGATTGTGATAGGGAAAGGGACAATTCTAGTCCAGGCACTCCTTTTGCAAAAGTATCAAGGCACCAAAGTTCAAGGTGTGGCCAGGGGTGACCAAGTAGGCCGGGGCTGGGGGCACTCTGCGATCTGTGCTTAGTCCGTGCTTGCTACACACAGCACACAGATAGAAATGTTGAAAATGGAAAAAAAAATATGGGAATACTAGTAAATCTCAGGAAGGAAGAAGTAGCTGATCAAGCTAAATGGGCCTGTTGCCTTTTGAAAAAATGTAACAAATTAGAATTGTTCAATGGGGTTTCCTTTCTATTCCTATCTCAAGAGAAGATTGTGTTTAGCACTGTGTTTTGGGGTCCCTCATTCATGAAAAACAAATGGAGCAATTTTCCCCACTCCTGATTTCTGTTTCAAGGAACCCGGAAACTGATTCCATTCTCAAAAGTATAATTGATAGGAGTGCTTCCGCTTCCCTCCTGGGCTCTTTACAGATCATGTTATCCTTGGACATGTTGACATATTAAAACCCATTCAGTGTGACGGTTCAGGGATAAGCTCTCTGGAGATTCTTGAAACAAGAGTTAGTCTACAAGAAGTAGAGCATCCTGGTCTTTTTAGGTAATATTACTCTGTAAATACAAGTCACCACAATTATAAATGGACATTTCTTTTACAGAATGAAAGTGATTGTTTCTCAGAGCTCTTAGAAGAAAAAAGACCTTCATGAATTCACTTGCACGTTCAGGAAAAAAACACTCCAAAACATAATGTTGAGATGAGAATAGAACAATTTTTCCAAACAAGGACAAGCACATTAAAGAAGAAACTATGCTTCACCCCAAATTGGATTTTTATAAACTATGTTCCTTCCCACATACCTCTTGGTGATAGGTATCACTTTTGAATTTCTCAGGAAACATGTGAAATGTGCAATTTTCAAGAGATTTTGACCTGGCTTCTGGTTACAAGGATGCATGAATAAAATCACTTTTAGTTTTTGAATAGAAGACATACGTATGTTCACAGTAGATGAACCTTGCTTAAAGGTTTGGGGATTGGGGTTTGGATGGTTGTATGTTTCACAATGGAACTGTTGCCTAGACATCTTACACAGGAATTTTTTTAAATTATGGCAATTATAAAATAATAAACGTAACTCCCCATCATATCAATAAAGCAGCACGTTATAATTTATTTATGTATTTTGTTGCAATTCATCTACTTCGGGTTTTATTGGAAACAAACTTTCAGAGAATATTCTATCTTCTAACTGAACATATTGATATTATTATAGGATATCAACTTTTAAGAGTCTAGGACTGAACTGCCAAAAGGACTGTATAATATCAAAATATTTTCTTGGCTATTTCATTGTCTTTTATGCACTATTGACAAAAATCAAATTCTGTTTCAGAAACGATTTCGTGTAGATCCATTTCTGTTCTCCTGACATTTTAAACTTGCTTATGTAAAATTATTTCATCTTTTTTTATTGAAAGGTACTGAGCATTTCACAAGTCACGATATATCCTCTGGTGTGGAATGAATGTTGAATCAAGTTTAAAAACACAGAAGATGCTAATGTAGAGCAGTGGAATAGTTGGGGCAGGTTCCTTTGTGGCATCATTACAGAAAGTGCCAGACTATATACAGAGGATATACACACAGAAGGGGCTTCCAGTTTCCTGCCTAAACAGGCAAAATCAAAGCCTAGATTACCTTTCCTTAGACTTTACTCATGTTTTAAAATACATATCAGCTGTTGTCTGTATCAGCAGACTTAAAAAAATTTCTTCCAAGTTACATAACAATTATCAGGTGAAAAGGAAAGAAGGCCAATTTCTTTCTTTTGCAACACCAGTAAAACCTAGCATGAGACACGCTGATAAAATTTGTGTGGGCTGGTAATTTTTACAACCTACTTACAAAGCAATAATATATTTTTAAGATATTCAAATAATATGTGTTATAGAAATTTGAAGGCAAGGGAGATGGTTCTAACAGAAAGAAATACAGCCAGAGGTACCCTTCATTTGAAGAAATGCATAAAAATTATCCACTATTAAGAATTCTTCATAGAAATGATTGCTTGTCCTGTGTATCAATCCAATCCTATGAATTATAGCAAATGAATTCTTGAATTTTGAAGAAATATGATTACTTATTACATATTTCTAATTCCAAGCAGCACAAACTAGGGAGTTTTCTTTCTATTATCTCAAAACTAAACTCCCATATCTGTTTTGCCTTTTTGAAAGGTCTGTGAACTGGAAATTACATTTCAACACGTTCAAATTATTACTGAGGCTTGATCCTAAGGGGTAAATTTTCAGTGCATGGCAGTGGGATTTGTCTGTGTAATTCCTATTAATACTAATAACAGTCAATTACTAGACTCTGGAATGTATCTGAATAATTTCTCCTAAAGCCTAAATACATGAAAACAATTTATCTTTGTCAACCTCAGTATTACACAGAGTATAAACCTTCATGGAACCAAAAAGAGAAAAGGTATGAATATTTAAAAAAAAAGAAGAAAGAATCACATTTTTTAAAAAAGATTACTTGAGCTTGTGGAACAAATACCTATTGCTTTTTCATCTTATCAAACAGAGACAGGGTTGGTGGGAGAATACTGCATGAGCCAAAATAGATGACACATCAACCTTCATGCAGCACTTGCAAAACAGCCACACCAGTCCCACATGCATTCACTGGGAACGTGATGCTTTGCTGCCCCTGATTAGTGGGCTTTTCCTAGATCTGTAATAAGTTTGGGGGTCTGGACTAAATTTAATATATAGGCCTTCATTGAGTTTAGTCTGGCTCTCATTCTGCTTCATTTGACTCTCCTATCCCCTGAGTTTAATGAGATTGGTAGCCAATACAAATTTAATTTCTCAAAAATGATTCACCCTACAAATCAGCCTTGGAGAAAACATTGCCTAGTGAGGGGTTGACTTTGGACAATATTGTACCTTGTCAGGAGCTTGCAATGAGCTTGTGCTCTTGGGATTGGCTATGACCCCTTCAGCATTACCGTCTTTACTCACGATGTTCCAGTCCTCGCTTCCCAGCCCTACAAAGCCCACTTCAATACATTGAACATTGATTCATTTCCCTAACCAGACACCCATCTCCTCTGTTGGCTGAGTACAGACTCCTAAGTCAGACTTGAAGATTTGTGACTCCAGGCAAATTAGTTATCCTCTCTGGGCTTCATTGCCCTCTTCTGTAAAGTGGGGATAAGAACAGTACCTATCTCACAAGGTGGTTGAGGGAATGAAAGGAGTTAAGAAATGTAAAGTTCTTGAGGCAATGTCTAGCATATGATAGGCACCAATAAATGTTAACTATTATAATCCCGCATATCTTTGCATGTCATCCTCTTATATTTACATGTGATATTTATAGTCTTTCTTATGCCCTCACCTTATAAGACAGATCTTGGTTTGTCTCCCCAGTCCTTAGGCCCTTATTTTTCTGTTCAAGTTAATGGGAAAGTGAAAAATGGGAGAGAACTAAGAAAGACCAAACTGATCTGGATTAGAAAGGACACACAGAGAACAGAATTTGTTTAGAAAATGGGAAGAAGTAGTGAGAAGAGGAATCAGGAGGCCAGACTTAGGTAGAGAATCTATGTGGGAGGATGGGGTGGTGAAAAGGAGAGGAGGGGAGGGGAGGGGAGGGGAGGAGAGGATGCACCAACCTGGAGAGGAGGTTTAGCACGTGTGACCCGATAAGTCACTGCTGCTCACATCAGTCTAGAGATTTGGTAGAGGTTTAACTTCTTTTTCTCCCTCCTTTCATCCCTTCCTCCCTTCCTCCCTCCCACCTTCCCTCTCTTTAACCCATTTTTTCTTTTCCTCTTCTCCTTTTACTTTAACGTGGGGTTTACCTACTTACAGGGAAGGGTTATATGCAGGACCATTTTTCCTCCTGATTAGGAACACTCAACAGACGCAGATACCACCAAAGTTATTCCCTCAGTGTCTTGGGGTGCTCTCCATAGAGGCATATGCCACATACCCCCAAACAATATTAGTATGCTGTTTGAAAACTGTCTTTTTAATGAACATGTCTTGGGAAGGCTTAATTTCACTTCAATTCAGGAACCCAATCATAAGTAACAGTTTCCGTAGCACTTCAAATCTTTGAAGTGTTTAAAATACTTTCATACTCGTGGTCTCATTTGTTTCCATCACAATAATTTTGTACATTTATAGGTCAGGAACTGTCATTCCTATATTACACAGGAGGAAAACCATGGCTCAAAAGATGTGCTGGTCCTAGAACTAATGATGTCCTGTGACCCTTGCTATGTGTTCACTCTACTCCATCACAATATTCTTGAATGTTTCTATAGGCCTAATGGGCTTATGCGATTTCCTCATTCTCTGGGCTTCTAGAATTCCCTCTACATTTTTGTCAGCATTCATCGTTTTCCTTTTCCTGTGTATTAATTGATTAGGTTTATTTAACCTTTACAGTTCGATTATAAAAGCTCCTTTTGGCAAGGGGCTGAGTTTCTTCAGGATGCATGAACCTGTATCTGAGGCTACAGGTCTCCAACCAGTTTCCTTGCCCTGGTGCAGAAGCCAGAGAGTTGGAGCGCTTGTTTTTACTTTTCTGTTCTAGGAAGTCACCCTTAGGTCAGACTATTGACGTGGGGATTAGAACCCACAACCTCTCACCAGCCTCTCTGTGGTTTAGACCTTTGAAACATGCAGCATTTAAGTTTAGTAATTAGCACTTAGAAAGCCATTGAGGTCGATCCCCACTGTGCCTGTGTAAAATTTGGACTTGTTTAATTGTCAAAGCCTCTTAGAGAACATTTCTGTATAATTCTGTGTATTTAAAATAAACTAATGCCATTATCCATATTCCCTTAGAATGGGATTCAGCAATAGTATATGGACAGAACAAAAATCTATTAATAGGCATATGTGTGGTAAGGTGACATTCAGATGCATCTGTTTCCTCTCATAAAGTCACCTTCTGGAAGCCTATAGAGTAAATGTTAATGAATTTGAGTCTACCTAGCTGCAAATGGATCAGATCTTCCTAATGTAACATTACAGCAACCTAGGTTCACTTGGATTATTCTGCTGATATAAATTAAATTGAACACCAAAGCCAGCAAAATGTATTAGAGAGGAATTAGATGTGCTACAGAAACGTTTAAAAGATGTTGTTCTGAGAACCCAAAGAAGAGGAAGAGGAGGAAGGATAAGACTATCTCTTTGTATTCCTCCAGCTTGGAGCTGGCTCACATTTGAAGAGATGGACATGATGATTCTATTGTGCGAGTGGAGTTTGCCATGTGACCTCCATTAATGTTTAAAGATTGCTCCATAGTTTAATCTTTAAAACATCATGCTGAAAGCATGCCATCAAGTGCCTGCCAAATTCGGTTTTAAAATTCAGCTGGTTTTTAGCTAGAGGTGAGGAAAAAAAACACTAAAGGTTTTGTTGTTGTTTTTACTGTTTCAAAAAAAGTTAAACTTGGATTTTTTAATTTGATCAATTATTTCAGAAATAGCATGTATTTGCCTCTCAGGTCAAATTGAATCTTATAAGTGGAGGTTTGACACATCTCCCCCTATATCTACCTAACTCAGTCTTTTTCATGACCTAACGCATGTGCTGTACTTAAGTCCAATGTATTCCATTGATTCTCACACATTAAAGCTTACAACCCTTTATTCCATGGCTTTTCATATGCGTTGTTTACTCATCAGGGGGATGTAAAAACTCAAGTGTTTAATTCCTGGACTCTGCTTACGGTGGAGCTTCTCACAGGATTTTTTAAAAGTTTTCTTTCCAGTGCATGTGCCTCATGACCCTTGCTGATATTAATTTCATTTAGAAGACAAATTTGGTCAGTCAGCAACAAATACTTCCAAAAAACTTAATGTTGACATTTTTTTTTCTCATAGGGAAAATTCTGTGTGAAAAGTGACCTAAATGTGTTTTGGTTAATAATGTTGGTTATCAGATATTTGTACAACTGTGAAAGAAATGAGCTATTTTCTCAGATCCTGTGAGGGATTTCTTTTTCTCCCTCCCTGAACAGATATAACTTCACTGGTGCTGTTGGACTGGAGTCTCTGTCTACCCCTCTCCTATTTTCCTAAGACCCTTGTGCTAGGCTCTTTGACAAAATAATGAATAATATACGATGCCTACTCTTAAAGACTTCAACATAGCGAGGCAATTGCACATGATAGATGCTGATGTTTGGCTAACAACTAGCCGGGAATTCCCAACATTTGAAAGATTCCAGTATGGGTTGTTGGTACAAACCAGAAGAGTTCCATGACAAACAGTGAAGCAGATCACTTTGGTTTATAGTCACTGTTGATGGACAAGTGTTCTAAATTCCACACCAGGTTGTGCCCATGAAGCACGCCAGGAGATTGCCACCACTGGGAGCACTGTGGTTATTTTTTCAGTTGAAGGAAAGGCTCCCCACCTTTTCCCCCCACCTTGCGGTGAGTCTTCGTACAAATGAAACATCCTTATAGTGGAAAATATGGAAAACAAATAAAGTTGAAGCCATTTGGGTGAAGAATCTGAATTAATCAATAAAAATATATATGTATAATATATACAAAAATATTCTAGGGCTTCCCTGGTGGCGCAGTGATTGAGAGTCCATCTGCCGATGCAGGGGACACGGGTTCGTGCCCTGGTCCGGGAAGATCCCACATGCCGTGGAGTGGCTGTGCCCGTGAGCCACGGCTGCTGAGCCTGCACGTCCGGAGCCTGTGCTCCGCGGTGGGAGAGGCCACAACAGTGAGAGGCCCGTGTACTGCAAAAAAAAAAAAAAAAATTCTAGTAGGTACATTAAAAAGTAAAAAGGAACAGGTGAAATGAGTTTTAATAATATATTTTATTTAACTGCAAATATTTAAAACATCATTTCAACATGTACTCAATATAACAAAACTGCTAATAAGATATTTTATATGATTTTTTTTTCCATATTGAGTCTTCAAATCTGGTATATTGTACTCTGGTAGCACATTTGAATTCACACTAGACACATTTCAACTGCTCAATAGCTACATGTGACTAGTGTTTGCCTTATTGAACTGTGCAGGTTTAGATGTACCATTCACAGAGGTTAAGAACACTAAGACTCTCTGAGTTTGAATCTTGCCTCTATCTCGGTCCCTCCATGAACCTAGGCAAGTTAATTCAACTTTCTGAGACTCAGTTTTCTAATATGTGAAACAGAGATAAAAATTGTGCATCTCACTGAGTTGTCACGAGGGATAAATGAATTCAAAATACCTGGAAATATACTGCACTAGACAATGCAAAGGAAATGATATTGCTGGAAAAGTTACTTGAGCTTATAAGGGCATTTTGAAAATATGAATGATATCAAAGTTGTATTTCCATGTTCATCACATTATCATTATCCTAGCCATCCAATCATGAGATACTAATGCTCAATTATTATTGCTGTTTTGAGCTCATTCTTTGTGTCCGGTGTGACCTTGCCATCTTTTGGAGCAGCCTTCTCCCACTTCAGCTATTCAGATAAAAAGCTTTCCAATGCTTGATTTTCCAAGAAGCCAACAGTTTGAAAGTAAGAAGTAAAGACTTAGCCTGGTTTGTGCTACTTTTACTTTGTAATAAATAACTTAGATGGATAGAATACAGTGATTTTCCACAATGCTCATTGACTGAAAATATACAAACAAGTGGAAATTGTTTCTTCTCCTAATTGTACAAATTTTCTGCTAGCCCCAGCGGAAGATAAAAACACATTTTGTCAGCACACACCATGACTGCAAAAGGTGGACTGGCAACTCTTATATCCTTCAGATACCTGTCAGAATTCATGGACACCACGGCAATGTTGTGGAAAGCCCATCATAAGTTACAATATTCACATGGCTGCCAACCACCTATAACAAGTGCCAGACATCAATAACTGTCCACAATGTCAAAGGAAAGCAGTAAGGAGAAGCACCAATGATACTGCAACCAACATTGTAATAGCTAACCAAGAGGACAATATTAATTCACGACCACAGCATCCTTTGGAGCTGGCCAGAGATGAAAAAACATAAACAAAACAAAACACCCCACAACAATAGAAAGAATTCAACCAGACTATCCAGGCTGGCTAAGGCCCATAGAGAAATTAGAGGCCAGCCAAAGCCCCAAATTACCCATTCATGTCCTTAGGAGAAGGGGAGCTGCAGAGGATGCTGTTCAGAGGTGGTGCTTATTGTCTGCCACAGAGCTTCATGGCTCTTTTTCACCCACAGCGGGTGTGAAGAAAGAAGACCATTGGCATCCTTTCTCCTGGTAAGAGACAATTAGAAGATCCTGCTAGAGATTTGAGGAACTTGAGAGTTCCCTATCCCCAAACCCCTCACTACATCTGAAAAGAATGAGACCCAGAGAAGTTAACTAATTGCTCAAAGTCACACTGCCAGTTCCTGGGAACTTCCAAGACCAGAAGACAGATTTGCTATACTGGATTCTGTACATTAGTCTTTCCAGACTTCCTGGCTACTCTCCTCTGATTTTGTCAGAGCAAGAATCATTTTCTCCTTCTTTTTATTTAGCTGGCATCCTAAGAATAGGTGAAGAACTGAAAACAGGAATGGCAAAATCATAGAAATCCCCAGATTGAAAAATTTATTCAGTCATTCTCCCAGGACTTATTTTTATACTGGGTGGTCTTGTGATTCAGTAAACCTAGACTTGGTGCCTTCACAAAAGTCTCGTTCATATTTTCTACACTGTTTCCAAAGTCCAGAGACTGGATTGTCCCGTGTTAGCATACTTAATTCCGTGCAAACACTAAAAAAGTTCCTATGAGTGCCTAAATTACAGCCAGAAAGTATCCTGGGATCTAGGAAAATGTAAGTCATTTAAAATACTTGTTTATATTTAGATGGTGCTGAAATCTAGAATTTTCGTCTTTTGTGTTTCTACCAAATCTCAGTAGCATTTTTTTCTCAGAGAGGTTAAGTTGCCAGAATGCTCACTTACTGTTAAAACTGAACTTCTTTTATAAGTCATAGTTTATTCTTACAAATAAATACTAGTTTTGTGGGCAGCTGTGGAATTGTGCTACCAAGCTCTGGATTTTGAGTTACAAGAACTGAGATTTCAAGACTCTGATAGGCCACTTATTAGCAAATACTGTGCCCCTAAAATGACTGTGATTAGGATTAAATAGAATAACATATGTACACGCATTGTATAAACTATAGAGCACTGTGCAAATGTAAGGCCTTATTATTTTGCTCAAAATCTAATAGGTATTTGCAGTTATATATTGAAAGCATTTATATTTATATAAAATATTTTCTATATGATAGATAGAGATTATGTCCAGATTGGAGATGTTTATTGATAAGCTTCCTATCTAATTTTTGTGACCCATTTATTTTAACAAGTCAGTTTATTTTACAGGTGACTTGAAATTTGCCTCAAATATTCAATTGACAGTGACTACAGCTATCAGACCCACTGTTTATGGTGCAAAAATCAAACTAAACATTTATAAAAATTTCCACAGAAGATTCCAGCTAATGAAAGCGCCATTTGTGGTGTGCTAAAACATGTGCACACATAGGTATTGCCCCATTTATCAGACATGAGAGCTAATTACCTCATACAACACTATATCTCTTCCACTCTCTGCATTTCAATTCCCAATATTAACACATAGGTGGTCAAGCTGACCATCGAATAGCCTGCATGAGCATGAATGCATTAAATAATTTAATGTTGGAAGAGTTTATTAAACTGCCACATTCTAATCAGCATGCGTACCTGCCTTCATTAATTTTGCACTGGTCCATGGTGTGTCTCCACAGCCAACGCAGAGAGCGCTAATGTTAATAGGGGCTCTTAACAAACAGGACCAGTTAATCAAGGAAAATTTACTATTAACCACATGACCATGCATACTGCAATCTAATTACAATCAGATTTAACCCTCACCCTGCCACACCCATTTAAACATCTTTCTTATTATTTGTCAATGAAACTGCAGGAAATAAGGCATCGTTATTTCATTAGATTAAGAGAGACATTTGCATCTGCACATAATTGTGAACATGAGAGGTTTTCTGCTTTGCCATAATCCCATGGTGGAGCCATTCAATTTTGTTAGTTTTAAAGATCACTATGAAGAGAGTCCTGGTTCTGTCTGCTAAATCTTTTTAATTCTCTGAAAATAATTGATTACGAGGAGAGAGTTTCTCTGAAGGAACATCCACTCTCTGAACTGGTTCAGGTGAAATACAGCATTTGGCAAGTTGCGGTTATTGCTATGTAAATGGTGTGGATATAATGTAGGTTATTTTGTTTGACTGTTTAACAAAGTAATATGAGATATTAACATTAAGTCTGATAAGAGTAGAAACCCATAATTTAACCAAATTTGCCTACTTCAATACCAGTGAACTGGAGAAATACCTACCATGACTGTCTGGTTTGTATACTTAGAAGGAGTATAGAAAAGGGAAAAGAAATTGTGACCAGGTGTTTTGTTTTTTTTTATTTCTTCCAGTTATCGTGGTTTCTGTTTTATTCCTTTGGGTCACACAAGTTTGTGTGTATTTACCGTCGATTTCTGGTTTAGTGATTATGCAGTTTTCAGTGAAGAGGTGCGACTTCTGAATCGGGGTAAGAAGGAGAGCTTTGGAAATGTCAATGCTGGTATTTATGAAATATCAAGGAGAGAAGTTACATCACTTTTATCAGTATTTCGTCTTATGACCCTCTTGCTCCTTGAAATATTCACCCACACTGAAGGGACTAAGGAAATATCCCAGCAGTTTGCCAAAAATTTCAGTTTGATAACTGAAAGGACTTTTTAAAATACTTTCTTGAAAGATTCTAATTATCCTGTTTTAGACATTTATTCCTATTAGACCTGATAAAGGCTATCTCCCTATAGTATATTTTATTTTATTTTAGGTCAAGTTATCTTGTTTTAATGATACAGGCAATTCCATGTGGGTCAGCTATGGGATCAGATGAACTATATTTTTATATGGAGTGGGTTTGGGCAGAAGATACCATTTTATTCTGCATCATAGGACAGCAGTTCCATATCTGTATTACATTTTTTCTTGTGACTCATGAATTTGTAAGTGATTTTTGAAAGTTTTCCTTTTTAGAAAGCAGCAATAGTATCTAGGTTTTATTGCTACATTATATAGTGGTCTTACCTGTTGGAATATCAAAACTATCAAATGCAGAATTGATTGGATAGCATTCTATTTACAAAAGAATGGTCCACAAGGAGCCTCCAACTAAAATGTAGCCTTGGAAGAACATTTAAAACGTGGTGTGATATACAAAATTCAATGCACACGATTTACCATTGATCTGTTCATTCCTAGAGATGATGTAAATTCTCCAATGCCAATCCCAGTATCAAGTAGACCAGGCAGGGTTACAGCTGGCAGACATGGCTGTATATGCTGCAGACCGCTGGAAGGAAATATGAAGAACCCATGTCACTCTTTTCTGAGGGCTCTGATTTTAAAAAGGGAGAGGAACAATATCTGTCTTCTCTGTTAAGGTTCCTAAGAAATTATAAAGTAATATCATATTTAAAGCAAGAAAATATTTTGAATTTAACCAAGAAAAAAATATTTTCTCACGTGAATGGTACAATGTTTTCCTAAATGGCTGACAAACTGTATAAATAACTTTTGGGGAAAACTAGTATTTCATATGTAGAATACTTTTGCCTTGCTTCATTTATGTGTTGTCATCTTGATGTTCTGATGAAGTCTTGTCTGTGTATTAGGTTGTCTAGGGAAGCTGTGAGGTTTGGTGGAGAAAAGTTCAAGGTGTTGGGAGCTTTGAATTGTGTTTCTGGCTCTGCTCAGTTCCCTCATCTGTAAAGAGGGAGTGTTAGATTAGCTAATTTCTAAGGATGTTTGAACACACTGATTTTAAGTATATGAAGTAATAGGATCTAAGAGACAATGTAGGACATAAGATTCCCTTCAAAATTTCAGGAACCTTACCTGAGCAGTTGGGGGAATATTAAATGATGGCTTTCCTTCCTTTCTTTCTTCTTTGAAAATTTTAAGTTCAAAAATAAGGGTATCCAATTCCAGGTCCTTTACTTTCTTCCACTCCTTGTAAAATGTACAAATTCCACACTGAGGGATGATCATGCAATAGTACTCTATATGACTCATAAATATAATGTAGTTTGGAAATGTCATATGATAATCCCATATAAAGCCCTATTTATCAAAGGCCTGAGCTGTCAGGTTGTGATGGTGCTTTGATTATTTTACACATTATGTACATAGGGAAGAGCCAAAAGGCACATTCCACATACAATTTAAGAAAGGAAAAGAGCTCATTGAAGGATTTATCCTTTTCACAAATGTGGTTAATTCTGAAAACATGAAAGTATAGAAATGTAAAATTGGCTAGGCAATTTAACACACACACACAAGCTATATATACACACACATACACATATACACATACTTTACCATTGAACATGAGAGAAAAATTCTTTTGTCATAGAAGTACAAGAAATATGAGCAAAATAAAATAAATAGCATTCACTCTGAGTAGTAATTTCGTCTAGATTCACAGAAAGTGTTCAGCAGCTAAGATGGCACAACAACAATGTGCTGGACGTTTGCTTTAGTAACCCCAGAACGCTGGAGTCAGGAGCCAGGAAAGGAGAGGGTGTGGGATGGGAAGGTCAGGGGGTGAGCTTCATGCAGGGTATACAGACTCACCTGCCATCTAGGAAGGGTGAATTCCAACAGGAAAACACTAGAAGTGCCCACTTGTGAATGTGCATATGTACCCGCTCAGTGCACATACAGACATGCACAGGCACACAAGTCAACTAAGTCAGTAATAGGAGTTTTCCTGGGGGAAGGCAAACTGGAAGAGTGAAGGAAGACAACGGTAGAGATCTCTGATCTGCTGAATCTATGTGTGTTTACTGTATTAGCCCAATATGCCATTGGCAATTCTTTTGAGACGTAGATAAGAAAAAGGAGATTGTGTGAGAAAGAAATTAAAATAGAAAGGAAAATCTTGAAATCCAGAAATGAAAACTGAAAAAAAACACTTTCCATTTCTTTAGCTATTTTCCCTACATCTTTTTCTTCCTCAGTAACTTCAACTTATTATGATCTTTCTCTGTGGAACAGATAAGTAGTTTCAGGTAGTTTCAGGTGGAGCTGAGGCTCATACTTGTCCTTGGTTTATACTTTCCTAGGGTAATAGAACATCCAGTACCAGGTAACTAGTCCAACAGTTGTCCATTTGTTCAGGCATTTCTGGTCCACAATAGGAGGTGAGCTGTAATATGAGATTCACTTTGCAAGGGACAAACTTTAACAATTTCTACTGCAAAACTCCCATAAAGATACAACAAACTATATTTTTAATTATACTCATGTTACTATCACTGAAAGAACCAAGGTCAGAGCACATATTCATCCTAGATGTGAGACAAAATTGAGCATTTTGCTCAGAAAAATTGTCTCCAAAACACCACAAAAAGATTGCCAAATGGATTTTAATAAATATTGTATTAAATACCAACATTATGTGATATTATGCCAACTTAATTAATTGTTAAAGTTAGTATTCTTTAACACTCCACTGCATCTGAAAACAATTTGTAGGTTTAGATTTTCTCACTCTGTGAAATTTTCAACTGCGCATGGTGATTGCTGAGAGCTCAGAACAAGTTGTGAATCAAGTCAGTTACTCGTAGCCGAATAATTTCAAAAGCAAATTTCCAAATATGTTTTGAAAAAATTGTACCAATATTAGGTTTAATGGGGGTCCTGGGTATATTTTTAGTGAGTGTTGATATATGGGGAGTGGGGCAAGACCTCCAAATGTAAGAGGGCTTAAGGCCAGTGAAGTCTGAAAAAGAACCTGGTTAGAGTCAGCTGTTTTAAAGCGACTTTCTAGAAGGCACTGGTGTTTTAAGGGATTATTTCTGGATCTGTCTGAAGGTGACGAAGCTGCGTCCTTTATTCTTAAGCACTGTCGGTTGAAGGGCATCAAGCTCGTCTTGACTATCTGGGGGGATGGCCGATGATCATATGAAGGCCTTTGCAGCAGGACGCCTCTCCCTGCTGGACCGACACAGCTCGTGGACACCCAGCACTGCCTGGAACAGGTTGTTAACTATAATGATACCCTAGATGTAGGCTCTCTTTGACTTTCTAGGCTCTTCACCTGAGCTCTTGTAACCTTGCTCTATTTCCCATAAAGCCGTACAGCCGAATTTGTCTCGTACACGGCTCAGCGTGTCTTGAAGGAAATGTTTTTCTCTCAGGATGTCCCTGGGCTTGGCATGTCTGCCGCATTAAGAAGACATTCCCCAGATCAACATTAGGCAGTTTCCCAGAAGAACTCCTCTCCTGACAGGAGTTTTTTCCTTTTATTTGGGGCTCTGTCTTCACCCTAATAAACTAGGATAAATGAAAGTGTTGGCTAATGTTTATTTACATCAGACTAACAAAGAAAAAGAAAACAATTGTCCTGAGCCACAAGAATAGTCTTCACCTTGATCCTGCCACAGAAGATTAAGTAAGGCTGGTATTTTTTTCTAATGCTTGCTCTGAGCAAGCACACAGTTGGCTATGTCAAAACTGGCCTTCACTGACTTGTGTTATATGCTGGGCTGGAACTTTTTTTCTGAATTGTACTGAGTAAGTCATTGTAATTCACAGGACTGCATTTTAAAGGGACACAACACTTATCTCTCCTCTCTCCATCCTTCCTTCTACTTTGACTGGCTGTTGGGCAAACTTCTAATCGAAATCTTTGCACCTCTCTCTCTCTCTCTCTCTCTCTCTCTCTCTCTCCCTCTCTCGGGTCTACTTTCCTCTAGAAAAGACTCATTCTTATAAAAATCATGATAGTTTGACAAGCTGAGGGCAATTACCTGATCAATATCAGTCAGAATGAGAAGCCCATGATGGATGCCTCTTTGGATTGAAAGAAAAGCAGCAGAGACATATTAAATTAAGCTCATCTCATTTGGCCCATCACCAGAAGATCCTGAAGCAAGGTAATTTGACCTTTAAAAAATTGAGAGACCGTCTGCATCACCCCAGTATGAAGAAAGGTCTCAGACAGGGTAATTAGAGAATTTCAATAATTGCTGGCTTCGCAAGAAAGAATTTTTTTTCCAAGTCTTTTTGGTGCTCAAACTAGCAATTAAGGAAAATTAGTGAGCCCATTTCCTCACTTCCTATAGACTAGGTGGGGATATTCCATGAGACAAGGTAGGCATAGGACAGAATGGAAACAAATCATTGCTACCCTTCAGACACCATAATTCTTAACCTATACTTTTCAACTTGTCAGGTTAATAAATGTTTTAATTATACTTTTAGCTTGATACTTCTTCCAAAGCCAAACAGTAAATCTCTTTAGATTGTGTTGTCATTGGCCATTAACATCGCTAACAAGGCAATAGATCTCAGGTATTTAGCCATCATTACGTCTCTTTGGCTCAGATCATCAGAATCAACAACTCTGTACTCAGAGGAATTAATATACACTCGAATCTAAACATCACAATGAAAAGATGACCTCCACCCAATGACTACGCACATTTTTAATGATTGTACAGTTACAGAAATGAAGCATGGTTTAAACATTTATTTAAACCACCTCCTTTCCCTGTGACATATCTTACAGTCTTTTCCTCAACTCTTTCCTCTTCATCTGATTCAAAGATCAGTGGCCCTGAAAACCATAGACAAAAGACACTAGGATTAAACATTTTGGGGACCTGGCATGGGAAGCTCTGTCCATAGAAATCCAGAGTCAGAAAGACCCTTAGGAAATTGTCTTTTTATTCAGTGTTCTCAAACTTTAGATGCATAAAAGTAACCTGGAGAGCATAATCCAATATACCTGGGAAGGGTCAAGTGATCTGCATTTTCATAGGTATCCCCAGGTGATACTATGCTGGTGGTCTATGGACCACATATTAAGAAACAGTACACCTCATTCTCCTTTCTATTAGCCTTCTGGCATTGTGGAAAGTACACCAGGTTAAGGTGATGAAAATCAATCATTCTTTGCACAGGCTACCATGGAATTGGACTGAGACTCATTCAGTCAAATAACAGTCCAAGGCTTTGAGGTTCTGTCACTTGCCTGTGAAGAACTGCCACTTCTCTTCCTCCAGCTAGCACCCCTTTGTTTTTCAGGCCATTCTGTTGAAATGTATTCTACTTGCACAAGTGTTCCTATGGAAAACGATGAGTTTTTTATTTCATTTTTTTACCAACAAATATGTGCTCCCCCCTTTTTACATATGACGGTAGGCTTTCAGTTCCCTCCTAAGTATAGGGGGCTTTTGTTGCCAGGAAGAAGAGAAATTTGTAAATTAATTCATTTCATTCAGAGTTACAGCTAAGGCCTTTGACGTCATCACCTCTGTTCTGCCTCTTGCTCAAGCCCTCCCCCTTATTCCTCAAATACAATAGGCCCACTCCCTCTTTAGGGCCTTTATCCTAGCTGTTTTCTCTGTTTCGGACACTCTCCTCCCAGATGACCACTTCAAGTCTTTGCTGAAATCCCACCTTCCCCCTGAGGTCTCTCCTCACTACCTTATTTAACACTGAAATCCAACCTCTGCTTCTCTATTTTTGATCCACCATACATGATCTCTCTATATATTTTTTTGTCTTTTTTCCCATAGCACTTATTTCCTTATAACGTATTATTTAATTTACTTAAAAATATTGTTGTTATTTTCTGTTACCCACAGATTATAAACTCCACAAATGTTGGAATTTTATTTTTTAGGTCGATGCTTAACAGGTAATCAGAACAGTGTCTGGTACACAGTAAGTGCTTGATAAATCTTTGTTGGATGAAAGAATAGATGCCTCATTACTTATGATGGTTTCCTCTTCACAAGCATTTGCATCAAAATCTAAGAAAGGCTAGAGGAGGCAACAGCCAAGAAGTGTGTAAATCACATATTATTTAGATTCACCTAAATTCATATATGATTCAGAAAATGCATTTGAATAGTACATATTCTAAGGGGGTCTTAAATGACACTACAAAGATTATTAACTTCTCA
Source organism: Delphinapterus leucas (assembly GCF_059928025.1). NCBI lineage: Eukaryota > Metazoa > Chordata > Mammalia > Artiodactyla > Monodontidae > Delphinapterus > Delphinapterus leucas. Next base: position 113,130,260 of record NC_143129.1, read on the forward strand.
GCCTACTCCTCCAGCTAGCTATTTCAAACTCTTTAACATGAATATTGATTACTGCTATAACTGAGGCAGAGTGCTCAGAGAAAGTAGCAAACTATAGGGGAAATATTGAATGTGTGAGAGCCATAATTAGCATTATCCAAACTGTATTGAAAATATTGTTAGGGACTTGATGTTACCTTGGCATTTTGTACTCGTATCTATTGGAAGTTATATTGCCAGATTTATAGGAATAGCAACCATGATGGAGATTTATGATACAGAATGCTATACTTCACAAACATTATCTAGCTATTTCTTCAAAAGAGTCCTATTAGGTGTGGTGTTAGGATTCATTGGCTTGCAAGTGGTGGGGAATCCAACTCAAACTGTTAAACAAAAAAGAGTTTATATACTCTTTTATATTTATTCATGTATCTAGAAAGTCAAGAGAAAAAATGTATTGATATCAATTACTCAAACATTTAAAGTAATATAAGCAAAATAAAAATAGAATTTTAATCATCTGAACATTTATCTAAATTTATATTTAGATACTTCAATCATTTTCTTAGCCATAAGTATCTTAACACCATGTTACAGCTGTTGGATTGTTAATTTTATGTGTCTGCTTGAGTGGGACCCAGGTTGACTTGATTAAACCTCATTCTGGATGTGTCTATAAGGGTGTTCTGGATGAGCTTAACATTTGAATTGGTAGACTGTGTAAAGAGATTGTCCTCCCCAGTGTGAGTGGACCTCATCCAATCTGTTGGAGGCCTGAGATACCATCTCTCTGCCTGACTATTTTTAAGCTGGGACATCAATCTTCTTCTGCCCTTGGACTGGAACTACATCATTGGTGGGACTTTCCAGCCTTCATAATCACATGAGTGTCTCTCTCTCTCTCTCTCTCTCTGTATATATATATATATATATATATATATATACACACACATACATATATATACATATATATATATATATATATATATATATATATATACACCATTGTGTTGGTTCTGTTTTTCTGGAGAATCCTAATACAAGATGTTTTTTTCAGAAGAAGGTTTTTTTTTTCAATATGAGCTCTTTATTTTTATTTGTTATCATAAATTCCCTGCAATATTCTTCCAAGTTGCATTTTAAGGTTAATAAATGTAAAATCTTTGACATCCTCAATAATTTTTCTGTCTATATAACAATATTTTGAAATAAGAAAAATGTTTTCTCTATAAATGTTAAGGTATCAGGTAACCTCAGAGCATATTCTGCAAAATGAAGAATATTCTCAAATTTATCTTTTTCATATTGAAATATATAAATAGTTCAGGACAAATATTTTCAGTTACTATCTTTTTGCCTCCGTTCTTTGACAAATATTTTTTTAAGACAAAACTTCAAATAAGTTGTCTTTACTTATGATTTTTAAATGTTTTGCCAGCTATAGATGCTGTAAAATCATAAACCTTCTCAATTTCATCCAATTCCAGTATATAACACAGATTTATCCAACTAACAATAGTAATTTTATTGTAAGATTCTTCCCACAAACTGAGCTATTCCCAAGCACAATTATAAGATTTTTATCTTATAAAATCTCACAATTATCTCACAATTATAAAAGTTTTATCATATTGCTTGCATTTTATTTTCATAACTGTAATTTGTTAAAAATTCAAAAGCTGAAGGCTGTTGGCACTTGAATAGTGTAGTAATTTGATTAAATATTTTCAACTGCTTTTGCACAAAATACAACCAAAATTTGGGATCACTCATAAAAATGTACAATATCTTTATGAGACAAGAAGTTTGATTTAAAAAGCAGTTCTTCAAAAGTGCAAACATTTCTAAAACCCATTTGATGGTAGATAGCAAAGAGACAAAGCTTGTATTGCCATATTGAAGTTTTTTTTTGTATTCAACATCAGTGTCATGACATTTTGTTGTTTAGCTACTCTGTGTGTATGTGTGTGTGTGTGTGTGTGCATGTGTGTGTGTGTGTGTGTACAACTACAGCTTCTATTTTCCTTGGTGGGATATCCCAATTTATTTGAACATGATTACAAATTATGTGTATATCAAAATTAATCCCTAGTATAGATCTGCTCCATAGGCTTTTTAAAAATTGAAGTATAGTTGATTTACAATGCTATGCTAACCTCCACTGTACAAGCAAAGTGACTCAGTTTTACACATATATACATTCTTTTTTTTTAGTATTCTTTTCCAAGATGGTTTATCCCAGGAGATTGGATATAGTTCCCTGTTCTATACAGTAAGACCTTGTTGTTTATCCATTCTAAATGTAATAGTTTGCATCTACCAACCCCAAATTCCCAGACCATCCCTCTCCCTCCTCCCTCCCCCTTGGCAACCACAAGTCTGTTCTCTATGTCTATGAGTCTGTTTCTGTTTTGTAGATAGGTTCATTTGTGCCATATTTTAGATTCCACATATAAGTGGTATCATATGGTATTTGTATTTCTCTGTCTAACTTACTTCACTTAGTACGATAATCTCTGGTTGCATCCATGTTGCTGCAAATGGCATTATTTTGTTCTTTTTTATGACTGAATAGTATTTCATTGTATATATGTACCACATCTTCTTTATCCATTCACCTGTTGATGGACATTTAGGTTGTCTCCATGTTTTGGCTATTGTGAACAGTGCTGCTATGAACATAGGGGTGCACGTACCTTTTTGAATTATAGTTTTGTCTGGGTATATGCCCAGGAGTGGTATACCTGGATCATATAGTAATTCAGTTTTTCCACAGGCTTCTTAATTTAGTGAGAACTATGTTTTTACCACAATAATGTGTTTTACAAAATTTATATTTTTGTTATCAAACAAAACAATCGTGACTTCAAGGTTTTACTTTTAAATTGATTTTACAGTAGCATTCAACAATTGGAAATATTTTATCTTTACCAGAATGAACTTCCAAAGCTTTACTTTGATTTCAGTTATTGTATGAAAACTTTTAACCATTATTAAAATTAACTGATTTTCTTTCTGAAGCATCTGGTGACACTGCTAGGGAACTGGTATTACTTCTTCTGCTAATGAACTCAACATGTTAACAGCTATTGCTTCACTTTTTATTCATTCAAAATAAAACATCAATTGAAAATAAAGAAAATTAATTTAAAACTACAGTCCTTTGATCTAGATGAAAAGTCATGGCTCTTAGAGTGGTTTGTAGAACATACATTCTGCAACTGCATCAGATAACTTATCTTTTTTTCAGCCCAGGTTTTAAAATAACCACTAACTTTTGAAATAGATACTGATGCTTCAGCAGATTTATATCTGCTGGTTTTCACAGGTTGGTGATATAATTTATGACCTCCAAAGTAAGCAGTAAACACTGGTAAGCATCATGAGAAAATTAAGCATTAAAGTCAACAAGAGAAATAAAAAATCAGCACTTTCACTTTATTTAACATTAATTTTTGAGCTCATTGCTATTGAAATACTCTATTTCAAAAACTGAAAAACTTTATCAAAAATTAAATAGTTGTATGTCAATACCAAGCAATAACCAAATCTCTCTACTATGGATATTCAGCTTATACATTATATGCTCTATAGAAGAACTGCTTACTTAGTCTTATTTTCTGCATATATTTCATGTATATCTAAACCGTATTTGCCTCATTTCTCACTGATCCCTGACAGGCAACTTGGTGCCTTTATGCATCTCACAGGCTGGGGCTGGGGCTCCTGTACACCAGTGGCTGGCAGAGTAGGTGGCGTCATATATTTCCTTCAGCATCACCTGAGAACAGAAGTGAGCTGTCCCCAGCTATGTGCTTGCAAGACCCCTGCATGCTCCTTTGAAATGGAAGCCTTAATTATACCGCATTTGGAAATAAGTGTGACGGAATGTTCTTGGTCATCTTTCATATTTCACCACATGTTAAAGTGAAAACTTGGTCCACCGCACACATTACTCACACACTACAGACAAGACCATGCCAAGAACTGGCATTTAGTACAAAGTGGAACCTTACCAAACCTATTCCAGCTAATTTGAAGCAACTGCAGTCAGGGACTCATTATATCAAACTAAATGAAACATCATATCAGCTGACATTAATTGCAACCCCAGGCAAACCAGAATGTCTGGTCACCCTAGACACAGGGAACAGCAAGTACAAATTTAGGCAACACCTAGGTAGGTTTCAGTAGGCATGAGGAGGAAAGCCAGTGAGAGAATAACAGAAAGCTAGTTAGAACAAGTTCACAGCCATGTAGGCCATGGAAAATACTTCAGTTTTATTTTACATAACCCAAGAAGGCTTTTGAAAGACGTTGGTCTGATTAATGTTTAAAAAGTCAGTGAACGGGTTTCCCTGGTGGCGCAGTGGTTGAGAGTCCGCCTGCCGATGCAGGGGACACGGGTTCGTGCCCCGGTCCGGGAAGATCCCACATGCCCCAGAGCGGCTGTGCCCATGAGCCATGGCCGCTGAGCCTGCGTGTCCGGAGCCCGTGCTCCGCAACGGGAGAGACCACAACAGTGAGAGGCCCGCGTACTGCAAAAAAAAAAAAAAAAAAAAAAAAATCAGTGAGCTGCTGCGTGGAGAAGAGACTGTATAGGATCTGAATGGAGGCAGGAAATCTTGTTAGGACACCATTGCTAGTGTCAGGTAAAAGGCGATGGTGTTTAGGACTGGGAATTAACGTATAGAGGTAGTGAGAAATTGTCTAATTTGGGAAATATTTTAAGTATATATCTGACGGGATATGTTGATGCCTTGAATGTGTGGAGTAAGAGAAAGATAAGAGTCATGGAGTCATGGTTTTACTATCAGCCTTTTGCATGACTGTTGGTGCCCTGCACAGAGATGAGGACCATTGTGAGAAGAGCAGCTACAGAGGGGAACTAGGAGGTCTGTCTGTTTGTAAAGGTTAAGTTTGACATGACTATTAAGCATCCACGTGTAAAGTTGGGTGGATATTTGGACGTATGCATGGTGGACTGGTTGGGATAAGAAGTATAAATAGGGGTTTAGGAGTATAGAGGTGGTATTTACAACCACAGGACTAGATAGGATCACTTAGGGAGTGGGTATAGATAAAGAAAAGAATTGCCGACTGAATCCCAGAGCACTCTTATAATTATTTGTTCATTAGATATACAGCATCCAAAAGTAATATTTTATGCAATTAATACGTTGTCGTGTTTCAAAATTAGCACATGCTTCTTGCAAAAAGCACACACACGCATGCACCACAAACCTCTCTTTGTTCTCTTTTTATTTTAAAAAATTACATCGCGTAAAATTAAACAATGATAAGGGGGATTAGGGTACTTCAGTTCTCCTTTACTTACCTTCTAAAATAACTCACATTCTTCGGTGCTCTCTACAGTGCTTGGTGCGGTGTTGCCACCTAATAAAAGTAATAGACTATTACCTCTCATTTTACTTCATTTAGCTACTAGAGAAATACATAGATAATTAAATATTATAAAATTCATCGTTCTGAATGGCTAATGAGATGAGAAAATGACTGGAGATGCATTCTTCATTTGACTTGGAAATGTGACTATCAGAAAAGGTATATTTTCTATCTGTAGCCATAAGTCCAATTTAATCAAAATATGACTTTCCCTGTAAAGACCAATCAGTAATTGCTTTGTGTGAAAGGTATTCTGGTAATTCATTAAGCATCTAATGACAGATTGATTACTGATGATGCAAGAGAACAGGTAAGAGACAAGAGGCCAAAGGGACCAGTAAATCAAAGAGAGAAATTTTCAAGCCATTGACCGTAGAGAGAGACATGTCCAGAAATAATACAAGATGAAGGACTTGGAAATGAAGGGTGGAAAAAGGAACTACCAAATGTGAGGTTGGCTTAAGTAGCCAACTGCTAAGATTCCGAATTGGAACCCTTATGTTATGCTTTAACAAGGAAACTTAAATTCCATCTCACTGGCGTGGTCGATTTGAGGAGCCTCTTTGATCTGGAAGCAGGAAAACAAATGAGCTGGCATAACCTTCTGAAATCTTATATCATCAATATACTCAGTGCTAGACAAAAGCAAAAGAGGGAAGAACAGGCCAAAGAGAAGAGTTTTCTTAAAATCTATCCCACAATGGTGTAGATGATAATAAGAGTAGTAATAAGCAGGGCAAATTAAAATTTACAAAGAACTTTTAACAGATGATCTCATTTAATTACTATAACAAATCAATGAGGAAGGCAGGTTTTGTCTGGTTATCTTCAATATGTCCAATTTACAGATGAGTAAAATGAGATTTGGAGAGGGTTTATAACTGCCAAAGGTAACACAGTTCGTGAGGGACACATAATCTGTCCTCTGGTCTGTCTGGCTTCACACTACGGCACATTGATGCCACATATGGTAGCAACAAAGATCACAGCCTTAAGTGTTTGCAACTGCTGGTGATATGTGCCTAATACACTATGCCCTGAGCATCTGGACACAGTCTCTTTTGAAGCCTTTCTTTGCCAAATATTCTTAAGAGGGAGAGCCTCAACAGCAGACTTGGATTTTCTTTAAAGTGTCATTTGAATTGTCCATTGCATTTGATTGATGAATATCATTGTCTCAAATGAAATCTTTTCTCAAAATCAGTTAAGTGTATTTGGATTAAAAAAGTGGCCTAACTAGCAAAACTCAAGTTCCAAAGCATGAGAAGCATGCCTGAACTTTGAAAAACCCTAACAAGTTCCTTTCTTCTGTGTCATATTCGGAACATATTACCAAGAATCAAAACTTTGGATACACGGTCTTCATAGTGCTTTTTGTACTCCCAGAGGAGTTGATTTTCCTTTGAAAATTCCTATACTCACCAGTTGTTTCTTATTCTTAAGACAGGTCTCCTTTGGTCCTCATTGCATCATAACTGGGCATTCTATCAGTTTCTGTTTCACATGGGAATTAAAATCAGGCAACAGCACAAAAACTATGGGCAATCTTCTCCTCCTGGAGATATGACACAAAATTGAATCACAGTTATGAGCCCTTTTATTACTTATTACTGAGATCTATTTTCCTGAGTCCTCTGCTGAAAAGAAAAATATAACAAGGTTGTAATGATAGTCAAGGTTCATCCACCATGAATTACTATGTAAAGTCTAAATAATATACTTATATATCTATTTCTTGATTTATCAACTTTAGATTGTATCTATTTATGTCAAACTATAAAATGTTAGTATTTTGATGCACTTTTTTCTCTCAGTTTTATTAGTTATGTTATTTGTACTTCTAGCAGTTACATTTATAACTAAATGATATATCTAGGCCTTTATTTATTCTTTATCCACCAATTTAGAGAGTATCTATTGACTCCACATTAGATAAGCAAGGTAATTAGTGAACCTATCTTTTTCCATCTATTTTCCTCCTCCTCTTCCTCCACATTTCAACTCCTATTAACCATATTACATTTACACAATTGGTAATTATAATTGTCTGCAGTGCTTTAAGTTGATTGCATAAGTTAAAAATAAATAAACACATACATAATATCATTGTAATGCACATATCATTCTCCACAGATCTAAGTGAAGTGATTGGATCCACAGAGAAGATTATGTTAGTCTATGTCACTTAATTTCTACCACTTGATGGAAAATGTCTATTCTAAGCAACAGTAGCAAGTGGATTCTTATTTCTTAGCCGTGCACCTCAGAGTGTGTTTGTTATTAGGACTATGGCTTTCACTGCATCTGTTTTATACTATAACTGCTAAATGCCTATATTTTCCTCACCGAGAAAGGGAAAAAACACAGGATTTAATTTTATCAATTTTTGAATAGTGTGGTTTGTAATAGAATTGGCTTGCTTATTAAAGACCTTCTTCACATAGCATTCTCACCAATTTTATTCATTGCTTATTAGGCTTGCTACACAGCTATCTTCTCTTTTTGCTGCCCTGTATTGGTACTAGTGCGCTTCAATTCCATTTTTTTTTTTTTTATACTTTTCAGGATTTCCATTTTGTTTTGCTGGAATACATCCTCAAGTTTGGGTGAGATTTCCAATAGGATTGATAGTTACCTGCTAGCTTTCATTCCTAATGAAAAAGCGTGATGTCAATCTTATTTTTGATCCTTTGTAAATAATTGATTCTTTTCCCTCTGGGACATCTTAGAATTTCTCATTGCTCTTAAGTTCTGAAATTTCATGAAAATGCATCTAAGTCTTTGTTTCAAATTGCCTAATCAATTATGCCTTTAGCCCAGATAAATCTTCTATAATTTATTTGATTATATCTCCCAACTGTGGAAAAGAACATAATATTTTTTTCTGGAATTCTAATTAGTTATTTTGGTCTATTCTGGATTGAACTTTCGTGTCTTTTATATTGTCTCATGGTTTCTATTCTCTTATTACTTAGTTCTGGGAGATTTTTCTCAATTTTGTCTTCCAAATCACCCAAATTCATTTTCAACCATGTTCATTCATTATTGGATTCTTCAACTGATTTTTCTAAGTTTTAGAAGTTTTATTTAATTTTTGAATAATCTGTTCAACTTCCTTATTACTTCTCTTTTAGAGTGGTCTAAACGTACTCAGGGATGTAATATCTTCTTGACTATCTCCCAAGATATGAATTAGATTTTCCTTTAGGCTCTCTTCAGTAGCTTATCTTAGTTCTATTTCCCTAGAATTATTTGTTCTATTTGATTACTTTGGGTAACCCTCTTTAATGCTATTGGTTAGGTAGCTATTAACATGAGTAAATGAGGACCGTGTAATTAGCATAAATTGATGGCAAGGTTTTTCTTGTCACTCCTCTATTTGATTTACCAAAGGACTCTTCCTCTTCCTGGTAAGGCTGAAAGGGGGCTGTGCTTGTAACCATCAGGCTTCCCTGTGGAGTGTGGGTGGAGATAGGCAGGCAGGTCCAGTACTCCCAACCATACCATTGAACGGGAGAATTTACTCTGGGTCCACAGTAAAGTGCTTTCTCTATTTCATTCTTGTGCCAGCCTGGAGCACTCTTTCCTCCCATCCCCCAGCTCCACCCCTGCTTTGGACTGTTCTGTGGGTTGAGAGTTATCTCCAGCACAGGTCTCTTTCTTTAATCCCAGTCTCCCAGTAAAGACCCTCTGAGGTAAATCTAACACTTTGTTTAGAAATCAGTTCCTAAGTACTCAATTAAGATGGAGGCAAATGCTACTCTGTACCCTGGTGGAGGCATCAACAGCCCCAGCTGCTTTATAGACATTCCTTTACTTAACTGTCCTGAACTATGCACCAAAGTGCATTTCTGATCTTCATGCCTGCCAGCTCCAGAACTGAATCTTTCTGAGGTTCCTTGGGAAGAATGTCTCCCATCTCATTAGACAGTAATCAGCATGAGATCAAAGATCAACTCTTAGTCCCATTATGTACCCAAAGTCTATAAAAGCATCTAGTATATGATTGGCACTCAATAAATACTTGTTGAATTAATGAACAAATATATTAATTGATTTTGAAATATTCCTTTTGATATATTTTTTTATTTCAATGAATCTTCTGAAATGTGGATAGGTGCTCAGATCATCATTTTCAAATTGATGGAATTTTTAATGTCATTAAAATTATAACTGTGAACATTATATACAAAGTTTATGATATAATATTAACATAAAAGAATCAAAACCCTTAACTGTTTATATACTATGATTACCACTTATAAGGTACTACTCAGTTTGTGTATTTGTATGTGTGTGTGTGAGTGTGTAGACAGGCACTAGGAAAAACATAACATAAATGGGAATTTAATTTAATTTGTTCAGTTTCTAGGGGTTTCGGTTCATGGTTTCTTCTTATTTCAATTTACTGTAATATTATTTATTCTATAATAAAAATATCAAACTAAATTAAATGCCACAGGAAAGAGATGCCACAATCTTCTTGGGTGATGTAACATGAAAAAGATATTTTACCCTGACAATAAGAAAAACCTTCTAGTATCCAATCTAAAGCCTTTCTTTGTCATTTTTGTTTAAGTTGCCTTCCCATTCATGACCTTTACAACTGGCCTTGCCATATTGACCCTACCACCCTTTCTGATAATTCAATATTACGTGCTTAGGTAATCATTATACCTATTCACTAAAGAAATTTTAAATCAATATTCCTAGGTATTGTGCTAAAATCTGGGGATACAAAGATAAATAAGAGTCTGTATGATTTTAAGATTATAGCCTAGTGATTCTTCAATGGAAATTCAGAAGGGTCCTACAGTCTTTCTCTGTGTATTTGCTGCCTTTTAGAAACTCTCCCCAACCTTCACTATGTCTATTCTCGTAGATCTAATTATAATTAATGAAAGTCTAATTTTGTAATTTCCAAGGAAAAAGTGCACAGCAAAGATAAGACGAGCAGGGAAAGGGAGGGGGGGGACTAAAAGAACAAAAAAATGGAGAAATAAAAGCAATAATAGAAATTATTTTAATAAGTCAAGGCATAGAGGGAAAATTGAGAGAAAGAGTATCTTTCTTGGTCAAATATGATCAAAACAATGAAAACTCACCATATATGCCTTATCACATTGCAAATTATATACTCTCATTTTATTTCCACATTCTTATGAATGTTTCTACTTACTTTGTGGAGTCATTCACTTGTTTCTGTATATTGCTTTGTGTCATTATTTCTATGGCCACCTATGTGCTATATGAGAAAGTCCAATACATTATGTTTAAAGGAAGAGTAAAAGGTGGTTTTGATTGAGAGGTTAAGGGGCTTTTCTATATTAAGGTTCACAATTTTATCTCATAAATTTTATGATATCTATTTTGGCTCCCACAGAAGTGTTATCTCTAACTTAACTAAGTTCTCCATCAATGAGGCTTCCAGAAAATTAAGCTATTGCAATAGACAAGGGATTGATGTACTTTTAATGGAATTTCCTTGTGGATTTATGCCTCTACCATAAGCTCAGTTGGTTAAAGAGCATCTCTATCCATTCAGTTCCTCATGCCAGAAACCTGGGAGTCATTCTTGACAACTGCCTCTCTCTCCATCCCTCTATCCTATACATCACAGGTCTTATTGATCCTACTTTCAAAATGGATCTTGATTCCTTCCAGTGCTCTTTGTTTCCACTGTCAGCATTCTAATACTGACTTAGACCTTGATCATCTCACACATGGATCACTGAAATCACTTCCTAATTACACTTCGAGCTGTCTCTCTTGATCCCTTCAATCCATTTTCCATGCAACCATAATGGCAGTGTCTTTAAAAGCTCGAATTTAACCACATGGCTTCTCTGCTTAAATCTCTTCAATGACCTCCTGAAACAAAACCCTAAATCTTTACAATCCTCTCCATGAAATGGTCTCTGTTAATCCTACTGCTCTTCTTTTGGTGAGTAAAAGAGCTCTTTTCTGCTTCAGCATTTTGTATATATCCTTTTCTTCCATTTTATTACTTGACTAAATGCAATGTATGAGTCAGACTTCTGATTAACTGTCATACCTCAGAGAAGTATTATTGGACTCTCTCCCACTTCCAAAGGTTCCCACATGGTAAGTATGTTATAGTTAGCTATTTTTGTTGTTATTTGTTTAATGGCTATCTCTCCCACAAAACCTTAAGATGCACGAGAGCACAGATCAGATACATTTTGTTTGTTACTGTATTTTCAGTACCTAGAATGGTGCCCCACTTAAAGTAGTTGCTCAGAAAAATATTTTGGTGAGTAAATGAATAATGGCCATCCTTGGCCTGGCAGAAGTAGCAATGGCAAATTAGGCCTGGTCTGTAAGCCATCAGTCAGTTCAGTCTAACAGAAACTGTCCTGGATGTCTCTTTCTCAAGCTGTTTTGAATATTTACCTAGTCAGAACCATGGTCATTCTGGTCACAAAAAGTTTTTCTGAAATTAGAAGAAAGTTCCTCAAACAATCTGGAGAAGTAAACTTAGCATTTCAGCATCAAAATAAGGAAAGTGACCCAATCCAATAAAGTAGCAGATGCCTGTTCTTGTCTTTTAATTCAAAAGACAGCATGCATGGGTAATATATAATAAGCATTCATCAGTGTGCTAATAGTGTTTGAAATTCTATTAGGTGACATGATGAGAAAGCTCAAGATAGATGGAGTTGTTATATATATGGTGTCTTGACTGTGCCTGCCAGAGCCTTTAAAGTCAGTTTAGTGGTCTATTAATGTGTCCATTACAAACCCAATTTCTTACCTTAGTCATTTTAAATCTCATCTGTCTAATAACTTAGTATATGTTATTAGCCCAAATTCAAACATTTTATATCAGCTATAATTCTTAGTTGTTAAACCGGTTTTGACTTATTGGTGCCACATTAAAACCTTAATAGGTAGAAGAGTTGGCTATCATAACAATTTGGAGTAAGAGAAGTCAGGAGTGAGCGCTGTTTCCAGATACCTGAAGAGCTATGAATGAGTCCCCTTTGCTTTCTACTGCATCTTCCCACCCCTGATGATTTTGTATTCTCCAAGTTTCCCAAGCCAGTCCTAATTGGATCCAAACAGGAGCCATTAAACCTGGCATGGCTCTAGGGAAACACCTTCCAGAGTTTCATAGGGGAATTTTTCCCCAGGAGCAACCAGTCAATGGTACAAAATGTTCTTGCTTCAGAGGGATAGGCCTGAGGCCATCCTCAGGGAGAAAATTGATTCGCCAAGACTTCTGAGTACTCTGCGGCCCTGTGGCATTTCAAACTCTTCTTTACATTTTAACCTTATGCATGAAAATCCACCCTCCACCAATTTGTATGTCTTTTCTATTTCTTAGCAGCACCCTAAGCGTCACACCCTGGATTGCAAAGTCAGCTCCCCCACCCCTTAAAATGGACTCCTAGGAACAGGTCTTGAATTGTAATCCTGCAGCCAAAAGTCAGTCAGGCCAACATGTGTCGAAAGTGCTACAGGATCAGATATCTACATTCCTGGACTCTTGAAACTGTTTATCCTCCTTGCCTACCTGCAAAGTCTCTGGTACATCCTGTGTGTCTTTGAGTGCTTCTCCCCTCTCTAACTGAGAGAAGCAAAGCCTTCTGGGGTCCAATAAAGCTGCTTTAGGAAGGCAAGAAACAGATGGAAAGTAAATGGGTTCAAGTGCTCCAGGGACCCAAGTGCTGCAGCAGAAGGCAGAAACAGAGCATCTAAACAGCAAAAGAGTATTTGATTTTTGTCTTTTAAATTTTGCGTTGGGGCAGAGAAAGCATCATGGTGAAGAATCAGAGGTTCTGTCCTTCGTGCAAATGACACATAGACTGGATTCTGGTTAAAGCCAATTGCTCACTACATTCTAGAGAAAATTTACTGACGGCTCTGTGTGCAAGGTGAAATGTACGTTCTAAATTTGATTCCTGGCAAAGCAATTTTTCTCCTACTTTGAGAACTATTTCACTGGGGGAAGAGTATCTTTGAAAGACTAATGAGTTTGAAGTCAGACTTGGATTCTGATCCTGAATTCAACACGTGCTATCTGTCTGATCCTGGCTAAGTCACTTAACACCCCAGAGTCTCGGTTTTCTCAATTCTAAAATAGCGATAATAAAACCTGTAGTGGAGAGCTTTTGGAAGTAAATAGATATAAAAGTAAATAGATATACGTGGCAAACTGTTACTATAACGAGGGCAAAGCACACTTAATGTCTGTAGTTCCCTGCCCCATGCTCTCAGTTAAATGATTGATATTCTCTGTGATATCAACCCCCTTCACCACCCCCTTTTCATAATTCTCACCAATTGCTAAGTAAAAGTTGCTTTAGATACCACTCCCAGGCCCTTATCCCTTGTTCTCCTTTATGTCCTTGCAGCTTTAATCCATGAGGCCAATATAATTTAGAGTACAGGGAAAATCCAACCAGCAATATGGCATAAGGTGAGCTCATAAATTTGGGAGAATGAATTTTGCCAAGAAGTCAAGAGCCTTAGTAAATGGTGTTCTTGCCAAAATATGCTGCTTTCCAGGAAGCAATTAATGATAGATAGTGATTACTGAGTTCTCACTTTGGGCTAGGTACTTTTTTAAGTTCTTCTCTTGAATGTAATAATTTAATCTCCTCCCCTCCCCAAATGCTAGGAGGAAGATCCTATTTTTACTCTCATTTTGCAGATGAAGAAACTACAACACAGAGAGATTGAGTGACTTGTCCACAATCACACTGATAAAAAAGAGAGACCTGGCAAGTTGACCAAGGTTAACTGTCTCCAGAGCTCAGGTACTTGACCACTAGGAAGTGCTGTCACTTGAAACAAAGAGAGCAGACTTGTCCTGTTCACCTGGACATTCTAGCTAAGTATAAATCTAGCCTCATGCAGAGCAACAGGCCCAGTATAGTTTTACTGATATACTCTCTGCACTATAACTTGTATACAATGGCTTGGGGTGACCAGGAGCATATCTGCTGAGGTTTATTGCCTGGCAGTCTAAGATTTATAAACTACATATGGTGGTGGTATGTTTTTAACATGCCCCTCATGTATATTTTCTCAGTGAGATAGCTAGTTTCTCAAAGGTTTGTGTACAGCATTTAATTTCTCTTGCATATCCCTTATTCATAAAACTTTGGGGATCAGTAAGTGGTTTTGTTTGATTTTCAGCAGCTCTGCACGGTGGTCACAATGTTCATATTTGCAAAATGTAAAAAGGCTAGTTCTGTGGTTCAGCTGCTTAAGGATTTTATTCCAGGTTCTGGGACTTTACCCTTAGTCTGGTTTTATGGGACAGCAAACCAATAGACATTCAATGTACATTTATTTATGTATGTATGCATTTATGTATTTATTTTTATTGAAGTATAATTGATCTACAATCAGTGCACATTTCTTGAGTGTTCACCATCAGAAAAGGCCAGCTCTAGGTACTGTAGGGTACAAAGGCAAATAAGACACTGATCTTCAGGAACTCACAGTATAGTGGAAATTAAGTTAAACAATATGTCACTAGGGGGGTGGAAAATCACGTGGAAGAATCTGGAATGGCTCCTTGGAGAAAATAGGATTTAACTGAACTTTGCAAAAAGCAATAGAATTGAGAACAATATAGAGAGCAAAGAAATTCCAAGAATTTTCACCCTTGCAGGTGAACAGGGGTAGAAATTTCCGCCTAAGTTGATGCACCCATTATAAGAGAAAGTTTTTTCCTATTTCTGTCCTAGGACTTTAACCAGGATAATTTGTTCTTCCAAAAAAAATTCTGTAGTATTTAAGAAAAGAAGAACGGGCCATCTCACGATTTATCAATACTTGGAATGAAGATAGGGAGGACTAAATTATTAAATCCTTTGTATGTGTGAAACAGAATGCTAAATGCTTTAAAAGTTGTATTATTTAATCCTCACATAAGTTACAAATGAGGAAACTGAGTCTTAGAAAGAAAAAAAGTAACTTTCTCATCATCATGCATATAGTAAGTGGCAGAGCAGAAATTCAAACCCAGGTCTGTTTGACTCCAAAGTCCACACACTAATAAAAAATATACCTCATTCTGTCAAATTATCTGAGCCTCATCTTGCTATGGGTTCTTGTTTATTCTTCTCTGTGAACACTGCATTTATAGAAAAATTTAAAAAATGCCTAAGTTCACTTTTATTCAATGTGCATCAAAGTTTCACATTAACTGCCTATTTTTCTTTTCTTTTTCACCCAGAAGTTTTTTTTTAGCTAAAACTTTTCAACCTTCTGTGATCTCTTTATAATTCCCTTTAGGATGCATAATTGTGCTCGATCCATTTGTTAGAGGCTTTTGAAGTGTTAAAAAAAACTACATTAAAATTATTTTTTTTCAGGTTTTATGTTAATGAACATAGGTGCTATTCAGAGCAAAGTCAGGGTGTCAAGGAAACTTTAGTTAAAGTTATTCATACATAAACTAAAAAAGGAAACATCTTTAGTGGAGGAAAAATACATTTACTGAGTAAGTACGGCACACAATTCCTCCTTTCAAAAATGTCAGCTCTTATTGAACCTCCATTCTAGATATCTTACAATTACTTTGTCAACAGAAGGTAGAGTAGTGATGGATGACGCACTGGTTCTTGAAACCAAACTTTCTGCGAGTTACTTAGGCTGAAACTAAGTGCTTTTACATTCCAGTCTTATTGATGATAGTGGTTTTATATTTATCACCCTGTCATTTCAGTTGACTGTATCAGGCTCTTCCCTGTAAGAATATGGACACTAATGGAGGTGTGTCCTTAGTGCTGGGAAGGGTCACAGATTCATTCTGCTAACACAGTCAGGGCACAGACTTCCCATGGAAGCTCGGAGGCAGCTTTTCCCATTTCAAAAAGAGATCAGCAAAAAGTGCCTTAAAAGGCATTTGGCAATTGTCTTCTTACTAGCTCTCTTTTGACCATGACCCATTCTTGTGGCACTGCACACAGAGACGTTTGGCTCTCACTAATGGCGCGTTATTATTTTGCAGGCTCTCCTACAATAGGAAGAATTCTACCAGGACCTTGGCAAGTCCAGGACCTGATTGCAGCACTTTATTTATAAGAAATTCTGTCAAGAATCAATAATAGTCTTGGGTCTCAAGTTCTTTCTTTAATAATACTTTGATATGATTTGTCACAAGCTAGCCCAGGTACCCACCAGATTTTATTACTTACCTTGCAGCACAGTGTCTTATCTTTGAGTCATGAGATCAGCCATGGGGAGACCTTTAAAAGGCTGTATTCTTTACTGTTTGGTTATTACAGGAAGTCTGTATGACTCAATAATACCTTTTATAGGGTGTGCTGTCACATCTTCTCACAGATGTTTAACCCCAATGTAGATATACTGGAGGCCCGGAGGCCATTTTAGTGATATGGACATTGTTTTTCATGATTGGATGCCTGATGTATCAATAGCAGGGAAAACAGAACTATACAAAAAAGCACAATGAAAACAAAACCAAAAACACTACCACCTTAAGGAAAAATGTTGACTGATTTCCCCAGCCTGACTTTTCTGACTAGAGCTCAAACTAACTGTCCATTTTGAGAGAGATTTTGTTTAGAGTCCAGAGTGTTAGGTTTTTATTACCTGAAAGCAGCAGAAATTTAGAGGTCAATTTAGATTCCTTCCCTGTGTGTGATCAGCTCCTTGGGTTTCACCATACATCTCAATAAATGCGATCCTCCTACAGCAGTAGCGCGCTGTACAGGAATAGCCGCAAATATATTTTGTACTGCTCAGCCACGGAATTCATACTGTTACAGCTAATGCCTGTTTGTAAATGCTTGTATCATTACATGTTGTATTTACAAAACTGTATATTGTCAGCCTAGGGTTTCGTCTCTCCAATCTGTTTTTTCTTCCTTGAAGGAAAAGAGCAGAAAATGTACTAATACTCACTGTAGACAAAACACACACATACACACACACTCAAACACACTCACAAGCAGACACACACACAAACCAGGATTTCAAAACGGCAATCATTTTGAATTTTGAAATTAGAGCAAATGAGGGAGAAACACTCCTTGGAAAGTTATTATTTTAAATCTTTCATCTGTCTCCAAATTGGTACTAATTTTCAATGTAGATTTAAGAAAATTGTTGGTATGTGAGCAAACATTTTATTCAAAAGTTTTCTGTTTTGTTCCCGCGGCTGCTGCAGTTGTTGCCCAAGGGGAGTATCCTTACCAGGCCAGCTGGTTTCTCTAGTAGTTCGGATCCTGGCTGACCACGTACAGGGCCTGAGCAGTGACGCTCTGCCTGGGTTCAGCCTGGAGCACACTGTCACTGCCCAGAGGACATCCCGGCTTTATTTCCTTGAATAGTCCAGATAAGAAGAGGCAGCAGACCCAGGAGGCCACAGTGGCTCCAGCTGCTGGCTATGGCTGTGATGCGCTGCCCTGCAAACTTTGCCTCTCTCCTCTCTCTAGATCGGCATGCTTTTCAGTGCAGACTCAGGACACTTCCCGACTCCTGTTCACATGCCTTCCTCAAACTGGGCTTATGCTGAAGCTAAGGCCAGCTGATGGGTGACACGTCTCTGCTCCCGGCACTGCCCTCCTCCTCAGCTTCCCCAATACTGAGAAGTGGTAAGAATGTGCAGTAAATTGCCTTGGACTTGACCCAAGAACCCTTGGTTACCTGTAGGACTGTGTCCAAGGGCAAGGAAAAGGAATCTATATTCGCTAAATACCTACCGTGTGCCAAAATCTGAGCTAGGCTCTCCATATACATTATAGCTCCTTTAATGCTCATATCATGCCCTCTGTGACAACAGATGAGCAGCCCTACATCCAGAGAGTAGGGAGTTTGCTGCCATGCAAATGAGAGTGTGGGAACTGGCCTACGGAGTGAAGGGTGTCAGATTCTAAAATTCATACTTTCTCTACTCAAAACCATGCCACCAAATTGCCAAACTATGCAACTAGGCTCTTCCATGTTACCATCCACGTACCACTGTCCCTTGGGGATTCTCATAAGCCTACTTTCCAGCCCATTCCCCACATCATCCATGCCCTCTCTTCCTATCCAAATCCCAGCTCAGTCCTACGTCTCTATGAACGCTTCTTCAATGAACTTATTCAGGCCTTTGCTACTTTTCCAAACTTTTTATTTTGCAATAATTATAGATTCACATGTGATTGTAAGACCTAATGCAGAGAGATCCTCTATACTCTTCACCCAGTTTCCGTCAGTTGTTTAACTATAATACAGTATCACAAACGGGATACTGACGCTGTTGCATTTCACCAGGCTTATTTAGATTTCACCAGTTTTACATGCATTCATTTGTGTGTGAGTGTATGTATTTAGTTCTAGGCAATTTTATCACATGGGTAGATTCATGGGATTATCACCACAATTAAGATACAGAACAGTTCCATCACAGGGTCCCTTGTGCTGCTGTCATATAATCACAGCCACCTCCCTACCTACCCTTACCAGCTCCTGGCAATCACTAGTCTGTTCTCCACTTCTACGTTGTTGTCATTTCAAGAATGTTATGTAAATGAAATCGTACAGTATATAACCTTTTGAGAGTAAACCTATTCAGTTTTGAAATTTCTACTTTTGACTGGAGTATATTTTGTGTGGAATCATTTATTTATTCAAAAATAATTGCAGGGGGCTTCCCTGGTGGCACAGTGGTTGAGAGTCTGCCTGCCGATGCAGGGGACACGGGTTCGTGCCCTGGTCCGGGAAGATCCCACGTGCCGTGGAGCGGCTGGGCCTGTGAGCCATGGCCGCTGAGCCTACGCGTCCGGAGCCTGTGCTCCACAACTGGAGAGGCCACAACAGTGAGAGGCCCACGTACCGAAAAAATAATAATAATAAATAATTGCAGGTCCCCTACAACATGCCAGGCACTTTGCGATACTAGACATACAACAATGAACCACACTGACAAACAGCCCTGTACCATATATTTGGTTCCTTATTTGTAGTGAAGTATACTGTTCGTAAGGTATATTTCTGCTCTAAACTTTTATCTTATCAATAGATCTTATGCTCCCTGACAGCAGAGAGCTCATCACACAATTCTTCTGATTTTACATGAAAGGCCTAGAGCTGCAAACCTTTACTGAGCACGTAGAACTTAGACTTATGGTGCAGGGAGGAATCTGTGGAGATCATCTGGTCTGTTCTATGAAAAGAGCTTTAAGGGAAGTGACATTATTGCTCTTTTAACACATGGGAAGGGCCTTGCACTAAACAATGACATGTAAAATAATTTAAACATATCAGTTCCTTACACAATCCCTTCAGCCCTCAACACCTCTCACTCAGAGAGCTCACGCTGTCACACTCCCAACAGTGTAAGCTCGGCGTCTTCAATTTGCTATCGGCCTGTGCAACAGATGCACACCATCTTCTGAGTAAGATCTGCACATCACAAGAGAACAAGGCTCATCATTGTGCAAATGGCAGGCTTGTTTTACTCATGCATCATCCTTAGCTGTATCAAAACCAGGCTCCCTTTGTGACCACTGTTCAGTTCTTCTCGGTGCAGAGGGTAAAAGAACAAGTTCTTCCCTTCCTCTTAACCATGGAGATTCTGTGAGGACCTTCAGCAGGTCTTGTGATGATTCCTTCAATCTGGTGGAGAGGTGAGAAAAATGAACTCAGTAAGTTTTGTAAAGGTTGATTGGCTTCCAGAATTGGTCACCAGCAAGTCCAAGTGTACAGGAAACAAATTTCTAATGTGGAATGTGACGGTTATTATAGTCCTGTAGATTCCTGTTGAGCAATAAACCAAGAAGAGTGAGTTCTATTGTAAGCTGTTGTGTCAAAAATTTTGTGATTACAGAATTGAATTTCCCAGAAGTACATAATTGTTTAAATTGAGTTATTTTCCTCCTCCCCAATTACAAGTCTACTGTCTCTTTATTATATAACAATTGTTGACAAAGAATGTAAAGTTAAAAACCTCTTTGAAGGATGTTGTATTCAGTTTTCTGTGTAAGAGAACTTCTGAAACCCCCAGGATACATAGTAAATTGATTCCAAAATATGACCTTTGTCCTCATAGGATGCTCAGGAGGAGAATGCAGTTTTTATCTCAGCATCTTCAGAACACTGACTTGGCACAATAATCCATTTGCTGACCCTAAAATGATAGAATGAATCCTTATAGCAAATGATACATTGGAAAGATGAGAACTGAAGTACTCCATGAACTTGAAAAATGCCTTTATTCAATATGTCATCTGTTCAGAGGATTGAGTTGTTGGCACCAGATGAAGCAGATAAGCTTGCTGGCAACGTGAAACATGTGGACTTTTTTATCTGGCTCTTGATGAATTAGCTGACCTTGCTGGTGCTGCCCAATGTGCATCTTTCTTAGGTTTTGTGTTTTAGGAATCACAGTTTCGTTGGAGGTGAAGTGATCTAGATTTGGCAATAAAACATTTTCATGACCACTAGTGCAAAGAGGAAATTTTAGTACAACAAAATGGACTTATCCCATGATTCATTTGGGCATAGTTTCAGAAGACAACCAATCCTGAACTAGCCATCATCTTCCACACCTAACACTTTCACCATCTGTCCATCATTTGGGGAATCGAGTATAGAACCTATCAGAAAGTAGACTGCTCTATGGTGAAAGTCTACTTACACTTCACAAGTTGCTTCAATCTGCTGTCTTTGGTTGTGATTGGGAAGGAATAAGCCATCTCTGTCATGACTGTGGGGGGATATTCCATTTTGTTAATTGACACGATTCATGAGTCAGATGAAAATATATTACTTTTTTTTTTGCAATTTACATGAAGTACAATGAAGAAATGGTGCTCATTAATGAATTATTTAGCTCCCATAGGTTCTGGAAAGATTTGGGGAAGTAAGAATTTCCAGAACAATAAGCAAAACTAAAAAAGTAGTCTGAGATATTTTTTAACAAATTCTTTCAGTTGCTATTTAGAAGACAATAATTATAGCATTCCAGATAATTATCAGAGAAGATTTAATGGGAAAGGTAAAACATTTTTATTCATTAAGTTATCGTAATTTTGTCTTAGAAGGAATTTTAATATTTCTGCCAGGCCCTAGGAGGAAGATACTGAAAGAACAATAAAATGCTTACAAAAGTTATATCTGGAATTTACTGGATTATTACTAATTCAAAAAGAAACTAAATGTCTTTTAAGAATGAGGCAGAAGCCATGTTAACTGACGTTAATGTAGATATGATGAATGAAATTGTCTGAACAGATAACCTTGTATGGAGTTTGTGGAGTGATTATGATGCCATCTCTATGCAGTTGATAGATTGAGAACATGTGACATGATGTGCCATGAGGGGGGAAATAAGCCTAGCAGAGTGGTGTTGCATGCCCTAAAATGGAATAGCAGGGGATTCGCTACTAGAAGTACAGTTTGGATTGCCAAGTTGCTTATTTTCACTCTAAACAATTGTAGGTGAGTCAGAATTTACCATCAGACTTCTGGTGGGTGCACTCTTCATGCCTTGTGATAAACATCCTATATTTCCAGATTCCTTATCAAGTAATTGGTTATGAGTAACCTGAATGAATTTTTCTATCTTTTTTTTTTTTTTTGCGGTCCGCGGGCCTCTCACTGTTGTGGCCTCTCCCGTTGCGGAGCACAGGCTCCAGACACGCAGGCTCAGCGGCCATGGCTCACGGGCCCAGCCACTCTACGGCATGTGGGATCCTCCCGGACCGGGGCACGAACCCGTATCCCCAGCATCGGCAGGCAGACTCTCAACCGCTGTGCCACCAGGGAAGCCCTATCTTTTTTTTTAACTGTACTTTTTTGTATATAAATACTGTGCTAAATACTTCCTATATATTTCTTCCTTCTAGGATCCAAATGATGGCAATATTATTATCACCCTCATTTTTTAAGTGTTGGAACAGAAAGCTAGAAAGAGCCTAAATTCCTGTCATAAATAGGACTGGCCACCTACATCTCCTGTAAAACACAGTTGTGTTAGATTTTTCTTCATATATAGCCAAACTTAATCCTAACTGATATACTGATCCATTAAAATTCCATGGAAAAGGGGAATTGGGGCAATTTTATGTGCTAAGCAATTCATATGTAATAACTCATGTAATTCTGACACCTAAGAAAGGTATTATATTCCCATGTCACAGTTGGCAAAGAGTCTCAAAGAAGTTATCTTACTTTAATGATGAGAACTTTGGAATCCGGAAAGGTTGTCTAACTTCACACAGGTAGTAAATATAGGTAAACCACAGGTCTTTCTGGTTCCAAATTCCATGCTTTTAATTGTACTATATTGCTTTAGAATATAAAAACCAAATTTAAAAGTTCCCTATCTTTACTATCACATGACTACTCCTGGTTGAGAAAGGAAGAGAGAGTAAACAGATAAACCTGTAGCTGCCCATGGAAAGCGAGCTGGCACTATTTGTTAAGTGAAGAATGAATAAATGATGACCTTGTTTTCACTAGTTCTGCTGCAAGCACCTATACCTGACCTAAAACAACTACAACAATGACAGAACTTTTAAAAATACTCAAAACCAAAAATACCCATTGAGAAGATTCAGGATCCCAGGCATAGAAGTAAACTGATGTGATGGGAACTGCAAATTCGGGGATGAAGTGAAAATCCCATACTGAATAGTGAGATCACTCCAATATCAGCTCTACTACTATGACCAAGTCCAGAATGCTAGCAGCAAGAGAGGGAATTGGACGGTGCTTCTCTAGTGAAATTAAACTATTACAGACCTACAGATGACAATAGGTGGTTGGCCCAGTGAAAAAGCCAGCTGGTCACTTGCGCTACAGAGACACTCATTAGTTCACAGCTGCACTAATGTATGGTTTCCCATCAACTCTTTAATGCCTAACTATGAACAGAGAACTAAGAATGATCAGATACTTTAAAAAAGAGAAACAAATAAACAAAAGAACAGAATTGATAAGAAATCTGGACAGTGGAAAGAATGAATATCTTTCACTAATGAATCAACAACTGAATGCTATGAAAAATGGAACAATCTGAGAAAAATAAAGTGTTTTTAAAATTAATGTATGAGAGCCAAATTTTAATAAAAGTGTTAGAAGATGCAGTCAAAAAGTATCCTAGAAAGAACAAAAATAGAAAGAGATGAACAGATGAAATGTTTTGGAACATCTTATGAACCAAAAGTGAGGTCTAACATATACTTAATAGGCATTCTAGAAAGAGAGAACAGAGAAAATAATGGCAAGGAAATTATTTTTAAAATAAGACAGGAAATTAAAAAAAAAAAAAAGACTAAGAATATAAAGTGAAAAGTCCATCTGTGCTCCCAGAAGAATGATTGAACAAAAGACCACACAAAAGTGAACTGTAATGAAATTTTGGAGTACTACCAATAAAGAGATGGCATTAAACTTCTAAACTACAATATTGAAAGAGAGAAGAACAGAAGAATAGCTTTAAGGTTTGGAGGGAAGAAAGATTTCTAAATTCACCTTTTCTCTGGAAGCTACTAGAGGATGGTGCTCCAACAAAACATGGTCATAAAAACCAGATCCAACATTGCAGAAAGGATAAGGTATTTCTTAGGATGACTCAAAAGTAAATACAGGAGACAATTACTATGTCAGGACTAGAAATTGCCAGTCCATATTGAAACCAGAAAAATAGAACTCCAGAGAGCTAGATGAGAAAACATAGTTAGATCTTGTTAGATCTGACTGGTGGGATATTGTATGAAGAGGCACACTTTGGGTGTGAGTCAGTAATTCAGTAGAGAAAAAAAAAAACAAAACCCAAGCAAAAGAAGAAATTATGCAATTATTACTTTTAAAAAATGAGAAGTTATACAATAAATATATGTAAGCAGAGTCAACTACTTGGCTCACCAAGGAAATATATGTGCATAGTAACAGCAATAAAGACTGTGGATATGAGTTTAACTCCAAGTTGACAAAGCTCGATGGCAAGGATCAGGGAAAGAGAGAAAGAAGTTATGTCTCTGTGTGTATGTGTGTGTGTGTGTGTTTAAAAGAGCTAAAATCTTCATTTACCATTATAATAGATCAATGGATAATGTTTAAAATTGATAAATCACCATATAGCTGTGTAGATGTAGACATAATTAAAAACATTGAAAAAGTTGTTGCCCTTGATGGTATGTGAACTGGGTAGCAAGCAGAGGGAATAATCTTAAAAAAATATATATAGTGCTTTTAGTAATGGTTAAATTCTTCAACTGTATACTCATATTGCTTCAATTTTTTAAAAGTTTGTAAAAATTTCCCATCATTGTTACTTGACCACCCCTGAATCTATCAGTTTCCTCTAAAATCAGTATTATGCACACTCAGAGTTCTTAGAAAGGTAAGAATTTATTCCCCCTGTGGTGTTTCCTTTCCAGTTCTGAGCACAGCAAAGACGTTACATAACTCCGAATTTCAACAAACACCTGGAAACCAGGCTGTATGTATTGCTCAGATGAGACCAGACATGAAGAGATTGGTAGTGACAAGTGTTGTCACTTCTCTCTCTGACAGCAGGCAAGTGGCACACTGTATATACAAGGTCTGATACCATGCTCTCGAGATGAAAAAAAAGAAAGGCAAGTGAAAAATAACATTTCAGAAAGAGCTAGCTGGGAAAATAATGACAAATTACACAGGATTTTGCTTTGCTCTTAGCATTTTTTTGTGGTACGCGGGCCTCTCACTGTTATGGCCTCTCCTGTTGCGGAGCACAGGCTCCGGACGCGCAGGCTCAGCGGCCATGGCTCACGGGCCCAGCCGCTCCGCGGCATGTGGGATCTTCCCGGACCGGGGCACGAACCCGCATGCACTGCATCGGTAGGCGGGCCCCCAACCACTGCGCCACCAGGGAAGTCCCCTGCTTGGAACTTTTATAAAGACTCAAGAACTACGAAAGGAGTGTGTAAGCCCTAATTAAGTCTCCTCTTGATCATCTGCCCTGCACACCCAATTCTCAGGCTACATTTTAAAAAGGCATCATATCGTCTTCTAATTCATCTGCTCTTTTTACTGCCTTGCATTTTGTTTAATTTCCCCTTTGTTTTCCTTGAGTAAACGGCAGTTAAAGTGAGTCATTAAGAATTTAAAAAATAATTACAAAATGAAAAAATAGCTCAGATGAATTTTAATTAGAGTCTAATTTAATGGGATTTGAACCCAGCATACTGGAAATCTATGGCAGTAACTTTAGCCATTAAATTACATGGCCTTTGCTTAAACTCAGTGGGAATTTAGAGAGATTATTTTGGCTGCTTGAAGACACCATGTTTTTTCCATTAATGCCAGGGAAATATATTGAGCAACTGAAATATTACTAATAAGAATAAATGTGAAAGTTGTAAATTTCAAACAATGTAAGACCCATAGTTCATACCTGAATTTCCCAATGTGTATGTGACATGTCATTAAGCTTAAAGCTGAAGACACACTGTATTATGTCTGACCTCTTTAAAAAAGGAACCTAAATATTTCCACAATTTGTCATCCTTTGGAATCTAACAATAATAAGGCAGAGAATGTGACAGGATCTGTTTTAAGTTGAGAGAAAGCCCTCATGGAAGCGCTGTGGTCCTGAGCTCAGATGTGAGGCATCGCCATGCCCTCCTAGAATTCCCAGTCCTTTCCACTGTCTTCCAATGGGTTGTTTTTCATCCATAAAATGGGAACAGTGAAATATGCAAATTTGGATGGGAGATTATAAGGTAGATTAATTAAAATCAACACCTCAAACCCTTCCAGGGAGAGTAACGCATGTTAAGTGTGAGGCAGAATTCCCAAAGGGATTTGAACTTATCTCAGAAGTAAGTGATTCCACACTGAACCACTAGGCTGTACAGACTTGAGAAATACCCCTGTGGTTTCATTAGAGCTAAGTCAGCCACTGGAGGGAGCCAATATGACTCTCACAGTGTAGTTGAATATGCTGAACTGGTAGGGAAAGAAATTTTAAAATGGCATGTAAGGATGACAGAATTTGAACAAAATCCCTTTTATTTATTTATGCCAAAATCTGTGTGAATGTAAAATGCCATCTCAATCGTGCTTTATTTATGGTGTGGCTTTTTCTTTGGGGGGAAAAAAAAGAAAAGAAGAAGCATGTTGGCTTGACGTTCTCCTCTGATTGAATCTCCTTCCCACTGGCAAGTGAGTGATGTGGAGAGCTCAGACAACGGAGCAAGCCTCAGCACACGCCGAACCGGGTGTGGGTGTGGGCACGCTCCCTGACTCTGCTTGCCTGCTCTGATCTGGGCAGGTTTGAAAAGGCATTGCTTGTCATTTCATGCAGCTAGAAATCATTCCTGTGCCTCTCCTTGAATAGAGGGATGTGCAATATGTAAAATTCCTAAAGACAATTTTATTTATAGCTGTTGCAAACAATGTTTATACAAAGTTTATTAAATATGTCACCCACATTGATTTATCCCAACCAATCTCTTCAATCACTAATATTTATGTGATAGGTTCAGTTGCAACAATTATTTTATATGCTGTAGAGTATGTTATAACTAGGGATTCACCCTGGCAATTATATGAAAGATAAAATGCTTCCTGAAGACCTCAGGGCAGACCAGGAAGTATATTATTGGACACAAGGTGGTTTTAACTGAATGCCACAGCACTAAATTTAGAGCAAGAAATGTAGAGCATCTTATGCTTAAAAATGAAAGCTAGTTTTATGTCCTTTCTGAATTTTTCTTATTACTGGGATGGTAGTAAGATCCTCTGTACATTTCCTTTCCCACATCCAAAACCTTGGGCCTAGAACCACTTTCCTTGTCATCTCTTTGAATTTCTGTCATCTCTTGCTCCTCGGCAGCATTTATCCAGTGCCCAAAGTGGGCAGGAGAGTCTACTTGGCATTTACAAATACATATGAAAGAAACTAGACACATATTAGTTGCCTGAAAGGAATTGGCATCTGATGTGAGGGGGCTGAAGCACAGCTAACAAAGAAACCAGAATTTTCTAAAGAGCCCAAGGTAACTATTGAAACTATGAGATGATAAACTCAACAAAACAATACAAAAAAAGTTATTTAAAACCACAATTGAATGCAACTTCTTCTGTTTCCTAAGAAAGACTAAAAAGTCCTTTGTTTGGCAAAATTGTCTTGACAGACCCACTTTGGTTTGGAGAGTAGGGCCTTGGGGCATGGTATGAAAGTAGACAGTAAAACAAAGAGGCAGCTCAACTGTTCTGCAAAAGAACTTAGCAGGCTTTGGGGGCTGAAGTTCACTGTAGAAAGGAGAGGGAAGAAGTTTGGGATCTAGGAGGGTGAACAACAGAAAAACAACAATCACTGAGAAATTCTGTGTTCTGCTGAGGCTGGGAAATGACCTCTGAGTGCAGACGTGTCATGTTCAGGTTGGAAAATTTTGCTCTGTTGTAGTGTATGCCTGTGCCTGTTCCCAAGTCAATGTTTTGGGAAGTGGGGAGTCCAAACTGAATTAAATTGTTTCATAAGAGCACATCATGATAATCGATAGACTAAAATAATTTGGTCTTTGGTTGAGGCAGAAATGCAAAACCAGGGGTAACTAGTTTTATCAAGATTCACCCTAACTTCCAGAATCTCTAGGGAGACTGGGAGGAATCCTCATTGAGAGGTGAAAGCTCCTTTTAAAATAATTTAATCTCAGGTGACAGAGTGAACCCTGACCTAAGGATCATGCAACATTTCCCCAGGCAATGAATGGGTTCTTCCAGTTCTGCAGTGGCAGTCTGCTTCTACTCCTTTTTTACCCCCACTATTATGAAAAAAAAAAAACATTAATTTCTCTGCCAGGAGAGATTTTTTTCCACTAACCAAATCTTCCTCTTCAGTTGCTATTGGATTTTATTTTCAGGCTGCTTCATTTCATAGCCTTTTCTAAAGATTAGCAGTATAGGCAATAGAGATCTTTGGGACCATGGGTTGGAAATAATTGTGTAAAACCTATCACTCTCAAGTGGAACCTATTGAACTTACAGAAACTTTGTGGTCACCTCTTTTTAGGAAAGCAATTATCCATGAGCTACATGAATGAATCTATTGATTAACCATTCATTGAGTGATCCTGGAACCAGGCTACAAGCTAGACAAAAGACTTGAGAAAGACCTCCATCTACAGTGAGTTTGCATCTTCATGAGGAGGGAAATGAATTCCTCTAAGGAGAACTGTCAAAGCAGTATGGACTGATTCTCATCTTTTTTTGGTCTAATTTATCATTTAATGAAAAGAGGAAAGGTTTGACTTCATCTTGATAGTAGGAATTTGGGCTTTGTCTCATATGTCCATAAAACAGGATTATCTGTTAGGAAAAGTTCACAGAACCTAAGAAATTAGACCCTCACTGCGGTTGCTAAAGGATAGGTTGTAATCAGTATTAAGCTGGTATCCAGAAAAAAATATATAGCCAACTTAAGGGCTTCATAGTTTTACATGGTATGATGCTATACTATTCTTTTATACTCTTCCTATGGGAATCTTGGTTTACAACTCTTGACAAAGAAAGCTCATTCACTAGAGTTCCACAAAAATATAGGATAATGTTGCTGACAGTAAGATTCCCCAAATTTTTGTGCCCTATGAGACCATGACGCAGAGTGTCTGGGGCCTGCTTTATATATTCCCTCCAAATCCCAAGTTCCATTGAATTGCCAACCGCATTGCTATCTGATTGCCACGATTCCTTGATATATGAAATCATGGTGGAATTTCCTTGGAATGATATATCTTAAGCAGGGATATAGCATTCAATGATTTCCAGATGCCTTAACAATGATGGTCCACTGCGTAAGGAGTTACCACAGATTATCTCCCCTTTGATTTGTCACAGTTCTGTATGGAGTTTATTACTAAGAGAAATATTAACCTAGCCTTCTACAGCAGCTTATTTCTGAAATCTTTAGACAATATTACAAAAAAAGAAGGCTGTTATTCCTTTTACTGACATGGGAATGGTCAGTGACTTTTGCCAAGCTCCCAGGAAAAATCAAGTAAAAAACCACAGTCCTTCTGAAGTGCCTTGTGTCCTAAGCATGGAAAAATTATCCAGTGTTCTAGAGACTACTCCTCCTTCCCGTGAACACAGTGGGCAGGTACTGTCAACAGCCTTACACTGAGCAGGGCAGAGCAGAGCTCCTTCTGTCTGCCATCTACCTTGGCCTTCACGCTGCTGCCACACATGCGATCTTGGATTCTGCACCACAGACCTATACAAAACTAATTGTTCATGTGATTTTCTTTCTGAGCCACTGCAGATGTCCCTTTCTGTAACAATTTAATTAACACTTTAAAATAATGATGCATTAATTAATGCCAAATTACAATGAAAATCCTGGAGAATTACACTTTATATCAACATTAATGCAAAATGAGTTCCTCCTGGATAATTTTTCTTACAATGAATACAAAAAGAGATAATACTAATTAGGCCATCAATTTAAATTTACCATAATTTCAACCCACGTCATTTATCTGTTTCCCAGCACAAAACAATTCCTGTCTACCACACGTTTGTACTGCGATAGGGATGTCTGTGTAGCAACCAGACCAGGGTCAACTTTAGGGTATTGTGAGATACCTGAATGTTGTACCTCAGTTATTGAAAACAGGGTATGTGTGTGTGTGTGTGAGAGAGAGAGAGAGACAGAGAGACAGAGAGAAAGAGAGAAATCCAACTCTTTAGTAATATAAAATGCCCTGACTTGAATAAAGTTACGTGCTCGATCTTATCATATGCATGGCATAAGTCATCAGGCTGTCTATGAAACCGCATATAATTCAGTCTATGTTTCACTTTCAGGGTCATGACCCAGGAGTTAGAAGAACTGTACTATCGCAGGGCCATTTATTCCTGAGCAGACCTAAATCATCTCTTCCCATGTACAAAAGTGATACCATCAACACCTGTTACATTTTGTTTTCTTTGCTTCTAATAATCAGAGGCTCCTTTCAGCATGAGGAAGAGAGCAGACTCCAACGGTTAACTTTACAACAATCACTAAAGGAAAACATGGCAGTGGCTCCTCCGTTTCATCTCTTTTCTTTCTTCAGTGACCCTTCACGCTTGCCTTTCATGATGAGACTCACTTCCTATCTAGAACTTGGGGATCTGTAGACCACTGTGCTTCTAAGTCAAAACACCCCAACTAAATATTTTCATAAAAATCTTAAATATTTTATTCTTATGGAAAGCATTCAACAGTAAGAGGGCTCATTGGGGCACATTCCTTCAGGGCTTAATCTTAAATTATACTCTCTTTTTGACAAGGAGCCTCTAAGATGATAGAATTCCCACCTCTCATATTTGGGAATTCTAACATATACTTTGCTAAAGTGCAGTGAAAACATATTTAATAAAATGGCCAATTATAATGCAGAAGTAGGTATGGAAATTTGCCAACAAAACCAATAATCTTCCAATAATAAGAATCTCTACCTTCAGAAGGGATAACTTCTGAATGCGGTTGCAGTCCTTGTACCTTTGGGGCACTTTCCTGGATGTGTACTTACTCCTTTTAGCAATTTGAGTTATCACAATGCCCCCCTTGAAGATCACTTTTCCCTTTTATTAAATGACAAAAAAATTTGGCTCTCTATAGTTTGGTTTTCCCATGTTCTAAATCAGCAATGGAAATTTCTGCTTGCCCAGGTGTTCTCAAAGAAAGTAGGCAATGGGCCTAAATGAAGTCTGGCAGAAAGAAATTAATTTTAAAAAATCAATAAGCTCTGCCTTTGTTTTTATGCAGCTTTAGGGGAATACATATCAGTGACATTTACCTTGGACTACGTCTCCATGGCTGAAATAACAAGAGCATGCCAGAGCAGATCAGGGGGCATGGGTGATCCATTCCACCTCCTCCGCCTGGTTGACGGCCAGGCGGTAGAAGATGAAGACAGTTGAAAACTCGACCTTGTAGGACTACTTGGTATCATACAGTCCTCTTTCAACCATATGTATCTACCGGAGGCATCAAAATGATGTAATTCAACATGTGTTCCTTGTCTGCATCTATAGAGTTTTTCATGAAGATGGTAAAATCCACTGAGCTAGTTCATCATATATGTCATTAATTATACGTTTGAAATTTCTTAAGGTAATTCCAGAAATTAAATAGCACATTTTCATAGCTTAGCTCAGTATCTCAATGTTTGTTTGTTTGTTTGCCTCTTACATTACTTATATCCTCTCCTTACTCCATTCCCCTATCAGGAAATACTAGTAAAATCTATGGAAATTTAGGAGCATTCTGAAATGGAACTGTTTTACAAAGATTGTGTCACGTTGCTGTCAGAAGAATGTTTTCAAGTCTGTTCTTTTAACAGTCTCTTAGCAAGGTTATTATACAAGGAAATTATTTAGGCTATTTCTCAGTTGACATAATTTAATCTTCATTTTAGGTTTATTTTGAAATAACTGAATAGTGAAGGTGACGCCTCTCAAATGCTAGATTACATTAGGTTAGAAATAGTGACCTGACAAAGAAAAAAATGAGCCTCCTTATTAAATAATCTTCCTGATTTTCTTCACCCACATTTATCAAAACAGAATGAGCAGGAACCATAAGATCCTAGTGGTTAAGCCTCAACTTAACCTCATGGGTAGGAACCTGTTTGCCCCAAGTCTTTTTTCCCTCTGGGATTTTTCCTTTGATGCTTTGATTCTTAACTCTGGAATTAGATAGGATTTCAAATCCCAGCTCTTCCCTCTGCAAGCTACCTACCCTCTCTAAGCTTCAGCTTTCTCATCTACAAGGTGGAGATGATAATACGAGTGGTTTTGAAGACTGAACGAAAGTGCTTAAACAGTGTTTTGCACCTTTAGTTCAGGTTCTGTTGGTTGAAAATTCATTCATTGGTTCTGCAAACATTGATCACCTTTTGTTGCCAGTCATAAGCCTCTGGCAATAATAAGATAATTAAGATAAATTCTCTATCCAAAAGAACTTCACAGTCTAGGTGCCCATCCAGGTACAAAAGTAAATAATTAAAATATACTGTGTTATAATGGAGGTATGAACAAAATACTATACAGTAACAGAGAAAAGGAGAGATTAACTTTTGGGAATTTGGGGAGGGATCCACATAATAGGTAATATTTGAGTTAGAGCCCAACAAAGAATAAAGGCAACACCGTTCTAAGAAACAAAGACAGATGTAGGAAAGAAGTGGGTTCATCATGTGACAAGCTATCTCCTGTGATTAGATATGGATATGGACATACATGGGTTCATAACAGCCTGTTTGTGAGGACAGAAAGTTGTTTAAGCAAGTTTGGATGTAAATTATCAAAAATATGTATTTTCCTACGTATAACTCTGGACAGTTTGGTAAACATAACCAAAGTCTTAAATTTTTAGGTACACTATGCCACAGCATTCGTATTTCTAAGAATTTATTCTAAGGGAATTGGCATGAAATAAGAATAAAATTTTGACATGAGCTTCTGGTTCTCACCAAGAAGGCAAACTAGAAGGGCTGTTGGATCTACCTGCCTCAAATCAATCCTAGAGACATTAAGAAAAAATGAGAAACAGACTCTAGGACAAACAGTACCACAAAACTGAGAAAACAATGGGACCACAAAGGATGGTTGACTTTTGAATGTGTGGTAGTGGCTGGACGCATGAAGGGATGACAACTGGAGACACAGGGTGTAACTGGATATGGCAATGAACACATGAACTGGACAAGAAAGGTTTAATTTTTGTTCTCTTTCCCCCCATTGTCTTAGGACCACTAATTCCTGCTATTTTGCTAGTGACCCACACTCTGGGTGTTTGGGTCTGTGGGATAGGATCAAAGTAGCATAGCAAAAATCCCTGAGGGCATGAATAATTGGGGTGAATAATTGGGGTTCCTACCCATCAGCTGTCTTCTGGTACCCACTGGTTCACCCCTCCCCTCTGAACTCCACAGCTGGTGGGCTACCATGCAGGGAGTCTGCCTCCTGACACTGTTGCTTGGCAGCAAGACTTTCCCAGAGGAGCTGTCTAGTGGAATTGCAGAAATAGGGTGTGGTCAAGAATTATTACATGTTGGCTTAGGTCTCTGCTCTGGCTCATACTTCCTTCTCCTTGTACTTGCTGGTCTGACCAAACTAGGACTTTGGTCCTTGGGCTTTTCCACTGCACAGTCTACCAGACAGAGAGCAGCTGGCACTCATAAGAAAATATGGACTCATGGACTGAGACAGTGAGCCTACTATGGCATTTAACTTCCTAACAGAACACACACCAAACTGGGCAACATACGTCTTCTGAGCGTAAACTTTTAGAATAGATGGATGAATAATCTAAAATAAATATGATTAAAATACTTACATAATTGGGAAATAGAACCAGGAATGAGTTAAAAGATCAGAATGAGAAACTCTCCCAAAAAGCAGGAGGTAGGATGAGGAGGTAGAACATAGAAAAGCTAAGAGTTACACAGAGTCTAGAAATAGAAGTGCAGTTATCTAGATACAAGAACTCTCAGGGGAAAAGAAGAAAAATAGAATGAAATAGTTAAAGAAATAACGAAGAAAAGTGTCCCACTATTTTTGAAAACTGAAAGACCTTAGAATGAGATAGGCTTATAGAGCACCAAACAAGAAAAATAAGGAAAGCCTCACATAGGGAATATCAAAGACAAGGAGTAAACTCCACTACCTTCCAGAAAGAAAGAGCAGTTCACCTACAAGGAAGGAAGAATGAGATCGATATCAGATTTCTCCACAGCAACATTGAATGGAAGAAAAATTAATGTGTTTAAGTATTAAAAGAAAATATTTAATTACAAAGATGTTTACTGTGGCATTGCTTGTAATAGTGAAATATTGGAAGTGTCCTGAATGTCCATACAATGGCACACCATGCAGCCACTTAAAATTATGTTGCAGAAAAATGCTTTAAAACTTAAGAAGGTATTTGCAATGAATATATTGCTCTGTGAATAAAAGAGATTACACACATGTATAGGATGATTCCAGAAAGAATATATGTAGGGATTTTAGTTTTTATCTCTGAGGGTTAGATAAGACTACAGATAGTATTCCCTTTTTGCTTTTTTTATCATCTACGTTTTCTCAGATGAGATTTTACTACTTTTTTAAAGGGAAAAAATGATACTTAACTATTAATTTAACTCTGATAGAACTCCACAACTAGATACTAATTGGGAGTGGTTTTAGAAACTTGGAAACTGTTACAACAGTTCTGGTGAGATGTGACAGGCTTGAATTAAGACAGTGGCAAAGGGGATGGATCCAGGGGGCTCTACTTGATTGACACTCAGGAAAAATGAACAGGAACTTGTTAGCAATTGGATAGGGAACATGTCAAGGATGACTCTGAAGTTTCTAGCTCCTCTCATATTTTACTTATCAACCCCTAAATTTAGGTTTGAAAGAACTATTATACATGCCCTTCTAAAGAAATGTTGTGATACAAAAGGTAGATATTTATACTAGTTCCCAGCAGCTCCTTCTATGAAAGCACTTGTGAAGCTGATTTGTATGTACACCTACCTTGTGGGCCACAGATATTTTATTTTCAAGAAAAACATGTTCTACAAACTTTTCCCCAACCTGTGTAATTAAGCAAAAGCAGCTGCTTTATTCACCACTAGCCTCTGCCTGAGATCTTTTGAATGCAGCTTCAAAGGCACATTCCATGAATATATCTTTTTCCCATGGGTGTTGAAACCTGCTGGCAAAATATGTTATTTCATACCTCTAAGGAAAAAAGGGCCACGTACATGAATAGACAATTTACAGCAGAACCAAAACAAACGATGGATACTATAAGAAAACATGTTAAATTACCTTAGTAATGAACATTAAACCTAGTTTTAAATGACAAAATAATCTCTTAAAAAGATAGTGGACAATGCTGGCAGGTTATCGGTGAGACAAACATTTTCTTACCTCGTTAGCACACTTTCTGGAAAAATTCATCACTATATGAAAACATTAAAACCAACCTTTCTTTCCAACCCAGGAATCCCATTTTTAGAAATTTATATTAAGGAAATAATTAGAGATATAGTTAAGGATTGATTAATAAATGTTTAAGACAAGATAATGACCAAATAAGTTGTATATCTACTAAAAGAAATTTTCCAAAAAAATTTTAATGATATGAAATAATATTCATGCTACCTAAGTGAAAAACCCTGTATGCCATAGAATGTTGATTTTAAAGAGTTTATTTGTACATTTAAAAAAAGGGGGCGATGGAAAAGAAAGAACCTGAAATATCAGCATCAATTATCTCTGAATAGGGGGATTATTGGTAATTTTTACTATCACTATCGGTTTTTTTTTAAGCATCTATAAAGTGAAGCATGAAGATTTTAAAATCAGAGGCAATTATTAAAAGTAATTTATTTCTAATATACTCAAAATCACCATATATATATATATATGTTATTGTTGTATATGTATATAAGTAGATAGGCACAGATATAACAATCAGTTCAGTAATTTAGGAAAATTACCACACGGCCATAGACATGTGCTTATTTAACTAGGATGTTATCTAGGAATTGCTCATCATTTAGTCAACATTTACTGAAAGGCATAAATCCATAATATATCTAAGGTAGAAGGGACAGAGAAATAATATAGTTGTGAGGCTCTGGGAAGCCATTGAAAGCTTTCAAATGCAGAAGTGAGATAATTAGATAACTTTGGTAATAATGTGGATGGTTGACCGGCGAGGTAATAGTTGAGGGACAGGACATCCAGATAGAAGGCTATTTTCATAATCCAGGGAGGAAGTAATAAAACCCTGAATTGGGAAAGTGGTAGTGGGGCTGGAGAGCAGATGAGGTTTTGAAATGTATTTAAGAAGTAGAATTGACATGTTAGAGTCAGATTAATTATGGTGAAAGGAAGAGAGCAGAGTTAGGTATAACTGAGTTTTCTAGGTTAGGTAACTGTAGAAGGTGGTACCATTACCTGAAATAAGCTGTCAAATACTTGCCCACAATCTCACCTCACTGTGGGCTTTTAATAAATATCAACTCATTAACTAATTAGGCTGCATTTATATCTTCTTTAGAGGAAACTGAGTTTGGATTAATACGTATTTACTTTTAGCTTTATATAGTTTTGAGAAATGTAACATGAGACCTATGACTCAAAGTACATAGGACACAGGCACTGGACTTTAAAGATGCATTAATACGACTTAGCTAGGTTATATCATATGTTCCGGGCCATTTTTGTCCAGGCCATCATTTTCATAGCAACAACACCAAAAGCAACTCTTAGAGAAATAGGACTATTTAAGTTTCTACTTTATATCAATTAGAAACTAATCTGAAATGTTTTAGTGTAAAGGTGGAAGGTATTTCTGGTCCAGTCACCAGCTTTAATTAGTTGTTTTAAAACTATTATATTTTCTTCCTTTCTTTGGGCTCCATATGTTCTTTTCCACTGAGATACGGATTTATACCCTCACTGAGACACAGTAAACAGGCATATTCAGAGAGTATGATTTCTTGCAGGCATGTCTTGTTGACATCACCATGCATATAAGAACGATCTTAGGAAAAAAGAAATTAAATGGTAGGGGGTGTGAGAGTGCATTCTTCTGTTTCACTGAAGTTGCTACAGATTCAACTAACTTAGCATTAGGAACAATCTCAGAATTATTAGATTCCAGTCATCCAGCCTGTTCTTCAAGTGGTCAAGTCCTTGTTTGAATATCCCACAAAGGGGCTATTTGCTCTGTAAATATATTGTAAGAGCTTATCTTTTATTGAGTTGAAATTTGTCTCCTTGTAGCCTATATTTATTGATCCTAGTAAAGAAGCCAAGTTCCTGTTATGTATATCAGTCTTTTAACTGCTAAGGTCCTTTGTAGTGTTTTCTTCTTCATTTCCTTCACTTGCTTTTAATATGCTTTAATCCATTCATTATCCTGATTGCTCTGTTCTGAATGTGCACTAGTTTTGTACACATTTTTAAAATAAATTTACTTTTTAAACTATGAAAATAAAAGCTTTCTTAACAATTTCTAAATTTGGCGAACAGCTATTTGAAACACATTTTAAAGGAAGATTTTTATATTCTTCTGCCTGCTTCCAGATGTGTTTCTGTTCAATTCAGTTTCCAGTCAACCATTGGAGTAATCTATCTAAACTGCACTTCCTACTGTGTGGGTTAATGCCCTTAGATAAGCAACAGCAAACCGAATTATCAGTGCAAGGGAATTATTAGGGCTATTTCCTGTGTGCTTATAAAGTGCAAGGAGCTGGAGAAGGCAGTGAGAGTCTGAGACTGAGAAGTGAGAAACTGAGAAGAAGGTCTGACACTTGTGAAAGGAGAGGAGGAACAGAAGGGGAGTGCGCAGAAAAAGTCAGGATGCATGCTGCAAAAAAGCAAACAAAATGCACTGAATATATTACAGTGTGATGAAGTCATGCTAATTTTTTTAATAGATCTTTATTGGAGTATAATTGCTTCACAACACAGTGTTTGTTTCTGTTGCACAACAAAGCAAATCAGCCATATGCATACACATGTCCCCATATACCCTCCCTCTTGAGCCTCCCTCCCATACTCCCTATCCCACCCCTCTAGGTCATCGCAAACACCAAGCCGATCTCCCTGTGCTATGCTGCTGCTTCCCACTAGCCAACTATCTTACATTCAATAGTGTATATATGTTGATGCTACTCTCACTTCTCCCCAACTTCACCCTTCCACCCTATGTCATCCACTCCATTCTCTATGTCTACCTCTTTATT
This sequence comes from Delphinapterus leucas, assembly GCF_059928025.1. Taxonomy (NCBI): domain Eukaryota; kingdom Metazoa; phylum Chordata; class Mammalia; order Artiodactyla; family Monodontidae; genus Delphinapterus; species Delphinapterus leucas. The sequence goes on from NC_143129.1 coordinate 113,168,374, forward strand.
CCTGCTCTGCAACTAGGTTCATCAGTACCATTTTGTTTTTTTGTTTTTTTTAGATTCCATATATATGCATTAGCATATGGTATTTGTTTTTCTCTTTCTGACTTACTTCACTCTGTATGACAGTCTCTAGGTCCATCCACCTCACTACAAATAACTCAATTACATTTCTTTTTATGGCTGAGTAATATTCCATTGTATATATGTGCCACATCTTCTTTATCCATTCATCTGTCAATGGACACTTAGGTTGCTTCCATGACCTGGCTATTGTAAATAGTGCTGCAATGAACATTGTGGTGTATGTCTCTTTTTGAATTATGGTTTTCTCTGGGTATATGCCCAGTAGTGGGATTGCTGGGTCATATGGTAGTTCTATTTTTAGTTTTTTAAGGAACCTCCATACTGCGTTCTATAGTGGTTGTATCAATTTACATTCCCACCAACAGTGTAAGAGGGTTCCCTTTTCACCACACCCTTTCCAGCATTTACTGTTTCTAGCTTTTTTGATAATGGCCATTATGACTGGCATGAGGTGATACCTCACTGTCGTTTTGATTTGAATTTCTCTAATAATTAGTGATGTTGAGCATCTTTTCATGTGCCTCTTGGCCAACTGTATGTCTTCCTTGGTGAAATGTCTATTTAGGTCTTCTGCCCATTTTTTAACTGGATTGTTTGTTTTTTTTGTTATTGAGCTCCATGAGCTTTTTGTGTATTTTGGAGATTAATCCTTTTTCTGTTGTCTCATTTGCAAATATTTTCTCCCATTCTGAGGGTTGTCTTTTTGTCTTGTTTATGGTTTCCTTTGCTGTGCAAAAGCTTTTTTTAAGTCCCATTTGTTTATTTTTATTTTTATTTCTGTTACTCTAGGAGGTGGGTCAAAAAAGATCTTGCTGTGGTTTATGTCAAAGAGTGGTTTTCCTAAAAGTTTTTGAGTTTATTTTTGTGTATGGTGTTAAACAGTGTTCTAATTTCATTCTGTTGCCTGTAGCTGTCCAGTTTTCCAGCACCACTTATTGAAGAGGCTGTCTTTTCTCCATTGTATATTTTTGCCTCCTTTTTCATAGATTAGCTGCCCATATGTGTGTGGGTTTATCTCTGGGCTTTCTATCATGTACCATTGATCTATATTTCTGTTTTTGTGCCAGTACCATACTGTCTTGATTACTGTAGCTTTGTGGTATAGTTTGAAGTTGGGGAGCCTGATTCCTCCAGCTCCATTTTTCTTTCTCAAGATTGCTTTGGCTATTCAGGGTCTTTTGTGTTTCCATATGAATTGTAAGATTTTTTGTTCTAATTCTGTGCAGAATGCCATTGGTTGTTTGATAAGGATTGCACTGAATCTGTAGATTGCTTTGGGTCGTATAGTCATTTTCACAATATTGATTCTTCCAGTCCAAGAACATGGTATATTTCTCCACCTGTTTTTGTCATCTTTGATTTCTTTCACCAGTGTTTTATAGTTTTCTAACTACAAGTCTTTCATCTCCTTAGGCAGGTTTATTCCTAGGTATTTTATCCTCTATGTTGCAGTGGTAAATGGGAGTGTTTCCTTAATTTTTCTTTCTGATTTTTCATTGTTGGTGTATAGGAATACCAGAGATTTCTGTGCATTAATTTTGTATCCTGCAACCTTACCAAATTCATTGATTAGTTCTAGTAGCTTTCTGGTAGCATCTTTAGGATTTTCTATGTATAGTATCATGTTATCGGCAAACAGTGACAGTTTTACTTCTTCTTTTTCAATTTGTATTCCTTTTATTTCTTTTTCTTCTCTGATTGCTGTGGCTAGGACTTCCAAAACTATGTTGAATAAGAGTGGCAAGAGTGGACATCCTTGTCTTATTCCTGATCTTAGTGGAAATGCTTTCAGTTTTTCACCATTGAGAATGATGTTTTGGGTGGGTTTGTCATATATAGCCTTTATTATGTTGAGGTAGGTTCCCTCTATGCCCATTTTCTGGAGAGTTTTTATCATAATTGGGTGCTGAATTTCGTCAAAAGCTCTTACTGCATCTATTGAAATAATCATATGGTTTTTATTCCTTAATTTGTTAATGTGCTGTATCACATTAATTGATTTGTGTATATTGAAGAATCCTTGCATCCCTGAGATAAATCCCACTTGATCATGATGTATGATCCTTTTAATGTGCTATTGGATTCTGTTTGCTAGTATTTTGTTGAGGAGTTTTGCATGTAAATTCATCAGTGATATTGGTGTCTAATTTTCTTTCTTTTGTGATATCTTTTTCTGGGTTTGGTTTCAGGGTGATGGTGGCTTTGCAGAATGAATTTGGGACTGCTTCTGCCTCTGAAATTTTTTGGAAGAGTTTGAGAAGGATCAGTGTTAGCTCTTCTCTAAATGTTTGATAGAATTCACCTGTGAAGCCATCTGGTCCTGGACTTTTGTTTGTTGGAAAATTTTAAATTATGGTTTCAATTTCACTACTTGTGATAGGTCTGTTTATATTTTCTAATTCTTCCTGGTTCAGTCGTGGAAAATTGTACCTTTCCAAGAATTTGTCCATATCTTCGTGGTTGTCCTTTTTATTGGCATATAGTTGTTTGTAGTAATCTCTTATAATTCTTTGTATTTCTGCAGTGTCAGTTGTGATTTCTCCTTTTTCATTTCTAATTTTATTGAACTGCATCCCTCTTGCTTTTTTTCTTGATAAATCTGGCTAAGATTTTATCAATTTTGTTTATCTTCTCAAAGAACCAGCTTTTAGTTTTATTGATCTTTGCTATTGTTTTCTTCATTTCTATTTCATTTATTTCTGCTCTGATCTTTATGATTTCTTTTCTTCTACTGACTTTGAATTTTCCTTGTTCTTCTTTCTCTAGTTGTTTAAGTGTAGGGTTAAGTTGTTTATTTGAGATTTTTCTTGTTTCTTGAGGTGAGATTGAATTGCTATAAACTTCCCTATTAGAACTGCTTTTGCTGCATCCCATAGGTTGCGGGTCACCGTGTTTTTGTTGTCACTTGTTTCTATGTATTTTTTTATTTCTTCTTTGATTTCTTCACTGATTATTTAGTATTGCACTGTTTAGCTTCCATGTATTTGTGTTTTTTACAGTTCTTTTCCTATAATTGATTTCCAATCTCATAGCATTGTGGTCAGAAAAGAGGCTTGATATGATATCAATTTTCATAAATTTTCCAAGGCTTGATTGTGAACCAAAATGTGATCTATCCTGGAGAATGTTCCATGTGCACTTGAGAAGAAAGTGTATTCTGCCACTTTTGGGTGGAATGTTCTATAAATATCAATTAGATCTATCTGGTCTATTGTGTCATTTAAAGCTTGTGTTTCCTTATTTATTTTCTGTTTGGATGATCTGTTCATTGGTGAATGTGGGGTGTTAAAGTTCCCTACTATTATTGTGTTATTGTCAATTTCTCCTTTCATGGTTGTTAGAACTTGCCTTATGTATTGAGGTGTTCCTATTTTGGGTGCATAAATATTTATAGTTGTTATATCTTTTCTTAGATTGATCCTTTGATCATTATGTGGTGTCCCTCCTTATCTCTTGTAACAGTCTTTATTTTAAAGTCTATTTTATCTGTTAAGAGTATTGCTACTCCAGCTTTCTTTTTTTTTTTTTTTGCGGTACGCGGGCCTCTCACTGTTGTGGCCTCTCCCGCTGCAGAGCACAGGCTCCGGACAGGCAGGCTCAGTGGCCATGGCTCACGGGCCCAGCTGCTCCGTGGCATGTGGGATCTTCCCGGACCGGGGCACAAACCCATGTCCCCTGCATCAGCAGGTGGACTCTCAACCACTGTGCCACCAGGGAAGCCCCTCCAGCTTTCTTTTGATTTCCACTTGCATGGAATATCTTTTTCCATCTCTTCACTGTCATCCTGTATAAGTCCCTAGGTCTGAAGTGAGTCTCTTGTAGACAGCATATATATGGGTCTTGTTTTTGTATCCATTCAGCCTGTCTCTGTCTTTTGGTTGGAGCATTTGATCCATTTACATTCAAGGTTATTATCGATATGTATGTTCCTATTACCATTTTCTTGATTGTTTTGTGTTTTTTTGTAGGTCTTTTCTTTCTCTTATGTTTCCTGCCTAGAGAAGTTCCTTTAGCATTTGTTGTAAAGCTGGTTTGGTGGTGCTGAATTCTCTTAGCTTTTGCTTGTCTGAAAAGCTTTTGACTTCTCCATCAAATCTGAATGAGATCCTTGCTGGGTAAATCGTGGTTGTAGGTTTTCCTCTTTCATCATTTTAAGTATATCCTGCCACTCCCTTCTGCCCTGCAGAGTTTCCACCAAAAAATCTGCTGATAATCTTATGGGAATTCCTTTGTATATTATTTTTGCTTTTCTCTTGCTGCTTTTAATATTTTTTCTTTGAATTTAATTTTTGTTAGTTTGATTAATATGTGTCTTGATGTGTTATTCCTAGGGTTTATTTTGTATGGGACTCTCTGTGCTTCCTGGACTTGGGTGACTATTTCCTTTCCCATGTTAGGGAAATTTTCCACTATAATCTCTTCAAATATTTTCTCAGACCCTTTCTTTTTCTCTTCTTCTTCTGGGACCTCTATAATTCGAATGTTGGTGCATTTAGTGTTGTCCCAGAAGTCTCTGAGATTGTCTTCAAATTTTTTCATTATTTTTTCTTTATTCTGCTCCTTGGCAGTTATTTCCACCATTTTGTCTTCCAGCTCACTTATTCATTCTCCTGCCTCACTGTTTCTGTTAGGTGATTCCTTCTAGTGAATTTTTCATTTCAGTTATTGCATTGTTCATCTCCGTTTGTTTGTTCTTTAGTTCTTCTGGAGCTTTGTTAAACATATCTTGTATTTTCTCAATCCATGTTTCCATTCTACTTCCGAGATTCTGGATCATCTTTACTATCATTATTCTGAATTCTTTTTCAGGTAGATTGCCTATTTCCTCTTCACTTATTTGGTCTTGTAGGTTTTTACCTTGCTCCTTCATCTGTGACATATTTTTTTGCCATCTGAATTTTTTTTTTTTTTTTTTTTATGATTGGGATTTTGTTCCTGTTTTACTGGTTGTTTGGCCTGAGGCTTCCAACACTGGAGTTTGTAGGCAATTGGGTAGAGCTGGGTCTTGGTGCTGAGATGACAACCTCTTTGAGACCTCACTCTGATGAATATTCCCTGGGGTCTGAGGTTCTCTGTTAGTCCAGTGGTTTGGACTCAGAGCTCCACCACAGGAGCTTCCACCTGACCCCGGGCTTGCAAACCAAGATCCTGCAAGCCATGTAGAGTGGCAAAAAATCAAAAAGAGAATAATAAGTAAAAAATAAAATTATACTAGGAAACTAACAGATATGTTAGAAAGAATGTAAAAGTGAAAATATAGATGAATCAACAACCAGAAGGTACATCAGTACCATAATAATAAAAAAGAGGAGTAGGGAAAGGGAAAAAAAAAAGGTGGGGGGAAGGCCTTGGATGTGGAGAGTGGGACCTAAGCAAGGGCAAAGTTTGGGCAGTGTGTGGTGCCAATGCTCAGGACCCACAGGGCTGGAAAAGGCCCTGGGGGCTGTGGGGGGGGGTGGGCTTAGGCTCAAGGAACAGAAGGGGCCCAGGTGTGCCCCCCCAACCCCTGGTCTCAGAGGGCAGGGGACCTCACCTGGGAGCCCAGCAGGCTTTCTGGGCTCGAGTGGCTGGGACAAACACCCTCTTCTCCTCTCCTGCTCCTCTGGTCTGGATTCTGGGAGGCCCCCTCCCACCTGCCTCTCCTGATCTCTGCAGCCTCCCTCTTTTGCTCCCAAGGATCCATGTGGCCTGGAGGGGGGTTTGGAGAGCAGGGGATCGGCCTGGGAGCTCAGCAGTCTCCCCATGCCCGAGTGGGTGGGGCAATCACCCTCCGCTTTTCACCCACTCCTCCCAGAGGCCCCCTCCCACCTGCCTCTCCTGCTCTCCCCTCGGCCTCCTTCCTATACCCCCAAGTACCCACGCAACCTGGGGGGGTCTTTGGATTTCAGGGGACCAGCCTCGGAGCTCAGCAGGGTCCCCAGGCCCCAGTGGGCCAGGCGATCACCCTCCACTCCTCTCCCATTCTTCCCAGAGGGTCCCTCCCACCTGCCTCTCCTGATCTCCCTGGCCTCAGGGGCACTGATCTTGTCTGGCCTCTATTTCTCCTCCCCCCTCTGTACCCCTACATCCTACTGGTTCACTCTGGGGTTCCTCCTGTCTCCTTGGGTGTCAGAGTCCCCCACCAGTGGCCGGCAGGCATCCTAGTTGTGGGGAGACGCTAAATCTGTGTTTTTCCACACCACTATCTTGACATCTCCCCTATCAAGTCATGCTAATTTGAACTAAGAATTAGTCAAAAAATGTATTATTATTATTCAGGATCCATTTGGGGAAACAAAATTCACCATAGAGACATCCAGCTTTCCATTATGGTTTATTACAGGATATTGAATATAGTTTTTGTGCTATACAGTAAGACCTTGTAGTTTATCCATTCTATATATAATAGTTTTCATATGCTAGTCCCAAACTCCCAATCCATCCCGCCCCGCCCTCTCTCCCCCTTGGCAACCATAAGTCTGTTCTCTATGTCTGTGAGTCTGTTTCTGATTTGTTGATAAGTTCATTTGTGTTATATTTTAGGTTCCACATATAAGTGATATCATATGGTATTTGTCTTCCTCTTTCTGACTTACTTCGCTTAGTATGATAATCTCTAGGTCCATCCATGTAGCTGCAAATAGGATTATTTCCTTCTTTTTCATTGCTGAGTAATATTCCATTGGATATTTATCTTTATCTAGTCATGTGTCAATGGGCATTTAGGTTGTTTCCCTGTCTTGGCTATTGTAAATAGTGATGCTATGAATATAGGGGTGCATGAATCTTTTTGAATTATAGTTTTGTCTGGATATATGCCCAGGATGGGATTGCAGGACCATATGGCAACTCTATATTTAGGTTTTTGAAGAACTTCTGTACTGTTCTCCATAGTGGTTGCACCAATTACATTCCCACCAACAGTGTGGGAGGGTTCCCTTTTCTCAACACGCTCACCTGCATTTGGTACTTGTAGATTTTTAATGATGGCCATTTCCAACAGAGAGAATTTTAAATGAAGAATTGTTGATGAATATTGGAAGGGCTAGGATAGCAAACAGGAAAAGGAAAGAGGGTTGGAGGAACAAAGCTGACACCAAGGAAAAGTGGCCACCTATGCCCAGTCTTCTTTGGTCTAGAATCAATCAACCCATTCCTGCTACTACTACAGAAACTGACAGCAATTGCCAGCCACTACTACAATATTGGAGTCAGAGGAGGAACCTTTGCTCTTCCTGCTGTCTTCTTATCTCCCACTAGTACGTTCTATTAGCAGAACTCGTCAGCAAGAGAGCCAGCAAGGAAAACAGAGAAACAAAGCTTGCAGACTTCTAACCTTCTTTAATATACAGAAAAAACACAGAAGAGTGGGAACAGGGGTTGAGGGCAAATAGGCAAATGTCTGGCATAGTAGGTATGCCAGTCAGCGATGAACTCAAGAATATGAAAGTTATAGTTTAAAACAGAAGTGAGAATTTAGACTACATAAATAATTTCTAGTTTTATTGCATTGTGGTATGGTGTTTCTTTCCTATAGTTTCTATTTTTTTTAATAATGAGAATTTTTTGAGTATATGAATTCTTGTACATATATTTTAAAAGAACTAGTATCCTTTGCCTCTGGTGTACAATAGATGAAAATTATACACACATATTTATTTATTCTTAATATTCTTATTGCCTTCACCAATAATATTTTTACTTTGTTTAAACTGCTCTTCCATGTAAGCAGAAACACAAATCCCTATTTCCAAAGGAAGTTCTGGTCAATTGGGCAAGGTAGGAGGATGGAAGGAAATTAATCATGAATTGCAAAGATTATAGATCTTGGAAGATCTATCAAAGAAACATCAGACTCCTCTTTATGGCCTGAGTAAAATCCTCTTTGTCTCACCTCTGATTTCAGCCATGGTTAGAAGAGACAATTTCTTGAGCCTTCCACCCGTCTCATGCTGACAGTGTCTTGTTCAAATTAAGACCTAGTGTCCCTATGTCTTTCACTCTCTGCCTGGGCTTCTCTCATTTCACAGAAGCTGGTAGGAGCAACCAGCCTGTGAAACCAGGTGCCAAGGTGTTAATGCTCCCAAGGGCATCTCCTAATCAATGGGAGACAGGACTGATATATAAATAATTCTCCTGGTCTAGCCTCTGTAATGCTACTGTGAGTTATTATTATTAACTTATTTATATTTTTTTGCGGTACGCGGGCCTCTCACTGCTGTGGCCTCTCCCGTTGCAGAGCACAGGCTCCGGACGCGCAGGCTCAGCGGCCATGGCTCGTGGGCCCAGCCGCTCCGTGGCATGTGAGATCTTCCCAGACTGGGGCAAGAACCCGCGTCCCCTGCATCGGCAGGCAGACTCTCAATCACTGCGCCACCAGGGAAGCCCTGTGAGTTATTTTTTATGCTCCTCAGATAGTTCTGGCTGGACTTGAGCCCCATTTATATTTTTTTATTTTGTGGATTTCAATACACCATTTAGAGTGTTTAACTTCAACTCTTTTTTTTGCCATGGTGGTTGTCCTCTTGTTCTCATAATTCTATGGATGCGGTTGACTTCAAAATTAGCAGGAAGTTCTTATTTATTTATTTATAACTGAAGTATATTTGAGTTACAGTGTTGTGTTAGTTTCTGGTGTACAGCAAAGTGATTCAGTTATATATATACATATATATATTCCTTTTCAGTTTCTTTTCCATTATAGATTATTAAAAGATACTGAATATAGTTCCCTGTGCTATACAGTATGACCTTGTTGTTTGTCTGTTTTACATAGAATATCATGTATCTGTTAATCCCAAGCTCCTAGTTTATCCCTACCCCACCCTTTCCCCTTTGGTAACCATAAGTTTGTTTTCTATGTCTGTAAGTCTGTTTCTGTTTTATAAATAAGTTCATTTGTATCATTTTTTTAGATTCTACATATAAGTGATATCATATGATATTTGTCTTTCTCTTTCTGACTTACTTCACTTAGTATGATAATCTCTAGGTCCATCCATGTTGCTGCAAATGGTATTATTTCATTCATTTTTATGGCTGAGTAATATTCTGTTGTATATATATAATACATTCTATATATTATGTATATTTGTCATATATATACATATATATACATATAAATATATATACATATAAATATATATATATATATATATATATAGAGAGAGAGAGAGAGAGAGAGAGAGAGAGACAACATATCTTCAGTCATCTATCGATGGACACTTAGGTTTCTTCCATGTCTTGGCTATTGTAAATAGTGCTGCTATGAACATTGGTGCGCATGTATCTTTTCGAATTGGAATTTTCTCTGAAAATTACTGGTAATTTTTTTAACTGCCTTTTTTCCCCCTGAGCTCTAATCTTGATAAAATTTTTAAGTTTTTCAAAGCATTTCTTTAAGCAATTTTTATGAACTCTTAATTTCTTAGACTTTGCAAAGCTTGAGATTTGTCGTGTTATCTTTGTGCACAAAAGGCAGCTTATTATTAGTGTAATTTTAAGGTCATAAAAAGTTTTTGAAGTTATATTGCTTTTTGAAAAAGAAAACAGAGTTTTGTTACAGAGGAAAAGCTGAGACAAACTTGCTTTTAATTGCTGTATTCAATATATACTTGACTCCCTACTGATCTACACACCACTACCATCCCTCATTCCTTGCCTGGATTCTTTTTAATTAATTAAAATTAGGTAATTCACTCAATATATATTTACTGCATATCTACTACCTATTAGAAAATACTTTTGGTGGTGGTGCACATAGCAGTGGATCAAAAGTAAAAACTTCCAGCTTTCCTGAAGGTTAACTTCTAATAGAGGAACAAAAAGGCAATTTATAAGATATGTAATATTTTGGATGGTGATAAGTGCTAAGGATACACTTATTAAATTTAAGTATGTTACCAGGATATTTCTAAGTTTAAGTCTCCTTTCATCACTCTATCTTTAAATGCCACTTTTCATTTTAACCCTAAGGTCTTATAAAATCTGGAAACTCAAATCCATTATATTCTCTCCCTAATTTTAAATTTCTGTTCTCTTTTGCTTTATTTCACAAGTATTTTTCAAGAACATCCTTTGAATTATTTATTTTGTTGTCTGCAGTATCAATTAGCGACTTCCAAATTCCAACCGTGATTTAATTTGATTATATTCATTCTCGTGTCTTAAAGTCAACTTTTTTAATAAAAGAAACTCATTCATTCATTCATCCATTCAAAGGATATTTAAAATTTTTGTGCCAGGTGCTAGAGAATGCTAAGATGAAAATACTCAGAGTAATATTCTCTTATATTAACAACAGATAGCAAAATATTTTTAAAGCAATTTTCCTTTTTTATGGTGGTCTAAATCTAATCAAGGGAAGAATATGCATTTTGCAGGTTATGTTTCTTTTTTATAGGTTACTTGTTGACATTTTAGGTTTACTTAACTTTGAACAAAAAGATTTCTATTTAGTCTTTGGGTTTGAGGACAGCTAGAATGTAAGGATTAGACTCAGTTCTTCATAACACACTGAGTTCTTAGTGGGCAGAGTTTCTGGCTTTGGTTAAATTATATGTATTCATTTATTTGTTCATTTATTTTATTTGTTTGTTTACTTGTTCATCCAACCAGGTTTTGTAGTGGAATCCAATTTGAATAAAAAGAGAAAGAGCTGCTAAAGGCTTATCAAGCTGCTTATGGGCATTTGAAGTACATGGAACGTGGGAACTAGTGGAAACTTAGGCTGTACATTTTGCTTGTGTTTCTATCTTTACAAATGGACATTCACTTAGAGGAAGTTTGTGATGCTGGCACATAAGGAGGAACAACCTGAATCTAAAATAGTCTAAATGATGAAACAATTAAGTGAGAAAAATGGAGAAGGCTCTGAATAAAAACCCGTTCTTAGTCCTGACCCATTAGAAAAGAGTTTTGAAAATATTTCTTTCTGAACCAGAATACTGGTTTCTTATATTACAGTGGGATTGCATTGAGTATGAATTCTTTTTCAGGTAGTTTCCTAGCTATATTAAGATTCTATAGCTTATCGGTCCTTCATATTTCTAAATGAGAAATTTCCCATAGTCTAAGTTATGGAACTTCAAACTATTTTCCATCATTTCAGTATGAAAAATGTCAAATATAAAGATTGAAAGACTCTTCACACACAACTACTAATGCCTGTGTGCCTAGAGCCCATGCTCCACAACAAAGAGAGGCCACTGCAATGAGGGGCCCGCACACCACATGGAAGAGTGGCCTCTACTCGCTGCAAATAACGAAAGGCTGCTCGCAGCAACGAAGACCCAACACAGCCAAAAATAAATAAATAAATTTATTTATAAATAAATAAATAAAATAAAGATTGAAAGACTTATAGTAAATAGTAAACTTTGCTATATGTTTGAAATTACTTGTTTTATCACATTTATAATCATTTGTCATCCCTTTAGCTACTCATCTTACTTTTTAAGAATTGCAGATGTTTTTCTTCCTAAATACTTTAGCATCCATATCATTAACTAGAGTTCAATATTTTTGCAGTTTTTAATGTAAAATTTATATAAAAAGAAATACATAAATCTTGTACGTTTGGTGGGTTTTGACAAATGCTATGTAACAAGTCTTTATCAAGATATAGAACGTTATGATAACAAAGTTCTTTCATGAACTTCTCAAATTCTCCCGTAAGTTCTCAGAGCCAAAAACTGTTCTTATTTTATTCCATCATAGATTAGTTTTGCTTGTTTTAGAGCTCCAAATAAATAGAACCACACAATACGTATTCTGTTTTGTAAGACTTTTCCTACTCAGCATAATATTTTGATCTTCATCCATGTCATTCATTTCAATAGTTTGTTTTTATTGGTGAGTTATATTCCATTGTATAAATATATCACAGTTGATTTATGTTTCCATTCATTTATGGACATCTGATTGTTTCCAAGTTTTGGCTCTTTTGAATAAAACTATAATTTTATTTAATAATATTTTATTAAGTATTTTTGGGGATTTAAGTGTAATATTTTTGTATCTATGTCCATGAGGGATATTTGTCTGTAATTTTTTTGGTAATATTTTTTGTGAGATATCAATATTAGGCTTATGCTGGCTTCATAAAATGAGTTAGCAAATATTCCCTCTTCCTCTTATTTCTGTAAGCCTTTGTGTAAATTTGTTGCTATTTTTCCTTATATTTCGATAGAATTCACAAATGAAACCACTTGGGCCTGGAGTTTTCCCTGTGGAAAGTCTTTTGGTGATGGATTTGACTTATCTGTTAATTGTAGAACATTTCAGATTTTCAATTTAATTTAATGTCAGTTTTGGTAAGCTGTTCCTCTCTGCCCCCAGGATTTATCTATTCCATCTAGGTTGTCAGTAAATTTGGGGCATAAAGTTGATCATAATATTGTTTTATTATCCTTTTAATATCTTTAGGATAAGCAGTGATAGCAGTACTTTTGTTCCTCTTATTGGTGATTCGTGTTATTTATTTATTTTTATCAGTCTAACTAGGGACTTATTATTTTGTTGATCTTCTAAAAAATGCAAGTTTTGGCCTTACTAATTTCTCTATTGCTTATCTGTTTTTTTATTTCATTAATATCTGCTGTTAACTTGATCATTTCCTTCATTTTACTTACTTTGCCTTTAATTTCCTCTGTTTCTGTCCTCTTCTGGATTTTTGAATATTTTCAGAATTGCAATTTAATTTATCTGTTGGCTTTTTAATTATACCACTTTGCATATTTTTTAGTAGTTGCTGTAGGTATTAAAATATACATCTTTAAATTTTCACAGTGAACTTAGAGTTAATATTGTGTCATTTCACATAAAATGCAGAACTTTACAATTGTCTCTAGGTTTATATAATATCCCTCACTTTAATGCTCTCATGGATATAACACTTTATTTCTATATACATTATAAACTCCATGAGACAATGTAGTAATTTTTGCTTTAAACCATCACATGAATTTTAAAGAAATTTAGAGAAAAAGAGAATAGTCATTTATCTTTATATTTGCCATTTTCAGTATTCTTTATTCTTCCTGAGGATATGAGTTTCCAGTGAGGTATCTCTTCAGCCTCAGAACTGCCTTTGGCAATTCTTTTAATTTATGTCTGCTGGCAACAAATTCTCTTATATTCTTTTTAGCTGAAGATATATTTCCCTACATTCTAGAGGGACATTATTGCTAGATATAGAATTCCTGGTTGATAGTTTTTGTTTCTTTGATATTTTCTTTCATCACCTTAATTATCACCTTAATGATATTTTCCCACTGTCTTCTGGGTTCCAAGTGTTCTGATAAGTAAATAGTATAATGATTTATTTTTTCTCTCTGTATGTAATGTTTCATTTTCCTTTGACTACTTTCAATTTTTTCTCTTTTTCATTGGTTTTGTGCAGTTTTATTTTAATATATCTAAGTATGATTCTCTTCATATTTTTCCTGCTTGGGAATTGCTGAGGTTCTTAAATTTTTCAGTTTTTGTCTTTACCAAATTTTGAAAAAATTCACTGTTATTTCTTTAAAATATATTATGCTCCATTCTATATTCTTCTGAGACTTCAATTACATGTATAAACAAATATTTTGATATTATTCCATAATATCAAAAAAAGTTCTGTTAATTTATTTTTCAATGTTTATTTTTTCTATTCTGTAGATTGGATAATTCCTATTGATCTACCTTCAAGTTTACTCAATATTTCTTCTGTCATCTCCATTCTCCTGCTAAACTTACTCAGTACATTTTATATATCAGATATTTATAAATAAATTATTTTCAGCTCTAGAATTTCCCATTTTTTTGCATGGCTTATATTTCTGCTGAGATTTCCTATATTTTCATTCATTGCAACCATATTTATACGTGATCAGAAGCATACTAACTGCTTTAAAATCTCTATCTGCTAATTTCATACCTAAATTATGTCAAGGTTGGTCAATGTTGATTGTAGTTTGTCTACAGAATTTGTCAAGTATTTCTGTTTCTTTTTATGTTGACTAAATTTGATTGCATTCTGACATTAATTGCCATGTTGCAGAAACTCTGGATTCTCTTTTATTCCACCCAAGAGTATTGATATTTTGATTTTAGCAGGAATTAAATTGGTTGTAGTGGAAATATAAATGTTTTTTCTTGGGCAACAGTTCAAATATCAGTTAAGTTTTAGCTGTTTTCTTTTTTTTTTTTTTTCCTTGTCTGTGCTATTTTGGGTTTGCTTTATGCATGCATGGTTCAAGACTCAGGCTGAAAATGTGAGCCAAGTTTACTACAGAACCTGGGCCCTTTCTACCACACTATCTTTCTTTTTTCTAACATGTCCACCTCACGCTCCAGCAGCTATGGGTTCCCTTAATTCTATCCTCTGGACCTTCAGGACAAAAAAAGTATGAGTTTTCTATTCAACTTCAGCTTGTTTTTAGGCCAAAATTCATAAAACAGAAAATTTAATCCATGTGAGTCCCTTTTTCTAAGTGTATGGCCCACTCTACAATCTGTATACATTTTTCACATTTTTTCAAGTTGTCGGTTTTTGTATTTGTGCAGAGTTGAAGTTGACATATTTCAGGATGTCAGTCTGATGAGAGTATGCTTAGCCTTTCAGGAATGCTAATTCACTTCAAACTATTTTGATCTTACATGTGATCAACTAAAAAATGATGAGCTTGAACATTTTTTGTAACATCTTTATTAAGATGTAATTTATATATCACAAAATTCACCCTTTTAAAGTGTAAACTTCAAGGTTTTTAGTATATTCACAGAGTTATGTAAGAATCACCACTATCCAATTTTAGAACATTTTCATCACTTGAAAAAGAAACCCTGCACCCAATAGCAGCCATTCTCCATTTATCTTCCCTCTAGCCCTTAGAAGCCACTAAACTACTTCCTAACTGTATAGATTTACCTATCCTGGACATGGCCTATAAATGGAATCATAGAATATGAGTTCTTTTGTGACTGGTTTCTTTCACTTGGCATAATATTTTTGAACTCATCCATGTTGTACATGGATCAGAACTTCATGCCTTTTTAATGCCAAATAACATTTCGTTTTATAGATATGCCACATTTTGTCTACCTATCCATCAATTGATGAGCATTTGGGTTGTTTCCAATTTTTGGCTATTATGAATAATGCTGCTATAACATCCTGTACAAGTTTTTGTGTGGACATGTATTATTTCTCTTGACGTGTATCTAGGAGTGAGATGACTGATCATATAGTAACTCTATGTTCAATTTTTTGAGGAACTGGCAAACTCTCTCAAAGATGCTACGTTGACTTACATTACCACCAGCAATGTACTAGGGTTGATGAAGAAGGCTTTAGGTTTGTCATTTTGCTATTTGTGTTCCATATGTCTTTTTTCCCTCTATTGTTCATTACTGCCTTCTTTTGTATTAACTAAGTATTTTCTAGTGTATAATTTTAATTTTTTGCTGTTTATTTTATGAATATTATGAGTTTTTAAAGTTATTTTCTTAGTAACTTCCCTAGGGAGTACAATTAACATCTTGTTTATAACAATCTAGTTCTGATTAGTACCAGCTTAACTTGAATAGTATACAAAACAATTTGTTCTAATATAGCCCCATTGATTTTCCACTCTTTTTGACATATTATTGACATACAAATTATACATTTTGAGTCCATCAACACAGTTTTATAAATATTGCTTTATGTAGTTGTTTTTCAAATGATATAGAAGAAATTATTTACAAAGAAAAATATATTTGTACTCCCATCTATATTTACTTATGTAGTTACCTCTACTGGTACTCTTTATGTACCCATGTGGATTAAAATTACTGTCTAGTGTCCTTTTATTTCAACCTGAAAGATTCCCTTTAGTATTTCTTATAAGGTAGGTCCCCTAGCAATTAATTTTCTCAGTTTTTTTAATCTTATGTTGTATTAATTTTGCCTTCATTTTTGAATGGTAGTTTTCTTGGTTTATAGTCTTCTTTCAGTCCTTTGAGTTTATCATCTTACAGCATCCTGGCTTTCTTGGTTTCTGGTAAGTCAGTTGTTACTCTCATTGAAGATACCTTGTACATGATGAGTTTGTTTATCGTTTTCTCTCTCTGTTGCTCCTTTCAGGATTTTCTCTGTCTTCTGACAGGTTGACTATGATGTGCTTAGGTGTGGATCTCTTTTTGTTTATCCTACTAGGAGTGTTTCAAGATTCTTGGATGTGTAAGTTAATGTTGTTTATCAAATTTGGGAAATTTTTAGCCATTCTTTTTTTTTTGCAGTATGCGGGCCTCTCACTGCTGTGGCCTCTCCCGTTGTGGAGCACAGGCTCTGGACGCGCAGGCTCAGCGGCCATGGCTCACGGGCCCAGCTGCTTCGTGGCATGTGGGATCTTCCCAGACGGGGCACGAACCCATGTCCCCTGCATCAGCAGGCGGACTCTCAACCACT